>NW_007726160.1:18258-141953 GCF_000696425.1 Galeopterus variegatus
TTTTTTAATTTTTTTTTTTTTTTTTTTTTTTTTTTTTTTTTTTTTTTTTTTGTCTTCCTGTGTTTTTCAAACAGCCCATCTTCAAGGTCAGTAGTTCTCTCTTCTGCTTCTGCAAGCCTGCTGGTTAAACTCTCTGTTGTGTTTTTTTATTTCATTGAATGAATTCTTTAGCTTGGCCAGCTCTGCTACATTATTTTTCAGGGCATTGATTTCCTTGTATGTTTCTTCTTTCAGGTCTGGTATACTTTTCCTCATTTCATTGTGTTGTCTAGCTGAGTTTTCCTGTATCTTATTTAGTTTCCTTAGAATTATCACTTGAAATTCTCTGTCAGACATTTCAAGGGCTTCTTGTTCTGTAGGATCTAGAGCTTGAGAGTTATTACCCTTTGGTGGTGTTCTTTCTTGATTTTTCATATTTCTGGTATCTTTCCTTTGATGTTTAGTTATTGTGGCAGGGGATTTCACGATCCACTGTTTTGACACTATTGTCTGGCTAGGATGCTGCTGGGGCTGCCAATTTGGTGTGGTTGCCTCACCATCTGCTCTGTTGCCCACTAGTGCCTTGGGTGCATGGTCGCCTTGGGTCTTGGGTCTCTCCAGGGATGCGCCTCTCTGGTCAGCATGCACTCAGTTGGCCTAAGGATGGAGTCGGGTGGTGGCGGTGAGGCCTACCTCTGGGTTGTGTGCTGGCACCACAGGGTGTGTGATGTCTGCAGATCTTCTATTTCTCCAGCTCGGCACCTCTCTGATCAGCGCACACTCAGCCGGGATGGGGAAGGAATTGGGTGGCGGCGGCAAGGCCTACCTGCTGGTTCATACGCTGGCACCGCAGGGCGTGTGGTGTCCGCAGATCTTGAATTTCACTTATCTTTAATAAACCTAAAACTCTCATTGAAGAACATTATAATTTTTGCTTAAGTAAGCCCTTTTCTTTCACTTAGTTGTACATATTCTGAAGGCACTTATCAGGACTTTATTTATCTTCATATGTCAGCAACCTACCCTGGCATATAATAGATACTTAGTGCATGATGGATGGATGGATGAATGGGTGGCTAGATGGGTACACATGTGGATGGTAAAAGGAAGGATTTTGCCCCACAAAGTAGGAATCAGGCTAAAGTATCTGGTGTGGATTCTAGGCCTGAGTGAGTTGTCAAGTAGTGTATAACTTGACATAACTTCTTTAGTATGTTAGGCAGGGATGCGATCAGGGAGGCACCAGGACACTCAGCCTATAAGCAAGAAAACAAGTGCTCCAGGGTCAGGTAGTTAGCCTCCAATTATTCACCAGAAACGAAAGGCAGGAGGTCTTGCTTCTGAGATTGCTTTTTCTCACTCAGTTATCATTCAGTTGTGTGTATGTATGTATGTGCATGTGTGTTACAATTTTTGCTAGTGCTGAACCAAACTTCTACAAGATTAGGCTTCACTGTGGCTAATTGCCATAACTGGAAGATCCTGAAAAACCCACACTGATTAGTTGTAGTGCAATTGATTCTTGCTCTTTCTTCTATTTGGAGGAGAAGAGTCTTGGAGGGTAGGGTATAATTTGCTTCCCATTTCAGAAACTTGGATAAAACCTAGAAGTACAATCTCAAAACAAATTAAGTTATAAATTTATCAGGCATAGCCTTGATTCAGTGTTCTAAAGAATGGAGAAAAGTGAGGTGGGTCAGAGGGTTAAGTTCTTCTCACATAGGCTGTGAGTGATATCACAGCTTGTGTCCTCTTGATTTGTAATGGAAATTAGACTCAGTAAGGGGCATCTTACCTTTTAAGCTATGACATTTTTGAAATTATACATTCTAAGCAGGCTGAATAATATTTTAAACAAAACACCATTGAAAATCCATTTCATCAGAGTCATTGCACATACTCAATTGCTGATTTTTATATTGCAGTATTTTTGGCTCTAAAATCATGATGAAATAACACCAAAAGCAAATGGGCCATATTATGCAGAAATTGTTTGCTAAATCCAAATTGCTAAATTGAGGCTTTTTTCCAGCTGTGTCAGAACAAAAATATATTCAGCTACAAATATATAGAATTGGGATATTTTGAAGGCAGGAAAATAAACTTGGGTTCTATTAAAAAACTGATTGAAAAAAAGATGTCTTTCCTTTAAATTCTGATTTTTGAAACAGAGAAAATTTATATTTCTGAACAAATCCTTTCCACAGTAACATTTCCTAGGACATGTGTCCCATTTGGTCGATAAACTCCTAAAATGAGATTATGAAAGAATAAATCTGCTCATCTCATAAAAGAGGGATGGATGCTGTGACTGTAAAATTAAAACTTGTTGTCTATAGCATAGGGTACCTGTGGGATGCACAACGGCTCAAAATTTGAAAATATCTAGATCCTTAAGGTTCATGGAAAGGTCATTCTTAATGAATTTATTTTAGAATTATGGTGCTGTAAAAGCTAACAAGAAGTTAAGAAATGCAATCCTGTGTTTCAAATTCAAATGCCTAAGACAGCAAGTAATGCAAAGGGGAGTTTTTTTGGCTCTCTGTGAAAGGACTCATCATTTCTTAGTTCCAGTCAATTTGTGATGTGTAATAATAAGGCCCCTTTATCATCGGATGTTTTGATTTTAACAAGAAATTTGAAATCCAGATTTCAAGTGGATTTTTATCATTTTTAACTGTGTGCACCAAACAGTGTTCACCTATGGCATACATTTGGCCTTCGAGTCACCTATTTGCCACTAAGGTTTCAAGCAATGACTCTGTTTTAAGGTGGCAGCATATAAACCACCCCATGCTGAAGAATATCATCTGTTCCTGAATCAATGTCATCCGCCGCGTTCCTCAAGCCCCACTCAAACTCCCCTTGACTCTTCTACCCAAGTTCTTTGAAAGTTCAGAGGAAGTTTTGATTCTTTTAGTAATCTTTCCTCCCTCCGAAGCTCGTACTCTCTTTGCCCCTGAATTCCTTTAGAATGATTTAATGTATGATCTATTTGATAGGAATTATATAGCACAACCAGAAATCCACTACAGAATCATTTTGTCCTGCCTATTAATTTTCACTTTTTCAAATTGAGGTAAAATTCACATAACATAAAATTCACCATCTTACTATTTTAAAGTATACAATTCAGTGGCTTTTCGTACATTTACAATATTGGAAAATGTCACCACTATCAAGTTCCAGAATATTTTCATCAGCCCCAAAGAAACCCCTTATCCCTTAAGCAGTTACTCCTTGTTGCCCCCTACCCCGAATCCTGGCAACGATTAACTTGCTTTCTGTCTCTATGGATCTAATTTGTATATTTCATATGAATGGAATCATACAAAATGTATCCTTTTGTGTCTTCCTTCTTTCACTAAGCATAATGTTTTTGAGATTTATCCATGTTGTAGCATATATCATTGCTTCTTTTGTTTTCATGGGTGACTAATATTCAATTACAAGAATATATCACATTGTGTTTATTCATTCATCAGCTGATGGACATTTGTTTCCACCTTTTGGCTATTTTGAATAGTGCTGCTTTAAACATTCAAGTACAAGTTTTTGTTTGAACACCTATTTTTTATTCTTTAGGGGTATATAGCTAGGAGTGAAATTGCTGGGTTTTATGGTAATTACACGTTTAGCTTTTTGAAGAGCTGCCATCTATTTTCCACAGTGGCTGCACTATTTTACATTCTGACCAGCAATATATGAGCGGTCTAATTTCTCCACATGTTCACCAATACTCGTTTTCTGTTAATAATTTTTACATTTTTATTATATCCATCTTAGTTGGTATAAAGTGATATTTTATTGTGGTTTTAATTTGCATTTCTCTAATAACTAATGATTTGGGGCACCTTTTCATGTGCTTATTAAACATATGTATATCTTTTTTAAAAAAATGTCTATTCAAGTCCTTTGACCATTTTTAAATTGGGTTGTTTGTCTTTTTGTTGTTGAGTTGCAAGTGCTCCTTATATATTCTGAATATACTCTTATGAGAAATATGATTTGACAGTAACTTATCCCATTATGTGGATTGTCCTTTTACTTTCTTGATAATGTCCTTTGATGTGCAATAGTTTTTAATTTTGATGAGGGTGAATTTATTTATTTTTTCTTTTGTTGCTTGTGCTTTTGTAATTTTATATACCATTGCCAAACCCAACATCATAAAGAGTTACCCTTATGTTTTCTTCTAAGAGTTTTATAGTTTTAGTTCTTATATTTAGGTCTTTGATTTATTTAGAGTTAATTTTTGTAGTGGTATCAGGAAAGAGTCCAACTTTATTTTGCATGTGAATATCCAGTTGTTCCAGCACATTTTGTTGAAGAAACTATTCTTCCCCTATGGAATGACAGGATTGTCAAAAATGAAAGAACCATAGGTATATGAGCTTATTTCTCAACTCTTAATTCTGTTCCACTGATCTATATATCTGTGTAAGGGAGAATATCTTCCTCATCTTTTGTAAGTTTCCTGGCTTAGACTCCTATAACAAAAGACAGACTGACAAGAAAAAAACATACAAATATATTTAATATAAGTCTCATGTCACATGGGAGCCCTCAGAAATAGAGAACCAAAGAAAGGAGAAAAGCTGTAATTTTATGGACAGTCATGCAGAAGTCTGATAGGAGGAAAGAGAGTATAATCTAATGGTAATAAACTAGGGGTAATTTAGCAAGGCTTGCTCAGGTTTTTTTCAGTATCTCTTTGTGACATTCCTTCCCTCTGGTATAAGGCAGAACACCTGTCACATGAGGGTTTTCAATGGAGAAGGGAGAGAAAAGGTCAGAGAGTAACCTTCCCAGGTTTTTCTTGCCTGCTTCAGGTAGAAAGTGTGAAGGGAATTTTAGTTTCTATGACCTACTTCAGGAGAGGAGGACAGGAGAAGGTCAGAGAGAAATTTCTGTTTCTGTGGTTTTATCAATTTCCTTCAGCTTAAAATACTCAGTAGGCCAATGTGCCATATTTTGATGTAGCATTTCCTACACCCCATCATCTGTCCTTATGCTGGTTCTATGCTGTTTGAATTGCGTATCTTTATGGTATGTTTTGAAATTCAGAAATGTAAGTCTTCCAATTTTTTTATTCCAGAAGACTCTTTTGGTTATTTAGAGTTCCTTAAAATTCAATATGGATTTTAGGACTAACTTTTCCATTTTTTGCAAAAATACAGCTGGCATTTTAGTAGAAATTGCATTGAGTCTATAGAACACTTTCGTGAGTATTGCCATCTTAGTACTATTAAGTATTCCAGTGTATGAACTTGGGATATCTTTCACTTAGGTCATCTTTAACGTCTTTTGGCAGTGTTTTATAGTTTGCATTGTGCAAGTATTGTACCTCTTTAGTAAAATTATTCGTGAATACTTTATTATTGGTAATGCTGTTGTCAATACAATTATTTTCTTAGTTTCCTTTTTGTATATCTCATTGCTAGGGTATAGGAATACAACTGATTTTTTTGTATGTTGATCTTATATCCTGTGACTTTACTGGATTCACATTAGCTCTATTAGGGTTTTTTTATTATTTATTATTTATTTTTAATTTTTTTGTGTGTGTGTGGATTTGTTAGTATTTTCTTTATATAAGACCATGAATCATGTCATTTGTGAATAGAAAAAATGTGTAGTAAATAAATTGGTCTTGCCAAAGAGAGATCTGGCCATTGCTTTTGTCTTTTGAGAAGTACTCTATATCATACCTGTTAGGAGTGCCTGTGTATAAAGTGGGAGCTGGCCACACTAAATCTTAGGGTAGAGTTGGCCACACAGGATATTCTTAGATTGAGGGCTGCCCATGACAGAAATACTGGCCATGTTATTTAGGATGGGGATTAGGTGAGGGATCTGACATGTAGAAGCCAAACCAGAGAGTAAATTCAACCACATGAACAATCAATTAATCATGCCTATGTCATGAAGCCTCAGTAAGAATTCTGGATGCTGAAGCCTGGGTAAGCTTTCCTATTTGTCAATATTCTGTGTGTATTGTTGCACATCAATACTAGAAGGATGTTTTGTCCTGACTCCATGGGAGAAGAGAATGAAAGCTTTGTGTTTAGAAACCTCTCAGACTGTGTCCTATGAGCTTATTTCCTTGGCTGATTTTAATCCATACTCTTTTAAAAAAATAATCCATAAGCATGAATATAATAGCTTTCAGTGAGTTCTACGAGTCCTTTTATTGAAGAGTGTGGGATGTTTCCCCTTTCTCTGCATCCTTGCCAGGATTTGTTATTCTCTATCTTCTTGATAATAGCCAGTCTGTCTGGGGTGAGATGATACCTCAATGTGGTTTTGATTTGCATTTCCCTGATGTTGAGCGATGTTGAGCATTTTTTTCATGTGTCTGATGGCCATTTGTTTATCTTCCTTTTTGAGAAATGTCTGTTTAGCTACTTTGCCCACGTTTTAATCAGGGTATTTTTTTATTTTTATTTTTTATTGTTAAGGTGTTTGAGTTCCTTGTATATTCTGTATATTAATCCCATCTCAAATGCATAGTTTACAAATAGTTTCTCCTACTACGTAGGTTGTCTTTTCGCTCTGTTAATTTTTTTTCTTTTGCTGTGAGGAAGCTTTTTAGTTTCATAAAATCCCATTTGTTAGTTTTTCTTTTTTTAGCTTTTGGGGTCTTCTTCATAAAGTCTTTGTTCAGTCCTACTACCTAGGTATTTCCCCTATGTTTTCTTTTAGGAGTTTTATAGTTTCAGGTCTTAAATTTAAGTCTCTAATCCATTTTAAGCTGATTTTTTGTATATGTCAAGAAGTACAGGTCTAGTTTCATTCTTCTGCATATAGATGTCCACTTTCCCCAGCACCATTTACTGGAGAAGCATTATTTTCTCCAATATGTTTTTGGTGCCTTTGTCAAAGACTAGTGGGTTAATTTCTGGGTTCCTTATTCTGTTCCATTGGTCTGAGTGTCTTTTTAAGTCAGTACCATGCTGTTTTGGTTACCACAGGTTTGTAGTATAATTTAAAGTCAGGTAGTGTTATGTCTCTGGCTTTATCTTTTTGGCTCAGGATTTCTGCTGTTGTGTGGGTGGACCTTAGGTCTAACAGTGTTTGCTTTATTTATTTGGGTGCTCCAGTGCTGGGTGCATATATTTAGGATTGTTATGTCTTCTTGCTGGATAGATCACCTTATCCTTATATAGTGGCCTTCTTTTTATCTTTTTATTGCTTTTGGTTTAAAGTCTATTTTATCTGATATAAGAATAGCTGTTCCTGTTTTTTTTTTTTTTAAATTTTCATTTGTGTGGTATATCTTTTTTCATCCTTTTACTCTTAGTCTGTGTGTCTTTGCAGGTGAGGAGAGTCTCTTGTAGACACTATAGTTGGGTCTAGCTTTTTAATATGGTTAGGCAGTCTGTGTCTTTTCAGTGGGGAATTTAATCCATTTACATTTAAGATTGTACTGAAAGCTATTGTCTTACTCCTCACATTTTATCAATTTTCATTTGGATGTTTTAAATATCTTTTGGTTTTTTTGTACGCTTTTATTGTTTTTCTTTGGTGTTTCTTGGTTTTTGGAGGTGGTGAGATACAATTTCTTTCTCTTTCTCATTTGCATTTTCTTCTGCCAGTGGATTTTGCTCTTTCTTGTCTATTCATGGTGTTGTTTATTATTTATTTTTGGATTCCAGATACAGGATTTCCTTGCAGATTTCTTGTAGGGCTAGTCATGTGGAGGTAAACTCCCATAGTTTTTGTTTGTCTGGGAATACACTACTTCTCCTTTATTTCTGAATGATAGTCTTGCTGGGTACAGTATTTTTAGATACTAGGTTTTTTTTCTTTTAATATTTTGAATATATCATCCTATTCTTTTCTGGCCTTTAGAGTTTCTGTTGATAAGTCTGCTGTTAGTCTGATGGAGACTCCATGTTAGGTGACTTGATGCTTTTCTCTTGCTTTTTGGGGGGGATTCTCTCTTTGTCCATGAGCTTAGCCAGTTCCACTATAATGTGTCTGGGGGAGGACCTTTCTGGGTTGAATCTGTTTGGGGATCTTTGAGCCTCCTGAATCAGAAAGTCTGTGTCTCTCCCTGTACCTGGGAATTTTTTTGCTAATATTACACTGAATGTTTTCTCAATGTCTTCTTTTCTCCTCCCCTTCAGGAACACCCTTGATGTGGATGTTTGTATGCTTAAGGTTGTCTGCTATCTCTCTTAGATTTTCTTCATTTTTAAAAATTATTTTTTCCTTTTTTTGTCTGCCTGGGTTATTTCAAAGAGACTGTCTTCAAGATCATAAATTTTTTCTTCTGCTTACTCTAGCCTGCTGCTAAATCTCCCAGTTGTGGTTTTTTTATTTATTTTATTGAATGACTCCTTCAGTTCCATTAGTTCTGATACATTCTTTCTTAAAACTTAATCTCTTTGTAAACTTCCTCCTTCATATCCTGGATGGTATTGCTCACAGTTCATTTTGTCATCTAATCATGTTTTCTTGTAATTTATTGAGTTTCCTTAAGATTTTTATTCAGAATACTCCTTTTCAGTCATTGCAAGACTTTCCTGCACTATGGTGTCTAGTACTTGAGAATTATTGCATTCCTTTGGTGGACTCAAATTTTCTTTTTCTTTTCTTCTTGTATTTCTCATATCTCTACATTGATGTCTGGTTACCTGGTAGAATAGTCACTTTTTAAATTACTCTCCTTCTGTAGACTCCACTGGTGACCCTCCTTGTGTCAATGCAGTTGAGTGGTTGGTGGTCCACCTGCACAATGGCAGTGGCTGCTGCTGCCTTGATAGCAAGCCATCCTCATGGCAGCATTAGCTTTGGTGGTGTTTTTGCATGCTGCTGCCTAGCAGTGGTGACTCCAGTGGTGACAGGCTGCTTGAATGATGAGGGTGGCTGTCTGGCAGTGCTGGTGGTCACAGCAACTGCAGCAGTGGTGTTGCAACAGCTGCTCTCTTGGCTGCAGTGTCTGCAGTGGTGGCTCATGTAGCTACAGAGTCTGCAGCAGTAGTGGAGTTACCTCATGGTGGCAGCAGTGGCAAAGGCAGCCGTAACTGCTTTCCTCACATCTGTGGCATCTGTAGCAGCAGCAGGGTTACCTCCTGGAGGCAGCAGCAGTGCTGGCAGCTGCAAGTGCCTCCTTTGCATCTGTGGTGTCCCCAGCAGCAGTGGGGTTATCCTGTGGCAGTGGCAATGATGCCAGTGGCTGCAACTGCCTCCCTCACGTCTGCAGTGTCAGCAGCAGCAGTGGAGTTACCTCATGGCGGTGGTAGGGTTAACTTGCAGTAGTGGTATTGGCAGGGGTGCTTGAAGTCATCTGATCTGTGGAGTCTGTGGCTGCAGCTGTGGGCCACCTCCAGGACTGCTGCTCTGCAAGAAGCTACTCTGTAATGGGATACAGTTCTGGGACTGAACAGAGACTCTGGCAACAGTGGAGATGGTGGTGATGGGCCCATCTTGATGTTTTTCTGTGAGAGGATGAGCCCTGGGTGCCTCTACTGTGCTATCTTCCTGGGTGTCCTCATCTTCCTAGGCTGGTTTCAGATGCTAGGTAATCTGACTTCCAGGGAACACGTCTGGTGTGGGCCTTCTTTGGTGGAGACTTCAGTACTTCAGGGTATAACATTGCAAGAAAGGTAGAAACAGGAGAGAAGAGATACTTCTTTTCAATGTAGGATTTACAGACATAAATTTTTCTCTGAGCACTGCTTTAGCTGCATCCCGTAAATTTTCTTATTTTTTTATTTTTATCTTCATCTGTCTAAAAGTATTATTTAATTTATCTCGTGACTTCTTCTTTGACCTATCAGTTTTTAAAAGTATGTTGTTTAAGTCCCACATATTTATGAACTTTTCAGATATCCTTCTGTAATTGATTTTGTTTTACTCCATTGTGCTTGAAAAAGATAGTAAGATGGTTTAAATATTTTGAAATGTATGGAGACTTGTTATATGGCCTAGGATATGTCTATCCTGGATAATGTTTCATATGCACCTCAGAAAAATAATTGTTGGTTGGAGTGTTTTATATATGTCTGTTAGATCTAACTGGGTTATAGTTTTATTCAAATACTCTATTTTTTTATTGGCCTTTTGTGTAGTAGTTCTATCCATTATTGAAATTGAGGTACTGAAATCTGAAACTATTGTTGTCGAGTATTTCTCCCTTCAATTCTGTCAGTTTGGGTTTCACATATTTTAGACCTGTCTTTTTACATCTCTATATGTTTGTAAAATAGTTTATAAATGTTTTGCATTTGTATTTTAAATCATATAGGAGAAAAAGGAATTACAAACCAAAAGTGCCATAATACTGACTTTATATTTACCGCCTAGTTACATTTACCACTGTATTTATTTCTGTATATGGATTCAAGTTACTTCCTAGTGTCTTTTCACTTAGGTCTGAAGGACTCCCCTCATTTTTTTATATAGGATAGCTCTACTAGAGAAAAACTCCAGTTTTGTTTGTATTGGAATCTACTAATTTTGCCTTCATTTTTGAAGGATAGTTTTGTCAGATATAGAATTCTTTTTCTTTCGGCACATTAAATGTGTCTTCCTACTGCCTTCTGGCCTCCATGGTTTTTGATGAGAAGTGGGCTGTTAATCTTATTGAGGCGCTCTTGAACGAAGTGCTTCACTTCTGTCATGCTGCTTTCAAGATTCTCTCTTTTGTACTTCAAGAATTATAATTGTATAATGTATCTTGGTGTGGGTCTCTTAGTTTATCCTACGTGGAGTTTGCTGAGCTTCTTGGATGTGTCTTTGTCAAGTTTGGGAAGGTTTTGGCCATATTTTTTTTTTAAAGATATTCTTTTGGCTGTTTTCTCTCTCTTCTCACTTCTGTTAACTTCTTTTGGTGCATGTTGGTATGCTTAATAGTATGCCAAAGGTCTTAGAAATCCTGTTCATTTTTCTTCATTCGTATTTCGTTCTGCTTCTCACTCTGGATAATCTCAAATGACCTATAGTTGGGTTCACTAATTCTTTCTTCTGCCTACTCAATCTGCTGTTGTACTTCTTTAGTGCATTTTAATTTCAGTTATTGTATTTTTTCACCTGCAGAATTTCCATTTGGCTCTTTTAAAAAAATTTTATCTTTTAATTGATGTTATACATTTGGTGAAACATCATTCTCCTGGTTTCCTTTACTTCTTTTTTATGGTTTCCTTTAGCTGCTTTAGCATATTTAAGACAGTTGTTTTAAAGTGTTTGTTAGGTAAGCCCAATTTCAGGTCTTCCTTAGTGACAGTTACTATTAGTTTCTTTCTTTTCTTTTCTTGTTTTCCTGTGAGCAGGCTGAACTTTCTGCTTTCTTTGCATACCTTATAAATTTTTATTAAAATGTAGATATTTTGAACATTGTAATGTGTTAGCTTTAGAAATCAGATTCTTCCCTTTCTCCAGAATTTATTGTTGCAACTTGTTGTGGTAGCTATTTATTTAGTTCCTTTTCTGAACTAATATTGTTATATCTGCATTCTTTGTTTTCTTGGTCACTGAAGTCTCTGTATCATCAGCTTAGTGGTCAGCTAGATATTTGAAAGATGTTTTTAAACACCTACACCCACAAAAAAGTAAAATAAATAAATAACACTCCTACTCTTTGCAGATTGTTTCTGTGTTGGGGCATTCCTTCCGTGATCAACAGGCAGTTTGTAACTCTACTTTAGCCTTAACTTCCCATTCACACAGAGCCTAAAGTCCAGCCAGAGGTGAAAGTTTAGGATTTTTTCAGGTAGATTCTGAGCATGCATCCAAACCTGGGCATTTTCATGGCATTCTACATTTCCCAGATTATGTAAAAGCTTTTAAAAACCCTTACTCCCTAAGTTTTTCCTTCCCCAGCCTCTTCGTTCTCAAACTTTCTGGTCTGTTATTAGTTGCAACTATTATATTTTGCTCCAAGTGATCATGGCTAATACTTTTTCCTTTAAATGCTTTCAGTAAACACCCTCTGAAATGCTGTTTCAGTCCTGTGGAAGCGACACCAATGAAACACATCAAGTTCTTGAGATGATCCTTCTGAGACCCACCAGGCAGGTCAAAATGCTCAGCCACATCTCTTTAAGAATAGGTCTGTCTTGTTCCCTGTAACAGGAGTAACCTCCTTCATCTTTAAAGCTGTTGCCAAATTGGGTTGTGGAGGATGGTTAAGTGGGTAAGTTTAAATGCTCCAAATCTCTTTTACCAAAATCCAGGATTTTTTCTTCATTAAACATTCTCTTGATGGTTGTAAGATTTTGGTTTGATAATAGGACTTTAAAGAAGTTGATTCTGACAGTTTTTGCAAGCTTATTTCTTGCTTTTGCAGTTTGACAAAGTTTGGAGTTTCCTACTCTGCCACTTTTTCTTGATGTCACTCCAACTTACTTTCTAATACTGATTTTAATTTATAGTTATAATGTACATTTCTTGTAATCTGGACTTTTATTTTATCCTACTTTTGATGGTTTTTCTTACCAAGCCCCAAATTTTACATATAGTGAATATTGAACAATATTTTAGAATGAATGCATGAATGAAACAATAAATCAGTCGGTATCCACATAAAGAGATTTTATTACCTACCTAAGTGACTTAGACTTCAGTATAAAAATCCTGAATATGGGATAACTTTTTTATACTCAAAAATAAATTATTTATGGTGTCATTAATTTTCCTCTGTTCAATTGTTAGTGAAAATTGAGTAAATGTGGTCCCTATATTTTGATATCTGTCTTTGTGTACAAAATAGTTTTTAATTTAACCATCTCATAATCTCAGATCTAAAATAAATAACCTTTTAGCCCTTCCTTCTTGGTTTTATTTTCTGCCTGAGTTTTTCAGAAAATGACTGGAAAATAAAGACCTACTAGTTAAGTCTTAAATGCACTTGGGAATTGAGCAATCCTCTTGCAATGAACTGTGGTTTAGAATTTTTAAATTGACTTTGATAGCATGAGATAGTAACAGGAATATTATTCTTGGGAATGGTATTTCTTCCACAGTGCTACTGACTGACCTGGTATAGTACATGAATGTCTCTTTGATGCAGCCTGGTTAGGGTTATTCCAGGTTGAGGCAAATCCAGGTTGAGACTAACAAACTTATAATGATTTATTCAGAAAGACTATTTCCATATTTTATGTTCAAAGTCTAGCAAATATCTAGTTGTGTAAAACATAGAGTATTTAATATGCTGGAAGTAGCATTATTAAATGCCCTACCTTTATTTTCATGGAAATAATATTTTTCGAGTGCTTATTATGTACAAGGCAAATTTCTTGATGTTTTTGAATACTTACATCATGCAATAAAAATGCTAACACCTTGGGGCCGGCCCGGTGGCGCACTGCTACAGTGTGCCACTTGGGAGCATGGCGGCGCTCCCGCCGAGGGTTCGGATCCCACATACAGACCGGCCACTCACTGGCTGAGCGAGGTGTGGGCGCGACACCGAGGGTTGCGATCCCGTTGCCGGTCCCGGTCCGGTACGGGTGCGACACTGAGGGTTGCGATCCGTTGCTGGTCACGAAAAAAGGCAAAAAGGAAAAAAAAAATGCTAACACCTTAAATTAGATATAATGTCACCTTATTCAAAGAAATAAGCAGCAGAGCTGTTGAGCAGCTTGTGCAGGGAGATGGTACCTGTAGAGGTGTACACTCTAATTGCTGCTTCAAGAAAGATCTTGCCATAAAAAGCATTCACCTGACCATCTCTGACTGGAGTACCCTTAGAACTCCCACAGCAGTGTAGCTGAAGTCGTGCTCTCCTGAGGCAGCTTCAGCCAATATCCAAACACAGTAAAATGACAGGGTTTGGTGAAGGTAGGATTCCTGTACTGGCAATCCCTGCCTTAGAGCTAGCTTCCCTTTGAATTTCAGACTTTCTCAGACCTACACCACAGCCTGAATGTCTTCCTTCCCACATGTCCTCCCTTTCTTTCACAGGTATCAGACCTGAATCCTAGCCTGAAGGCTCTTCCTGCCTGCTTTTACTCCCTCTGCTGTTATCTTTCATACCTGTTACCCCAAATAAATCTCTTATACTGCAAACTCTGTTTCGGCGTCTTCTTTGCAGAGGACCCAAACTGAGACAAGGAAAAAGAATGATATATTAGAAGAAAGCAAGTTATTTATTTGGGGTGGATGTAGTGGTTGTTAAGTATACCTGAGTTTTAATTCTGTCTCTACCTCTTAACAATTCAGTATTTTTGTACCTCAATATTCTTTTTGTAAGATGAGGATAATCACATCTATCTTGCAGGGTTGTTGAAAATTTCTTGAGTGATGTAGTAAAACTTGGACCTTAGTAGGTTCTCAAGAATAGTAGCTAATAAGCTATTGTTGTTAATAAAGAATAATAATAATATATAGTAAATATTATAAAATAAAATATATATGATAACATACTATACATTAAGTATTGGTTCTAGTATTAAAATTCAAGCATGCCCCACCCCCCCCGTATTTCTTTTTCATGTTCCATACCTACTTCTTGCATTATTCTAATTTATTATACAGGCTTTGTATTTCTCAACCTTTAGTTATTTTTTAGATAAGACATTTACCTTATATTGCCACAAAATGTTTGAATTGGTAATAATATTCAATTATCTGCATAGCAATTGATAGTACCTGCCAATAATCAGTAATGTAGCTTCAAATGCTTGCACATGGCACTATACACATTCTCTGGTCAGTTATTTTCTGAAGGTATTAGCCAAAAAAGCCACTTTATTTGGGAGTAAAATGCTTAGACCCAAAGTGAGAAAGTCTGCTTTGACGTTTGAGTCATCTTACGACTAACCATGATTTGGGACCATTATTAACCCACACAAAACTTTAGTATCTTTATTTATAAAATAGAAAATTTAGAACAATTTATTTGTAAAGTATGATAAAGCTGTAAAATTTAGAAACTGATCATAACCAGTTCCCTAGAATTTTTAACTTAAGGCCACAAATTATATCAAAATCTTCCTAGATGGTCATTTTTGTATGATTAGTTTTTTTTAATATGTACTGAGGATGGATTTTTTTAAAAAAGAGAAAATAATCAAATGAATGTTCATTTGCTAGTAGTTTAATAAGTTGTATGATATGATTCATTCTCAGATCTTGCATTTGATTGCATTTATTCCTAAAAGATTATACAATGGTGATAAATATTACAATCAATAGAATTTTTATAAATTTTACCAGAAAATATTAATGTTTTTTTAAAAAAAACTTTTTTCCACAACCCCTTTCCTGAGTAGAGAAGATAGGGGAGGCATGCATGAATTTCCCCTGCTAAATATGTCTTAAAACTTAGAGATATAACATTCAGGATGAGATTTCTGTCCTGTCTCTATGATACAAGCTGTGCTAGAGTTTCTACAATATGATGTTTGTGTCATACTGAAGAATATGTTTGAGGTTCATGTGTGATAATGTCATTCAAAACAATATAGGTTCAGACTCTTACCCAAACTGAAGAGATTGCATTTGGTTTCTGGATCAATGTCATGCTTGACATTAAAAGCCCGTAGTAGACACAATAGAGAAGAGGAGGTCACTGGTAATTAAGAATGGAAATGCCACAATCTCTAACAATTGAAACCTCATTACAAATTACCTGAATTCAACTAGAAAAGCTAGAGGTAGAAGATATTAAAACAGTTGCCACAGACAATTTTAAATGGTATGATTAAATCCCATGCAGTGGTTCCTCTGTTAGTGTCTACTGTGAACCAGCAGCATGATGCCAAACTCCGCCGATCTAAAGATGAATAAGAAATGGTCCCTCCTATCAAGGAAGAATGCTTTATTAGAAGACATGAAATTCAGGCCAGGAGTACTAATGGGCAATTGATGCAAGTTGCTCTTTCTTACTGCATAAATAAAATAAAACAAAACAAGAGTGGCAAATTTGAGTAAAAATGCTAAAATCTCAGAGACAAAAGTAGGGACAAAAACAACTGTATCTGTTCATCTAAGGGTTTGTTTTGTGTGGCAGTGATGCTTTTGCGTCTTAGTTGGTACCTAAATATTTCACAACACCAAAAGCTGAATCATCTTAGATGAAAGGAGCAGTAATATTATAAACACACAGATCCCTCTTTTCCATCAGTATCTGTTTTTTTCTCTCTCTTTTTTTCAGAACACGCACACACACACACACACATTCTAAATGGCACTGATCCTTGATGACTTATCTTTGTGGTGGTAAAAATCAATGCGGAACTATATTTGACTATAATGACTATTTCTAATGACAATGGTGGTTAAATTGAATGCTATTCTTGGCAATGCTTTTAGCATATCTGGTGTAATGGGGAAGCCTCTGCACTGGAATAAAATGAAAGTAAAGAATAGCCAGCAATATTTGATGCTGAAATTGTAAATTTGACTTAAACATGAAGGAATATTTTATATTACAAGGTAATAAACTCCTCTATCCTCTTTTATAAACCCTACTGGTTTTCACTTAATAGAATGACAGGAATGTAACCCTTGAACTGACACTGGATACTCTAAAAGTGCTTTGGAAACAAGGCAGTGTTGTTTAAGAAGTATGAGAAATCTTTATATAAGCCAAAGGTGCTGAGACTCAAAGCATCATTTTTTCTTTCCTTTGTGTTAACAGTAGCTGCTCTTTCCAGGATCAATAGTTGATTACTGGAATTGGTAGGGTGTGGCTTGTTAACAATCTAACAGTTACTGAATGCTTGCTAGGTACCAGGCCTTGGGTTAGGGGATTTTACTTTGCCTTATCTTGTTTAATTCTCACAACAACATAATGAAGTAAGTAGTTTTATTATTCCTTTTGTATAAGCAAGCCAGCTAAGGCGGTAACCAACCCATTCTCAGGCCATTCTACCTTCAGAACTTGCCTTTCTTGTTTTATAGCTCTCAAGCATAATACAGTAAGGATGCTAAAATCATATGTATACAATGATTACTCCAGCTAATTGAAAATACTGTTTATTATTCCTTATTACTTCAAGGTTTACATGCATATCTGTTTTGTTGCTTTACTCTGGGGCCATGTTATGGGGTTTTCCAAGCAGAATTGACCTCTTTGATCTGTACCAATCATCCTCTACAACCTAAGGCATTTTGCTGCCAACAAGTCTATACACTTACATTTCTTATAGATTCAATGCCTATTTTTAAATATCTGTTGATGATATTCTAAATACTCCCTGCTTTGGGGTGGCACAATTACACATGGATTCCTAGACAAACAGTTGCCTGTTTTTCTGGTCTTTTGTAAAAAGCCTTTCCAAAGGAAAATTTAAAAGCACCAATCAACCCAAATAAAAAATATTTGAAAGGCAAATTAGTTTGTGTTGCTATACTTTATTCCACCTGCAAAGACTGGAAATCAATTATTTAATGTAGAACATATAAATCTCACATTAGAACCTGGATAAGGATAAAAAGAAATTCTGAATATGTTTCCCACACAGATCTCAGTACCATTACAATGAGTTGGATGTTTTCCAATCCAGCCATTAGACTGTGAGTTTTTTTATGTGTCTGTGTTTGGATCTCTATGGGTACCTAAAAAAAATATATTCTTGCTAGGAATCGGTGTCTGCTGTTACCCACAACTTCATTGCACACATGATCCTGAGAAAATCATTTAAGATGTCTGTATTACAGTTTCTTTATTTGTAAAGTAAGAAGGCTGGGTCAGATGACCCATGAGATCCATGGCAGAACTAAAACATATTGATTCTGTAGCCGAGAATGGTGATTTACTGGAACTATTGTGCAGTTAAAACCAACTGCTGTCAGATTGAAAATACTTATTTATTCTTCCATTTTCTATAAATCATACTTTCACAGATACTAGAAAAATTACTACCATCACTACTAATAGGAAATTTAAAATTCCTACTTGCCCTGGAATTATTAGATAGCCCATTCCTTTATACTTTGTCATTTTTAAGTGCAAGGCCGTGGAACAGAGGTTTGTGGCTGATCTGGATGTGATTATGAAATAAGATTCATGAGAATGAGAAGCTAACACATAGAGGATGCAGAGCAGAGAGGCAGAAAGGATTTTTGATGGTAATATTGAGCAGCAGAAGCAAGACAAGCAACCGCCTTCCTCTGGACATTCTATTATGAAAGGGAAGTATATCTCTATTTGTGTAAGCACAATTGCTTAGGTTTTCTACTACTTGAAGCTGAATGCACTCCAGCTAATGAAAGTTTAGAATCACCCACACTTTAAGATTAGATGAAGTTGAAGAACTATGAAATCTATTTGCTAATTGACACTGAGCCACGGTGTTATTTCAGCCTTTTAATATTTTCTCGTTATAGATGAGGTGTTTATATTACGTGCTTCGGTTTCATGCACTTATTTTTATTATTTTTCTTTTTCACTTAATGAAAGTTATTAACTATAATGGATAAATTTCTACATTTAGAATTTAATAGGAATCCTTTTCTATTGGCAGGCTGTCTTTAATATCCTTTGGTATTTATTTTCAATTCTCTCCAGGTTTACCTTTCTCACTGTGTTCAGATTATGACAAGTAGTCAGAAATCTTAAGTTATTTACTTGATGTGAGCATTTCCAAGAGCAAAACATTTCCAGAATACTACATTCCTGGATTAGCAAATCAAAGTGTTGAAAGTGCTTCAAACAAAACAAGCATAGTTTACTGACAGCTTTCAAGTCCCTTGTTGTATCCTAGAGGATAAAAAGAAATCTATTTTTATATAAGGATAATAATATTTGATCTGATTCCCATCTAGTCTTTTGAGAGTAATATATTATGCATCAGGGATACTTTTTAGATACCAAGTGCATTACATAGCATTTAAAAAGAAACTATTGACTGATTAATTTTGTCAAAATGTTAGAACTGGCTTATGAATCTTTAGCAATCATTACGTTTTCACAAGCAAATTTAAAATATTTTACTTTAGAAATTAATATTTTATAATTTATGTAAACATTTAAAACTAACTCAAAAATGTAAGGGTCCCTCAGAAATGAATTCCAGGCCAACCTCATTCGATCCTCTGAACCCTTCAATTGTACACCCATGTCCAGTGTCATTCATTGCCTGGTTAAATATAGTTCTGGTGATAGATAACTCTCTAATGTCTATTTCTTGCACAAGTCTGATTGATTGAAAGTTCTCATTGTTGAGCAGATACCTGTCTCATGTAATTATACCCATTGGTGGTACCATTCAATCCATATTTCAACATTTTGTTTACACAATGTCTTGAATCTGTCAAATGCTTTATTGAAACAAAAATATATTACATATCCATTGCATTTCAACAATTTAACAATCTAGTCACTTTTTCAGAAATTGTGAATACGGTTAGTCTGCCATTACTTGAGTTGAGTGAATTAATGTTGTCTTCTGGCGATCGTCATTTATTTTTTCTGTTCTCATAAATCATCCCCTTAAGTTGTCTACCTAGTTTCTTGTGTGAGATCAATGTCAGACAAATGTATGACAAAATTACAGAACACTATGGAACATATAAAATAGTTACCAAGTCTCTAAGTTCCATAAAAACCTGTGGGCTATATAAAAAATGGAAAAGATTATTCATTATTTACAAAGTGCATGAACTATCGCCTTAAAAGTGGCTTACAGTAAGGATTTACCAAATTTTTTCAAATTTATTAAAATGAAAATGAAGATTATTTGCTTCTTGAATTAGTTAATTTGACATTTTTAAATTGTAAAAAATAAAATATACCTATTATTTCATATATATAGTATAGCACATATGTTATATGTAATATTAAAATCAATTCCATTTAGTTGATTTCCAGAGAATACTTTTGTTAATTTATTGCCAGTCTAGGGCCGGCCCGGTGGCGCACTGCTACAGTGCGCCGCTTGGGAAGCGTGGTGGCGCTCCCGCCGAGGGTTCGGATCCCACATACAGACCGGTTCCCGCTCACTGGCTGAGCGAGCCGCGGGAGCAACACCGAGGGCTGCGATCTCGTTGCCGGTCCCGGTCCGGTACGGGGGCGACACTGAGGGTTGCGATCCGTTGCCGGACATGGAAAAAGACAAAAAAAATTAAAAAAAAAAAAATTTATTGCCAATCTAATATATCCATAGGCAACCTATGTTGCAACTGATGAAAGAATAAGGTCCCAACATGAATGCTGTTTGGTATTTTAATTTACATGAAAGAGTAAGATGAAAATGAAACAAATATACACATTAGCATTTCAATTAGTGGTGTGAGAGGATTTTTTTATTGAGTTAGATAATAGTTTCGAATAATAGGAGTATATTTCCTTAAATTTGTTGTGCTAGTCACAATGTAACACCAATTGTCTCTATGAAGTTTATTCTGTATTAAACATTTTCCTTCATCACTTTCTTAAGTCTAGAGTATAAAAATGATAAAATGAACCCTGATCTGTATCGTTTACAGATTTTCATGGAATTAATACTTTAACCATCAGCATATGAGATGCTACCAACATGGTAACACAGAAGACGAAATTGGAAGGACTTGTACAGTAGTTCACCATTATATTTTATTTCCACCATACTGAATACAGTAGATGTAAGTAACCTCAAGAACATAAAATAATTAGAAAGTGATGAGTTTTGAGTAATTATTATAACCTTTTTAAAAATGTAACTTATTAAACAAAAGTTTATAAAATCTGTTTTTAATAAAAGCCATGTTTTAAAATGGGCTTGCCATATTCCTGAAAATTTAAAAATGAGCTCTTGCAATCCAGTACAAGACAGCTCATATACACCATTGAATGTAGCACAAGGTGAGACATAATAAGAACCTTCTGAATGTATGGATGCTCTTAAATTTTTGTCTTTTCTCGAGTGAACAGAAGCTATAAGAAAGCAGGGTAGCGTCTTGTTAGAAATTTGAACTCTGAAGTTAGATGTTCTGCCTCTGAAGTTTGATGTAGCCATGTGTCCATGTGCAAGTTTCTCAGTCTCTTTGTGTTTCAGTCTTCTTTGCTGTAAGATGAGAGTAATAATAATAACAATATGAATCTCATGTACAAAGTGAGGTAATATATGTAAAATCCTTAAAGCAAGGCCTAGAAACATAGTGAATACTCAATACATGCTAACTTTATAATTGATTTTAAGATAGAAAATAATATGGTTAGATTTACAATTTAAAAGATCACTTTGCCTATTGCATGGAGCACTCAACTATGGTAGAAGAGGCTGTTAAATGTCTATTGTCACTCTACAGAAACTCAGAGTAGTGGTTCTGGATTCAGTTGATGACAATAGAGACAGAGACACTAGATAGATTTTTTTTTTTTTTTTTACTTTTAAAAGATGACCGGTGGGCCGGCCCGGTGGCGCACTGGATAGTGCGCCGCTTGGGAAGCATGGCGGCGCTCCCGCCCGAGGGTTCGGATCCCACATACAGACCGGTTCCCGCTCACTGTCTGAGCGAGGCGCGGGAGCAACGCTGAGGGCTGCGATCCCGTTGCTGGTCCCGGTCTGGTACAGGGGCGACACTGAGGGTTGCGATCCGTTGCCGGACACGGAAAAAGACAAAAAAGGAAAAAATAAAAAAAAATAAAGCATTAAAATATATGAAAAAAACTGATAGGAAAATCAATAAATCCATTGACATGCTTGGAGGTTTCACCAACAATCAGCAAAGATATAGATCTGAGCAATATAATTAGTAAGCTTGACCTAATGGGCGTTCATAGATTCTGAATCCACTTAATTAGAGAAAAAAAAAAAAAAAAAAAAAAAAAAGATGACCGGTAAGGGGTCTTAACCCTTGACTTGGTGTTGTCAGCACCACGCTCACCCAGTGAGCAAACCGGCCATCCCTATGTGGGATCCGAACCTGAGGCCTTGGTGTTATCAGCACCACACTCTCCCGAGTGAGCCACGGGCCGGCCCATAGATAGATTTTAAGACATTTAAAAGAAAGAACGTTGGAGATGTCAGGGATAACTCCAATGTTATTAGATTAGGCAATCAGACAAATTTCCCCTTCACTGAGGAAAAGAATAGTGGAAAAAAATCACTTTTGAGTCAGGTAGCAGATCATTAGTTTGGTTTTAGAATTAATTCTGAGGTACAGTTAAAAATTCAGGACATGTGGAGTAGGCTGAGGAGAAGTTTGGGCTGTAGATACACATTTTGGAGTTACTGGCATAAAGACAGAATTGACATCACATGGGTTCGGTAGGTAGGAATATATGATAGAAAGATAAGAGGTCTTGGGTGAGGTACATCAACGTTGAAAAGCTGTGTTGAAGAAGAAACATCAGAGAAAACTGGTTATTCAAGGCAGAGTTTATTATCCCAATTTCACTGCTAAGAAAACTGAGGCTCACTTGTAGATTTTAAGTAAATTTGTCTGAGGTCCGATAGTTCATAAGCAGTGGAGCTGAGATTTAACTCCGTTTCACCCTGTTCTTGGTCTATATGTCACACCTTACTGAGTCTCTTGCTATCAACTTTAGCCTTTTGATGAAATGACAGGTATTAAGCACTGAGTAATTGATAGCTTCTTCCTCCATTCCCTTTCTTCACAGTAAGATCCATCAGTGTGCACCTGAGTTCTTTATTATGCATGTAGGAGAGAGAGAAAGAAAGGAAGGGAGCGGGGAGAGGAGCTGAGGAAAGACTTCTGAAGGTATTTTTTCTGCTGAAGTCATTTGTCTAGATCAGTAATGGTCCTAAGAAAACTTCTAAAGCATTTGAGGGACTGTGTTTTGTTTACAATGGCTCAGGGAGGAAAGATAACCTGTTTAGATGTAACAATTGTTGTCAAGAGTAGGGAAACACATAATTAACCTTCACATATGCAAATATTATCTGACCTGACTATACATCTTTCAAAGGGAAGCCAGGAAAAGGGGAGATGTCAAGGTAGAAGTGAGTGGCTGGGCAGGGCTGAAAAGAGATGCGCATTTCCTCCTGCTCACGTGATGCACACTAGTCACTCACCAGGGCTTCGCTTTCAAAGATCTCTGAACCCAAACCAGAATTCCAAATGAAATGATATAGTGTCTAAGGAATCACAAAACATCCAATAATAGGTCAATAAAGTGTATGTTTTCCAAGTACTGTGTGTGCATATAAATCTTTTCACTAAAGAACGGGAAAAACAAGTAAATGTTAAAGCTCCAGCAACCCCAGAATACTTCATATTCAGCTCGAGACACTCATCTAATGAGTTTACTAAAGTGGGGAAACACCGAGAGCATTCTCATGTGGTGTATAGGTACAGTGCAGACAATGCTGAGAAGTTAGACTGAATAAAAACAGTGAGGGACAAATTTAGTACTCGAGTATGCATTATTACGCATTTGTATAGGATTTACCATTCAGACAAATTTAGATGTTTCAATATACCCACAACCTTCTAGTTAATATACTAGTATTATCCTCACTTTTCTTTTGCTTTTTTAGAGTTTAGTTTTTGATGCCTGGCCGGTACAGAGAACTGAACCCTTGACTTCATTGTTTCAAGGCTGCATGCACTCTAACCAGCCAGCCCCACTGTATTATCCCACCTTTTAAATAAGGAAACTGAGGCAGAAAATTAAGTGACAGTTGAAAATTTGCCAGTAGAAGCATTTTCCCTTTAGTTGAGGGTTCATTCATTTGAAGTGAATTACCTACTCTCAGGAGCCCATTGATGGCCCTAGCAAAGGTAATTTATTTCCAAGAAGGGAGTACTTTGCTTTTAAGAGGAAACATTTTTACTTACTGTATTGTAGAATTGTATCTGTTACTAATATAATAAGAAATATATATGTTGACTACACTAGCATTAAGCCAAACACTGTGTTCTGTTTTTCCTTACGAGATGTTTTACAGCATGTAAGTATGTTAAAGAAGATTGATAAACCTAATAAACTCACATGTAAACCTATCGGTGAAGGATTATAGGGAGGAAATTCTGCTTCAGTCTGAAATACTTGTAATGTTTTGACCGTAGGTTTTGCCCTACTTTAGCTCATTACCATTTATTCGAGAACTATTTCATCCTATGTTTTGCAGCACTTGTGTATAAACCAAGAAAGAAAAATACATGCAAAGCTTTTAACTAAATTCTGACACTAACTCAGATCTAATTATAATATTCTGCACCTCTGATGTTTTTACATCTTTAAAAATAGAAGTATAATATAGTTGGTTAGGTGTCAATCAGTTTATTTAATCTAATTTGATTCCTTGATATAAAAGACTGAAGTTTAAAAAATTTAAATGTGTAAGTGGTATTAAAAGGGAAAAGGGGGCTTAGATAATTTTTCTGTATAACTCTGTTATTGATTATGCTGCTGGAAGATGACAGCATGGTTCCAGGGAGAATATACAGTAAAAATAATTTTGTTCAAAATTATAAAAGCTTATTTATTGCAAATATTTAAATAATATAGTAAAAATTGTAGAATCAATGCATTAAAATTATTTGTGTTGACAGTTGTCGAGCTGGATCACAGATCCCTCTGCCCCATCCTGTGCAGGTCCTGATTCAGGTAATGGAAAGAAAAACTGAACAGCTGCTGGCAAAGTGGACATGCTTTATTTTTAGATGTGAGTTCTGTTGACCAGCGGTTCAGAGCCACTGCCTTCCATACAGAAGTACACAAAAACGGCAACAAGCCAAGGGGTACACGGGCGCACATGCGCACTAACTCTACTCTTAACGTGACTTGTTTACAATGGATGTGCTGAATCATACCCAACTAGATAAGAGGCGACAGGGCCTGACCAAACCAGCTCCACTTTCCTCACAACAATAAAAATCTCCTTAAAGATTTTGATGACTGTCTTTCTAGACATCTTTCAATGTTATACATAAGTAAACTTAGCAAGTCATATGGCACAGATTATACTACTTTTCTGTACATTTTGTACATTTCTTTTGGTGAACAGAAGCAATAATTTCTGTTGGATATTCACCTATGTGCAAAATTGCTAGACCAAAGGGTACTGATCTAACAGGTTTTTGAAGTGGTCGTAAAAATGAGTGGTTGCTTCATTCACATTCTCCTTTACCTTCTCATCAATTTTTGGTACTGGCAGTATTTTACATTTTAGCCATTCTTGTGTGTTTATAGTGATAGTACAGTGTGCAATTTTTGCACACTTTATTTTTTTGCATTTTCCATACGTTTAATGATGTTGAGCAGTTTTTCAAATGTTTAACCTCCATTTGGATTGCATCTTTTGTGAAGTTCATATTCTAGTTGTAGAGCTAGGGCTAGATCTCACAGACCCCTCACACCCATTGTCCAGATGGTCACAAACCCTTCACATGCAGGTCTACGAGCTAGGTAATAGGAAAAGGTCCTTGGAGCCATGAGTGAAGAAATAATAGGCTTTATTCAGAGCTAGGAGCAGTCGACCTAATATGGCTTCCCGAAGAGTCCTCTAGAAGCAGCTTTGCCCATCTGCACCATTAGTACTTTTTACTCAAGTCCATCATCCAAAAAAAAAAAAAAAAAAATGAACCGGATGCACATGCACAGCCACATTAGACAAT
The DNA here is from genome assembly GCF_000696425.1 of Galeopterus variegatus. Classification (NCBI taxonomy): domain Eukaryota; kingdom Metazoa; phylum Chordata; class Mammalia; order Dermoptera; family Cynocephalidae; genus Galeopterus; species Galeopterus variegatus. The sequence goes on from NW_007726160.1 coordinate 43,702, forward strand.
AACAAGGAACATCCGTGCGCACACACATGTCCACCTCAAATGCTCAGCAAGACTCCAAACATCTGACAGGCCCTGACCATTTCCTTATATTTTCCCAATACTAGTGTTTCATGCAATTGTCTATTGGATTATCTGTCTAATCTTTATTGAATTGTAGTAGTAGTTTATATATTCTTAATGTAAGTCATTGTTGGATGTATATTTCTATCATTTAATTTACTGATATTGGGTTTGCATCTAAAATCTTATTATTTGTTTAATATTTTAGACTCTTATGTTTCTTTTTTCCTCCTTTATACTTCCTTTTGGATTAATTAAGTATTTATTATTAATATTATTATTTAACTTTTTAAGTTGTTAGTACAAATTCTTCATTATTCTTTCAGTGTACTGAAACACTGTACAGTAAATATTTTACTCTAAATATTATACCATATGTATTTTACTTATTATAATCTAGTATAAATAATCAGTTTTACCTGTTCTTTTACCTCATCACCTCTCTTGTGTTAATTTCATGAATTTTAGTTATACATATATTTCAAAATATGTAGAATGTACTTACTCTTATATTACTTTAATTTCATTTCTTTCTGTATTTCTGTCTTCTCTTCTTGTACTATTTCACTTTGGATGAAATAATTCCCCTTAGCATTTTTTAAATGCAGGTCTGATAGTAAAAAATTCTCTCATTTATTTATTTGAGAATATTTTTAGTTGGTCTTCATATTTCAGGCACATGTTTTTACTGTATAAGATTCTGAGGGGACATTTATTTGCTTTCATGACTTTCAAGGTGCCATCATATTGCCTTCTGGCTCCTACATTTTTGTAGAGATGTCAGCTTTCATTCCTATTGTTGCTTTACATATAGGTGATATGTAATTTTCCTCTGGTTGCTTTTTAAATGTTCTCATTTTATTTGGTTTTCAGTATTTTGAATATATATGACTAAGTATATTATTTGATTTCATTTCATTATTATGTATCCTATTTGGTGTTTTCAGAGATTCTTGGTTCTTTTATTTGATATCCTTTGTTAATATTTTTATAATTAATTATCTTTTCAAATATATTTTCTGCCCAAGTTTTTGTCTCTTCTAGAACTCCAGTTACAAGTAGTTTAGCTCATTTATATTACATTAGTTTTTTACACTCTTTTCTGTATTTTCCTTTTTTCTCAATGTATCAGTTTGAATATTTCCTTTTAATCTGTCTCCCAGTTCATTAATTCTCTTTTCTCTTATATATAATTTTGCTGTTAAAATATTCATTCATTTTTTAATTTCACATATTATATTTCCAGTTCTATAATTTCTAATATAATTTACAGATTTCAAGCTTCTTATGAGGTTCTTGATATTTAACTCTATTTTATCCATTTTTTTCTGTGTTTTCTTGAACATATTAATCATAGTTATATCCTTGTCTGTTATATCTGAATCATCTGTAGATATGTTCTACTTTTTTTTGTCATACTATATTTTCTTTCGATATGAATTTCAAAGGTTAAATTTTTAAAATTGAATTTCAGACAATGTATATAAAAACATACATTATGTTCTTCATGTGCTATTACATTACAAAAGGGAGTTCATATTTTTGTTTGCCAGGTAGATAGGGTGGGGACTAACTATCTCAACCAGGTCAGAGATTAAGCCAAGTTATAGCTGGGTCACTATTTTGTTAATAGTCAATCCATATCTCTTTGCCCCAGTTTCAAGAGAGTTATACCTCTCTTGGTCCTTTAAGTTAGAGCATATTGTGATGACTAGGCCTCTACCCAGTGTTTTCTTGTTTCTTAATACCAAAAGACTGCTGTCAATTAAGTTCAATATTTTAGAGGGTTATGGTTTAGATTTTTAGCCTCCTTTGCTTTTATAATTTGGCAAATGTCTCATAAGGAAAAGTGGCCATGTATTTGAAGCCCTCGTATCTGCAATTTTGTTACTTTAGTGGCATCCCTCTGCTTTGGAAAAATCTGGATTCTTATCCATTAGCTACATCCCAAATTAGCAAAGGTCTCAGGAATAATGTCAGTATAACTGATCAGTATACTGCTTATGCATAAGAATTATTGTTGCATAACAAATTACCACAGATCTAACAGCTTAAGCCAATATACATTTGTTATCTCATGATTTCTGTGGGACAGGAGTTTGGATGCACCTTAGCCTGGCCATTTGCTCATGGTTTCACAAGGCTGTAGTCTTGCTGTCGACTGGGCTATGTTCCATTCTTGAGTTCAGGGGTCCTCTTGTAAACTCAGGTGGTTGTTGGCAGAATTCAGTGCACAATGGACAGCAGCACTCAATGGCAAACCGCTTCCCCCTGCTACTTCTTTGGGTGTTTTTGTAGCAGAATGTTTCCAGTAAGACACTTCCCTAAGAATAGTTTTTCCTGGCACCACAGGAGGATTCTGGTAAGGACAAGAAGGTAATTTCCATCAACTTTCTTCAGTGTGATACCACAGTGGCTTCTCTGCCATTTGGGTACCACAGCTATGCCCTCTCCAACAAGTTTTGAAGTTCAGTTATAGGTGTGGGTGCTCTTCCTTGACTGCTGTATTACAGCTGTAGGAGTAGTGGCTGATCCTCATATCTATTATTCTTCTGTTCCTCAGAGTTCTCTTTACTCCTTAGTAGGAAATCTTGCATTATTCCAGTGCCCTGTTATAGTTAGTAATTCTTTATATTAAACTTCCCTTGTTCAAATTATTGTGTAGTGTCTACCTCCTGTTTGGACTCTGACTGATACACTCTGCTGCCACCAATTATTATGTCATAATTTATGACAGTTGCTCCTTGGAATGAAGAAAGATTTATAGGAAATCTTCAACTTTCCTAAAACACCTTAGGGTAAGCCACTTAAAATAATACAGAAATAAAGAGATAATTAGAGATGGAATATTGTAGGAAAGTGGAAAGTTTTTTGTTTTATCAAAAAACTAGAAGTAACATCAAGATAATTTGAAGGGAAAATAATGATAGAAGATAAAGTTAAATCAAGAGTAGATGACTTGAATATAACATATCTTTATTTATAAAATGGTAGTTAGAATAAACTAAAAAATTAAGCAAATAAATCCCAAACTCCAGGTAAATTATGTAACATACTGGACAAATAAACATACTTAAAAACATGCATGGCCAAAATATAAGGAAATCAACAGACCCAAATAAAATGAACCAGGCAAGCAAGGGGTTAGCAAGTATGAAAGTCTTTTTCTTCGCCAAGGGCTTCTGCCATACCCCACATAACAGTCATTAAGTCCTGTTTTAAAAATGACATTTGAAAATAGTTCACACCATTGTCCTTAAAATTATTTGATTATTTTCGTATGTGTTCAGTGAAATACTCTATGTGAATATAAGTATGGATATGTGTGTACATATGTGAGTGCATACATATGTATATTTGGGAGGAGAGAAAAAACAGGAAAAATAAAAACACTAAATTAGTGGCTGGGTGTTTTACAGATAAACTTGTAAGGCATGGTGATGTAATGGGTAAATACTCTAAGAAATTTGACCTTGAGATAATAAATAACATTTTACTTAGAAGTCCAGAAAATTAATTTTATTTTCACATCTCATACCTTGACAAAAGAAAAAGATAAATCAGGAAATATGTATGGTCACAATTAAAATTTTATAGTCTGGCTTCTGACATCACCAAGATGGCAGAATAGACAATCCTGGTATCACTCCCCATCATGAGAGATCAAATTGCAACTATGAAAACAAAAATTGCCATCCTGAAATCACTGGAACTTGGGGGAAGAGGAGGAAAGACCTGTTGAGTCTGTGATGTCATAAAAAGCCATGACAAGTGGGAGGAGGGATCATCTCAATCAGTCCCAGCCCCAGATGATCCCTCGGGTGGTATAGCACAGTGCACAGAACAACTACCAGCATATAGAGCAGTTATCTGGAGGCAAGAAAGCTGTAGCAGTGCCCTTTGCATGAAGCTACTTGGAGTTTGCAGGGAAGAAGAATATAGTGACCACTTACAAAAGTGTGTATATATATAATTAAACACATTATATATAAATAATAAATATATATTTACTTAAATATATATATCACTTCAGAGTGCACCATCCTATTTCTCAGGCCAGCAAGCTTCTTTCAAGTTTCCCATGTGCCTGTATAGGAGGGAGGGTGTACAGCCAAAGGGAGAAAGCAATTAGCAAGAGGTTGATGAGTCTTTGCTGGGGTCTCATGCAAGGTCTGTCTCATGGGAAATATTTGAAGTGCTAAGGGAAAGGCTGATCCACCAAGTGGAGCAATGTAGGAAACTTATCTGTCTTTCAATCAGCACAGACACCACACAGTGTAGACTGGTCAGTGCAAGAGAACTGTAGGAAAAGCTCATACCAGGGCCAGAATTTCCACCCAGCCCAATTGCATTTGTGGTGACCCCACATATCCTATAAGCGACTAAAAGGCTGACAAAACCTGATACATGAAAATTTTTTCCCAGTCTGAGAAAGAACAGCAAGGCAGCAGTTTAGCACAGGCACAGAGTTGACATTCTGATCCCCACAGGAAGTTTCCTCCAATTAGGGAATTAACTACAGGACAGGAAATTAGTTTCAGTGTATGGTTTAAGTGATGGTGGCTGTTATTAATTCATTATGGAACAGGAAAAAACAAAACAAAACACAGAACAGAGATAAAGTTCTGATGTTGACCAATATATATCTAACACCAAGAAAGAACACTTATAAAACATGGAAGAGGTAGCTGTCTCCTCAAATGCCCAACCATCAACATCAACACAAAGATCAAGACAGAACAGGGAAATATGACATCACCAAAAGAAACCAAAAGAACATCAGCAATGGGCCCAGAAGAACGGTGGACTTATGAATGTCTAACAAAGAATTAAGAATAACCCTTTTAAAGATGTCAGAGAGTCACAAGAAAATACAGACAGAAAATTAAATGATATTTGGAAAATAACCCAGGAGGAGAATGAGAAACTTGACAGAGAAATAGAATCAAATGAAAAAAACAAATGAAAATTCTAGAAATAAATAATACATTATCTGAACTAAAAAACTGAATAGAAAGCTCCAATAGCAGACTTGATCAAATAAAGGAAAGACTCAGTGAGCACAAAGATAGACCATACAAAATTATCTAATCATAGGAGGAAAAAGAAAAAAAAAAAAAAAAGAAAAAGAAAAGGTTAAACAGAATTGCAACAATTATGGGACTCCTTCAAACAAAATGACCTCTGCATAATTGGCATATCCAAAATAGGCAAAAAAGGAAGAGACCTAGACAGAATATTTAAGGAAATAATGGCTGAAAAATTCCCAAGTATGGAGAAACATGACAGCATCTGGGTATAGGAATCTTAGCAGTTACCAATCAGATTTAATCCAAAGAGGAGCACCCCAAGGCACATCATTATAAAGAAAGAATACTGAAATCAGCAAGAAGAAACGTATAACATACAACCGAGCCCTAGCAAGGCTCTCAGCAGATTTCTTAGTAGAAACCCTACAGGCCAGAGTGGGATGAAGAAAAAAGACTATCAGCCAAGAATTCTGTATCAAGTACTAATAACCTTCAAATATGAAGGAGAAATAAAGTCTTTCCAGACAAACAAAAGATAAAGGAATTCATCAACACTAACCTGCCTTAAAAGAAATGCTAAAGGGAGTTCTACAAACTGAAAGAAGATGATGCTTAAATGTAAAAAGGCAACATTTGAAGGTACAAAACCCACTTGGAAGTAAGTACACAGACAAACTCAGAATACTTCAAGGTTAAAAGGGTAGTGACTAAACCACATATCCTTCCTATGAAGACTAAAGGACAAACTGAACAAGATATGACAAACACAACAACTGTAGAAGAGATAGGCAATATTAAAGGATGCAACTTGAAACAACAAAATGTCAAAAAGTGTTGGGGGGATGTCAAAGCCATAGAGTTGACTTTAGTTTTTTTATTTTTTCTTAGTGATCAAAGTTATCATTAGTTTAAACTAATCTGCTATAACTGTAAAATGTTTTTGTAAGCCACAGAAAACTTTAATGGACATACTAAAAGTGAATAGTGAGAAATCAAAATATACTAGAGAAAACCACTGAATCACAAAGAAAGACGATAAGAGCAGAAAAAAGAAAAAGAAATCTACAAAACAACCGGAAAAATAGTAGCAAAATGTAGCAACAAGTCCCTATGTATTAATTATAACTTTAAATGTAAATGAATTAAATTACCCAATTAAAAGACAGAGTGGCTAAATGGATTATAAAACAAAAACCACCAATATGCTGCCTACAGGAAACTCACTTCACCTATAAGGTCAAATATTTACTGAAAGTGAAGGGATGTAAAAAGGTATTTCATGCAAATGAAAATCAAAAATGAGCATGGGTAGCTATATTTATATCACATAATATAGACTTCAAGCCAAGGAAAATTTAAGAATAAGATAAGGAATGTCATCATATAGTGATAAAATGATCAATTCGACAAAAGGATACAATGATTCTATTTATATACACCCAACACTGGGGCACTCAGATATATAAAGTAAATACTACTAGACCTAATGAGAGAGACGCCAACGCAATAAAAGTTGGAAACTTTAATACCAAACTTTCAGTAAAGGACAGATTATCCAGACATAAATTAACCAAGAAACACCATAGTTAATCTCCACTCTAGACTGAATAAACAGACATTTATAGGACATTTCATCCAACAACTATAGATCACATATTTTTCTCAGCAGCACATGGAACATTCTCTAGAATAGACCATATGGTAGATCACAAAACAAGTCTCAACAAATTTTAAAAAATTGAAATCGTACCAACTATCTCGTATGACCACAACAAAATAAAACTAAAAATTAAGAACATAAGGGACATTGGAAACTGTATAAATACATGAGGATGAAACAACATGTTTCTAAACAAGAAATAGGTCAAAGAAGAAAATTGAAAGAAAATTTTAAAAGTTCCCAGAGATAAATGAAAATGAAAAAATAATATACTAGAACTTATGGGATACAGCAAAAACAGTTCTAAGAGCGAAGTTTATAGCAGTAAATGCCTACATCAAAAAAATAGAAAGATTTCAAATAACCTAACATTATACCTCAAGGAACTAGAAAAACAAGAACAAACCAGATCCAAAATTAGGAAAGAAATTACAAAGATCAGAGCAGAAATAAATAAATGAGATTTAAAAAAATTAATAAGGTCAATGAAACAAAGAATTGGTTTTTTGAAAAGATAAACAAAATCAATAAACTAGACTAAAGAAGATAAAAGAGAGAAGATTCAAATAAATACAATCAGAAAAAGGAGACATGACAACAAATACCACAGAAATACAAAAGATCATAAGAGACTACCATGAACAACTGTATGCTAACAAACTAGAAGACCTGGAAGAAATGGATAAATTCTTGGATACATACAACTTGCCAAGTTAAATAATGAAGAATTAGAAAACATAAAGAGGCCAATAATGAGTAATGAGATTGAATCAGTAATAAAAGATCTCCCAACAAAAGAAACTTCAGGACAGACAGCTTTACTGCCAAATTATACCAAACATTTAAATAACAGCTAATACTAATTCTTCTCAAACTCTTCCAAAAAAATGGAAAAGAAGGGAATACTTTCAAACTCATTCTATGATGCCCACATTACCCTCATACCAAAACTAGAAAAAAACACAACAAACAGAGAAAACTACACACCAATATATCTAATGAACATAGATGTAAAAATCTTCAACAAAATACTAGCAAACTGAATCCAACAATACTTTAAACAGATCATTCAACCTGATCAAGTGGGATTCATCTCAGAGATGCAAGGATGGTTTAACATATGCAAATCAAGAAATGTGATACCTAACATTAACAGAAAAAAAAAAAGAAAAAACATGATCATTTCAATAGACACAGAAAAAGCATCTAATAAAGTTCAACACCCTGTCATGATAAAAACACTCAACAAGTCAGGTACAGAAGGAATGTACTCCAACATAGTAAATGCCATATGCAGACCCACAGCTAATATCATACCAAACAAACAAAAATTGAAGGTTTTTCCTCTAAGATATTAAACAAAATAAAATGCCCACTTTTCCCACTCTTCCTTAACATAGTACAGGAAGTTCCAGACAGAGGAATGAGACAAAATAAATCAATAAAGCGCATACAAATTAGAAAAGAGGAAGTTAAACTATCCTTATTTGCAGATGACATGATTATATACCTAGAAAACCCTAAAAACTTCACCAAAAATTACTATACCTAATAAATGAATTCAGTAAAGTGGAAAGATATAAAATCAACACACAAAAATTAATAGCATTTCTATATGCCACTAACAAAATATCTGAAGTAGAAACCAATAAAGTAATCCCATTCACAATTGCTACCAAAAAAGTGAACTACCTAACAGTAAATTTCACCAAGGTAATAAAAGACTCTTCAATAAAACCTATAAAACATTGGTGGAAGAAACTGAAGACACAAATAAATCAAAAGATATTCCTTGTTCACAGGTTGCAAGAATCAATATCATCAGGATGTCCATATAACCCAAAGCAATCTATGGATTCAATGCAATCCCTATCAAAATACCAATGACATTCTTCACAGAAATAAAAAGAAATGATTTTAAAATTTCTGTGGAACTATAAAATACCCCATATAGCCAAAGCAATCTTAAAAAGAACAACGAAGTTGGAAGCATCACACTACCTGACATCAAAATATACTATAAAGCTAGAATAACTAAAACAGCATGGTACTGGCATAAAAACAGACCAACTGCCCAGTGGAACAGAATAGAGAACCCAGAAATAAACTGATGCATTTACAGCAAACTGATTTTTGGCAGTAGTGCCAGAAAATGCACTGGGAAAGGACAATCCCTTCAGTAAATGCTACTGGAAAAACTGGGTATCCACATGGAGAAGATTGAAACTGGACTCCTATATATCACCATATACAAAAATCAACTCAAAATGGATTAAAGACCTAAGTTCATGATCTGAAACTATGAAACTATTAGAAGAAAACAGGGGAAATACTACACAAAATAAGAGTGGGCAGCACTGTTTTGAACAAGACTACAAAGGTACAGGCAACTAAAGCAGAAATAGACAAATGAGACTACAGTAAACTAAAAAGCTTCTGGATAGCAGAAGACACAATCAACAAAGTGAAGAGATGGTCTATAGAAGGGAAGAAAGTGTTTATCAACCGCACATCAGTCAAGGGGCTAATATCTAGAATATATTAGGAACTCAAACAACTCAACAGGAAAAACAAAAATAATCAGATTAAAAAATGGGCAGAGCACCTGAACAGATATTTTTCAAAAGATGACATAGAAGACGAATAAGTACATGAAAATATTCAGCATCACTAATCATCAGAAAAATGAAAATTAAAACCACAATGAGATATCATCTAACTCCAGTTAGCACAGAAAATAACAAAAACTTATGTGAGTATGGAGGAAAGGGAATTCTTCTACGTTGTGGTGGAAATATAAATTGGTTACAGCCATTGTGGAAAACAATATGAAGTTTCCTCAGAGAACTAAAAATTTAACTACCCTATTGCCGGGCCTCGAAAACTAATGCGACCTTAAGTGACATTACAAGTGGCGCCATTATGGGCCCACAAGGGCGTATTAACATGGCAGCCTAAGACGGCGCTGGGAGGAAGTAGGGTGGGAGTGTCTGCGGGAACCTTGCCTTAGCCCTTATTGGTCAAATACGTGCTTCTACGCTCGTGAACACTGCATGATTGCAATAGCTAGACATTGAGACAGGATGCATGCTCTCGTAACTTTAAGCTGATTGGAGGATGTAAAAAACCTCCCTTCCCATTTGCCTTTAAAAGCAAGTGCTTGTGTGATAATAAACGGAACTGCTCGACAGAACCCCTGCAGCGTCTGAGTGTCCTTTAACAGGCTGGTTGGGGCCAGCAGCTCTGCTCACCTCTCTTCACTGCTCTCTTTCCCCATCTCCTTCCAACGGGGACCGGAGGGAAAGAGGAATCCGGGCAATTCGCTTGCCCACCAGAAGGAACACCAAGGGAGAGACTGATAGCGAGGCAAGAGCTGTTCAGGTTGGCGGACCCGACACCCTATGACCCAGCAATCCCACTATTGGGTATATAGCCAAAGTTAATAATATCAGTATATAAGAAAGGCACCTGCACTCCCGTGCTCATTGAAACACCATTCCCAATAGCAAAGAGATGGAATCAACCTAAGTTCCCATCAAGGGATGAATGGATTGAAAAAAACCTGTGGTATATATACACAATGGAATTCTATTCAGCTATTAAAAAAAATGAAATCCTGTTATTTACACCAACATGGATGGAACTGGAGATCATCATGTTTGGTGAAGTAGGCCAGGCACTGAAAGATGAATACTATATAATCTCACTCATATATGGAATTTTAAAAAAAAAGAAAAAAAAATGGCTCTCATGCAAAGTATTACTAATGGTTATGAGAGGCTGGGGGTAGGAATGAGAAAGGTTACACTAATGGGTAAAAAGCTGTGCTACCTACCCTAAGTGAATCAGTGTATAAAGTACATGCATGTATTGAAAAAATGTACTGAACCCCACAAATATGTACAATTAAAAGTTAAAATAAAAAATATAGACTTTCTGTTGATTTTGAGCTAAGATAGTTGGGTTGATAGCTTCAAAATATTTCAGTTTTCTCTTTTGTAATTAAAATTATTCAACATTTTGTAAAATTAATCATTTCATTTGATTGTCTTAAAAGTCAAATATTATAGAAGAGATTATTTAATAGTTTTATTGATGAGAGGGAGAGAGAGAGAGATACTGAGAGAAACTCAGAAAAGTATACTTGGAAAAGGTATATCGTACTGAAGACAAAACTTTAGGTGGTAGGATCTGAACCCAAGCCAAGATTTTCTGGCTTTTAGTTCTTCATCACATTGCCTAAAGAGTAGGATGGCATGATAATTTCTTCAAAACTAATCTGGAAACAGTGTTTCCAGCTAGAAATGAAGAGGAAAGACTAGAAAAGAGAGACAATTTAGAGGGCTATTAAAGAATTTTAGACGAAGGTAACAAAGACCTGAATTTAAATGGTAGCTGTGGAAATGGATCCTGCTTTCAGCTTCTTAACTGTGTCCTGTGTCCTTTTACACATTTTCTGTGAGAGCTAGTTTGATTGAGAGTCTTTACAATCCTTTTAAAGGTCTCTCTGGTGTTTTTTACAATGAGCTGAATGCTTTGGGATAATCTCTCTGATTCATCTAAGCTTAGTAAAATGTTCAATAAAAGTGGACTATTTGAATTCAGTGAAAGAGCACAGACTGCTGCTAGATTTTTGGAATGTTCTCTAATTTCTACATATAAAAGGATAACAAATTAAACATTCAAGGAGAATATGATGTATGGATTTCATCTTACAACAATGATGTTTGAGGTTTGTCTATTTGCAATATCTGCTATTTCAATTCCACGTTTCTTTTTCTTTGACTTGATTTATTTGCACATGGATAAGTCAGACTGTAGTTAGGTGAATATTTCCTTGTGGAAGATAATGTTTATTTGTGCATGGCAGAGTATAAAGGGCACTAATCAAGAAATCACAAGACCTGCATTCTAGACCAGGCTCTGTTAGTTCCTTAGGTTAAATTTGTCATCCTCATGGCCTCAAGTGTCCTCAAAATGGATATTCTAATTATAATGCTCATGTCATTTTCCTTACAGATATATTTAGTAACATCAACCAAACAAATAAAAACTAAATACGTAGTTTAAGTCCATTGTAAATGATAAATCAGGGGCACATATATTTTATCATTTACTTATATGTTAAAAAGTATATGGCCAGATTTGATGGCTGTAATGAGGTTACAACTATAGAGTCAAGGCTTTGATGACTACTAGGGAAGCTTAATATGCAAATAAGCCATCATGTATCTGTGTGGCAATTCTGCAGATTGACTACTAAATACTATTTGTAATCCCCTTCTGCATGCTTTCTTCTTCTATAGAAGCTAGGCAATTAATAAGTACTCTTCTGGATTCCTTTGCAGCTAGATTTCTGCATGCAATCTAGGATCCCTCCAGCAGGTAAACACATGAGACTTGAAAGCCAGAGGTGAGCAATGTGAGATGGCAGCTACAGCTACTATGGTAGAGTTCTCCAGAGAAACAGACAAGTGGTATCATATATTACATATGTATGATATTATTATGTATGTGTGGATGTAAGTGTATATATATATATATATATGCATACATACATATATGATACTATTGAGTAATTGGCTCACACAATTGTAGCAGCCAGCAGGTATGAAACAAGCAGGCTTAAAATTCAGATAAGAGTTGTAGTACTGAGTCCAAAATCTATAGAGCAGGTCAGCAGGCTGGAAACTCAGGCAGAATTTTCATATTGCAGTTTTGAGGCAGAATTTTTTTTTCTTTGAGAAACCTCAGTCTTTGCTCATAAGGCCATCAACTGATTAGATAAGGCCCACCCACACAATGGAGCACAATCTGCTTTACTCAGTGTCAATTGGTTATAAAGATTAATCATGTCTAAAAAAAAATACCTTCACAGCAATATCTAGATTACTGTTTGATCAAACAACTGCACACAATAACCTAGCCAAATTTACATACACCTGTGAAGATCAGATATTGGGCAGCTTTGGTAGCATTTCTACTGTCCTGTGCTTAGGAGTATACATGTGGAACAATGGGTAACGGAGCTAGGGGGGCTTTTAAAATAATCTTATGTAGAAACAAAGTTGATTTCCCTGGGCTTCAAAGAGAGTTTTCAGCTTCTGAATAATTCCTTGCTAATATAAACAAACTTAAGAGTAGATACTATTGCCTGCAATTAAGAACACTGACTAGAATAAAAGTGCTTTCAAGTAACATAACTTCAAAGATATGTGACATAGAACTGATTTCTTACTTAGATTGAATTTGAAACAGTAAGGATCCAGTTAGCATTAGAAAATGAGATACTAGTAGTACCCGATGGGCAGGGTTACATAGTTACGCAAATTATCCCCCTCATCACTTCAAATGAATTTCTTCATAAAGCCAAAGCTTTATCAAACTGAACGGATTCTGTGACGGATCATTTTGAAAGGCAGAAAGAATATAAAATTATAAAATGAGTTGGCTGTTTCTAACTGAGTACAAATCTTATGGGGAAAAAATTTACACGATTAAGGTTTTAAATGTTTGGCTCAAATAACTGCTGCCAGGTAGTTTCTCATAATTGAACTAAAAAAAAAAAAAAAAAAGAAAGAAATATCTTATGTCCCCAAATTGCAAAACTGATATGATCAAAAATTAGATACAGAATATAATTTTGAGTGTTGCTGAATTACAATGGTTGGTTGGTTAAATTCACAGCCTTGTGAGAGTTAGAGTCAATTGTGAAAGACTGTGCAAAATCTGTTGAATATGAGTATGAATAGATTTTGAGTCAAAAGAAGAATTTTTTTTTCAACTTTCACAGGCTTACTTTTTCTTTTATTTCTTTTTTTTAAAAAAAGATATTGAAACATAGTTAATTGTACAGATCTGTGGGGTACAGAGTTGAATATCATTACCTGTGTGCAAAATGTGATGTTCATATCAGAATAGTTATTATATTCAACATTATACAATGTAACCGATTTTCATGGCCCTTTACCGTTTCCTCCCTTACCCCACTCCTTCTTCCCCTTTCCCACCTCTGATACCCTCAGTTCCGTTATCTGATGAATTTATTTATGTATGGAACTTACCAAAGATTCTGCACTCAGTGTGCTAGAAAGAGCAGCAGAGAGTAGTTCTGTTTGCTTTGTTAGTTGACAGATACCTCTCAGATGAGGGTTGTGCTAAATATAATTAAGATGATAAAATCTTTCTGTAGGAGAATACAGAGGAAGGAATATGATGACTTAGAGAGATGAGAATATTGAAGAGAATTTATTATGTACATTCTACTCATTTACCCAGAAATACAGTCCTCAAGACTTCCCAAAGAATGTTATTCTCCAAGGCATTTGAGACAACACCAGGATCTTTGAAAAGTAGTGTGGCAGTTGTTTGCTGTAGCCTGGGATGAAGGTGGGAGATGTTGCCTTGAAGTGGGTTTTTCATTTCATAGTGGAAGGGGCTAAATATTGGTATTCCACTGCCAGACAAAATGACATGTTTATAGTGATGGGCAACAGATAAAGAATTGAAATCAGAATATTGTCATCCAGGTAGGTCTTTGTTGACCTCCAATTTATTACAAAGTCCTTGGTACCAAAATAAATGGGCAGGTTTCTAAGGTCCTTTCTGATTTTTATAAGTAACTCTATCACTTCACAAAAAAAAAAAAAAAAGAAAAGAAAAGAAAAGAAACTTTAGATCTAGCAAACAGAAACCTAAATTGAGCTGCAAAAATGGTCAATTGTCTTACTTAATTGCCAGACCTGAATAAGTTCATCGATACAGCACTGCTTAAAAGAATGTAAAGCCAAACTCGTTGGAGGAAGATTTGAAATATTACAAGTTTATAAAATAAGATTTCCTCCTAGCCTTCCTGAAAATATCTTAGGACCATTTAACAAAGTAATTGTGCCATGGGAAAGGGACATAATCAGATAGTTTTGTATTATTGGACAATGTGCGCTGAGTTATTGCTAATTTCTGGGTAATGGAGAAAGCTATTTTTCCCTTGATCAGGGAAAGCTAATGGATGTAAGGTAATAAAGTTGAGAAACTGACTTAAGAGATGCAGGAATTTTGATCTATCCCTCCCAATTCAAGTCACCTGCTTGCCTATATAAAAGACAGATTGATCTCAGAGACTGATAGTGGGTTATTATACACGTAATGCTTTTAATATCTTATGTGTTATGTGACTCCTTAGTGAAACAAGTAAGCATCACCATTGCACCATGGCACTTGAGATAAAGTTGTTAATTTGACCAACTTCCACTTTTCTTTTTTTTCAACTTTCCATTTCAGTAAGTCAAGAACACTAGAAGGAATTTTTTTTTTTTTTTTTTTTTTTTTACCTAGTTGGGCAAATACCATACCTTCAATGTCTAACTTTAGATATATGTCCTTTCTCTTCCTCTGGGCCATAATTTCTTCTGTAGAGAACTTCATCATTTCAGCATCCCCCAGAATATCACACCAGTTCTTTTCCTTGATGATACCTGCGAATAGAATAGAATGTAGGGCGGAAGAAACAGCAGGTACCTGGATATTTTATGAGATATGTACATTCAGAAGGGTAGGAGATAAACTCTAAGGAAAGTCAGAGTCCCCCCAAAATAGCAAATTTATCAAGGATCCAATAGTCTGAAGCCTATTGGGATTTTGTTTTCAAAGTAAGATCATCCTCTATTTAGGTCTGTTTAGCGTTAGAAAAAAATTAGTTGATTTGAATTTTTGAAGCAACATACATGACAGTTGGTATATATATAATTTCAACCTATTATTGGATAATTAGGTTACCAGGTTTAATTGGACCTAAACACAGAAGAGCTTCTAGCTTATTCAGGCTGCAGTGTAGGCAGTTCCACCACTTAGCCCTTATGAACCAACAAATTTAGTGATGTTTGACGTGTCTGTGACTAATTAGGATGCTGACAGTAACCTGTGACGAGCCCCAATAAGAGAATCATCGTACCAGTCCTTAGATTTTGAAGCAGAGCTATATCCTTTAATAAATACTACACTATTTTGAAAAACAGCTCTTGCTTTCTTTGATACTCTAAGGCCATTCATGAGACACCAAGTAATCATGTGACCTGAATTCTTCATCATGGTCAGTGTTATTTAACCCACAGAACCTATAATTTTGGGCAAACTGGGAAGTGGTGTATCTGAGACAAACTCAAGAAGGTGTTGAAAGTACAAGAAAGGTAAATGAATACAGGATCACTTTCTCCATGCATTGCCACCTCCTGCTCTACTTGGGCTTACAGTTTCAGTGAACTTCCTGCGTCTAATGATTGAGTGTGATAAACTTGAAATCTCAATGTTGATAGCTCTGTATGATGTTCTGGCACCAGTTAATGAGTAGAATACTCTGGAAATGCAATTAATGAATGGCCGCGAATGACAGCACAATAAAGAAATCCTCCCAGCAGGAAAAATCTTGAGGAGTACAGATGATTTTTTTTTCACTTTGATTGGTAGGAAACATGAGTGAGGTGTAGCCCTATTTAAATGTATGAGCTATAGCTAGTTTGGGGCCAGATGATCAGGAATTTGGAAGGATGCATTTGGAAGATTAATGACAAGGTTTGAGGGGAAACCATGTAAATAGGTCCCACATTTGAGATATCTGTGCCCCATGTGAATGATCAGCATATGGTTCTGTCTGCAGAGGAATCTCTAAATAATCAGCTGAAAAATTCACTTTTTGTTTTTTTTTTTCCAGACAATATCTTTCTGAACTCATCCCACTTATTACTTTATGTAATCATGAACAAAGTCTCATATGACTGGGGAAAAGTCTATAGATAGTCTACACAGGTTTATGAATATGGGACTCCCCTCCTCAACGGTATTCTTGATATTGTGATACTTAGTAGTCAACCTGCCAAGAGCAAGGGCATACACAGAATTCCTGAGATAGCAACACGACTTGGAATTACCAACCATGAACTTGGGAGAAGGTCAGTTATGCTGGACACTTCCATTTCAAAAGAGCAAATGGTTTGTCCTCACTGGAATTGACTTTTATTCTGGATATGGATTTTTCCTTTCTTTCTAACTTGTTTCTGCCAGCAATGTTATTCACAAACAAAGATTTTCTTCTTCTCTGTCACCAAAAACAAAATGAACAAAACAAAACATGGCTTCTGACCAAGGAATTTATTTTACCACAGAAGTAAGGATATTTTTAGTGTCTACAGGATTTTTTTAAACTAAAAAAAGCAAATCATCTATTCTCTCACCAAATAGCCACTTGCTTTATAGAAAATAAAATGCTTATTTAAACTAAGTAATAAGCCAGATGAGAAACAATGCATTAATGATTGTTGATGCTGTCCATAAGTGCAGAACAGGTTCTTAACCAGCAATAATGTAAAATGACATTCTCCCCATAGTCAGAGTGCATGGGTCTGGGAAACAAGGGGTGGAAGAGAAAGTGCTACTTTTTTGCTTCCTGTTCCTGTGACTTTACACAGTACAGGTTTAGAAGTCTTAAAAGACAAGAAATCAATACTTCCAACAATGGATGTGTTATTGCCATTCAATAAGAAGTTGAGATAATCAACCAGCCATTTATTTGCTTTTCTCACCACAGGATGAGTGGACCAGCAGGCAAAATGTCTTGACTTAATTAGCAAGTGATTGTGCATATGCTGCTACACAATCATGCTTGCGATATTGTCAGTAGTAAGTATTAATTAAATACTATATCTATCCCATACAGATAGGACTGCACAGATATATGAATTATGAAGTTTTCCATTTTCTCACCAGTTACAGAAATACAGCCATTAGGATGCTGTCTGAGAGTAAATGGAATATGTAATGAATATAGTAGTAGTGGAAAGAAGGTGTAAATACAAACCACAGCCTTGTGAACAATTCCAGAAATAAAAGTTGTAGAAACTATCCATAAATTTTTCTTTACTCAGATATGTTTACATTTCGGTATATGCATGTTTTTCCAAACCTGTTTTCTCATTGTTCAACATTAATTATGTAAATAATGGTTAAGTATAATTTAGTACATAGATTAGAGGACATCAAGGCAAGATTGTGACTAAACTGTAGACAGAAAAAAAATAGCACTTAGCTATGCATGTGGTGTCTGGTAAGAATATGGGTCACCTCTTTTGGTGAGATGTGAGCACACTTTATTTGTATGATGAATAGTTAAATCTACAAGGCAGGAACACACGTTTTTGCTAGATTGTTGATTTGCTTTTGAATATGGGTAGGTGGGTGTGTTGGGAGATGAGTAACCAAAGATTAGTTTTGTTGTCAATACTGCAGATTGGCAGTGGGTTTTGTATTAGAACAATTCCAGGAAAGCAGTTGTGTTTATTTAATGGTTATGTTGTTCCTGGTTATATAGCCTTCAAACTTATTTCCCTGGCCATTCCAGAAATTCTGTGAGTTACCTAATTCTCTGTAATAGATTCCATTCTGTTATTGTAAAGTCTAAGGACTGAAACTTAGAGGGATGACTGACTGAATGATTTATTCATTTATTGATGCATAAGACCCATATTTATTACCTACAATGAGATTGTTTTTATTACATATTTATTACCTGCAATGAGAAAAAGGAATTTCCTTTTTCTCCAGAAATTGGAAATAATATTCAAATTTGGGGAAGCAGTGGGTGAAGAATACTCTACTTTCTAAAGAAGGAAAGAGACCTCCTAAGAATTAATTCTGCTCTTCACACCATTACTCCACTATTCCCCACTCCTTGATGCTCTGTTTTCCCTGTCTATCTAAACCAGAAAACTTAAATTATACGGAATATGAAACAGTATCAGAGTCCTGAGTTATTAAATTGGAGTCAGAGCTGGTAGTTTGGAGAGCAGAGAGAGATGCCTGATTTTTTTTTTTTAATCAAAAACCAGGAAAGAATATGCAGGATAATGATTTGTAAAGATTATGTGTTTATGCATAATGGTGCAATTGGCATTTCTGTACCTATATGACATGCAGCAGACCTGATAAAATCCTCTGAGACTATGTAAACTCTGGAAAAAAGAACTGGAAAACTGGAGACAGAGGGAGTAGAGAAGAGAGACAGGTTAGAAAAGGAGCAGCCACCCTTTCTCCACTTATCCACTTATGCCCTGTCATTTGGTATGGTAAGGACCTGTAAGTTTCCCTGTGGAACGTCTGGGGTTAGGCTGCCATTGCCCCACTCAAGAGACTCAGTAGAGAGTCAGAGGGAAAGGGATAGAAGATAAAATCATAAGGGAAAATCTCACCGGCCAGGGAGATGCACTATGGGGAAGACCCCACAGGTCCTGCTAAAGAAGGGTATGTCAGCAGGTCAGTGATAGCTGAGAAGCTGGAAGAGCCAACAATTACAATTTTATTGCTATGTTAAGTAAATAGGTTTGTCCTTTTCCCCTCATCCCTCTTGGCAGGCTTAAAATACAAAAGAGCTCGTACCTGAACAAGGAAAGGACAAGAGTGAAAAAGCAGATTGTGCTCTCTATTCCCACTTGGCTTTTCTTGGGCCAGAATTCGGTTGGCACTGGCAGTGGAGGTGAAGATAGCTGCTAAACCATCACATGCATGTGTGTCCTATGCATCAATCAATAAATGAATCAGTCAATCAGTCATCCTTCTATGTTTCAGTCCTTAGAGTTCACAATAGCAGAGTGGAATCTATTACAGGGAATTAGGTAACTCATAGAATTTCTGGAATGGCCAGGGAAATAAGTTTGAAGGCTATATAGGCAGGAACAACACAACCATTAAATAAACACAACTGCTTTCCTGGAATTGTTCTAATAGAAAACCTCATCTGCAATATTGACCACAATGCTAATCTCTGGTTACTCATCTCCCAAATGTACCCATCATCCCATATTCAAACACAAAACAACAATTCTAGCAAAACCCATGAGAGTTTTAAAAATTGGACTGGACTAGATAAAACTTTTTTAATTACTAAAAAAGACTAGAAAAGAATATGGAATATCTGTGAAATGTTACTAAGAGACAGGAAAGGAAGAAGTAATATGGCATGATTGGAAGTCAATAATTAGAGAAAAAGTATTTTATGTTATGCCACCTTCAAGTTGACAGTGTTCAACAATCCAGTTACGTTTGCCAAGGAGTGAGAAAAAAATACATTGATGTAATAAACAAAGTGAGTTGAGGTACAGAAAGAGAAGAATTTGATTTTGTTGTACTAATCCAAGGAGATAGTCAACAAAGGGTTGACAGTGGAACTAAGTCTTGAAGGATAAGCAGAAAATAGTCAAGTGAGGAAGAATGTGAACAAGAATACCAGTCAGATGGTACCGAAAATGAAGCAAGGCTGGAATTTTGTAATTTGGTTAAAACATATGGGACAAAGGAAATGGCAGGAATTAACATGGAGAGAGTGGGCAGGGTAAGTTGCATAAATCATTTGGTCTGGAAAATGCCATGATCGATTGCATATTTTTGAGAGATAGGTGTGGTGACAGGATGGAGTTTGTCTTAGAAAGGAAGACACTAGAAAATAGTAGATTACTCAGGAGTCTGCAGTCATAGATGGTGAGAATTTAAACTGTAATAAGTTGAAAAAGGTGAAAGAAGGGCAGTTACACAAGATTTTTAGTGGTAGAGTGTGTAAGGATTTAGAGACAGGAATAGGTCGTGTAGGAGGGGCACTGAGGTTGATAATGAGTTTTCTGATTTGGACTGTGTTTACGGTGATGAATCCTTCATAGGTATGTACATTGGGTGTAAACATGGATAACAACATTAATATAAAAAATTATTTCTTTTTCTTCTTTCCTTCTTTTCCTTCTCCTGCCCTTTCCCCTCCCTCCTTTTTTCATCTACCCCCACCTCTTGCATATCTTTCAATCTTTCTCCTCGTGTTTTATTTTCCAAATGATTTCAGAAAAAGAATTTGAAGTGGATAATAGCTGACATTATTAAATCTGTGTTGTTAACATTTCTAACACTAGATTACTATCCTTTCTTTTTTTCACTCACAGTTTTGGAACTCGGTTAAATTGTCATAAGAAACTGAGAACTGTGTTTATCATCTGGATCCTGTTCTGCATTCATAAACAATAACAGTCTCATATGCCTGTTAATGAAATTGTTATTAAAATAATCATATTGAACAGTAGCCAATAATCAATTTAGATGCCTTTCTAAAATCTGACTTCAGAATAACTCAGTTCCAGTTACCCCTTTAAAAATCATTTATAACAAAGATCTATATTGATGGATTATTTTAAATATAATCATACATTTTAACTCATACTATGCAAAAAACAAAACAACATAACAAAAATAGAAATGATACTAGGAACAATGATTTGGTAAACAAAAAAGCTTGACTGTTCATGTGCTTTAAAATCATTGACCAAACACACACACACACACAAACATACAAAACAAAATAAAACTGTCTTGGCCAGTTTTCTCTTGGATTCACCTAAATGTGATTTATTTTTCTCATCTGCTGGTATAAAAAGGTGGAATTTGATTTGACGTGGCCCAATGCCATGCAAAAGAGAGATGTGCCAATAATCTAACTTATTTGACAGACACATGGTATTTAAACCAGAAGAAAAAAATCAACATGTTTATTTTTCATCAAGTTAAGGTCAGTGAAAATATTTCCATGTAATGTAATATATCATCATAGGATGTCATCTTGAGAAGGTCAGTTTAAATAAGGTAGAAAAATTTGTAGTCTAGATCAAAACCACAACCATGCCTCCAAATAAGATATATTCAGATGCAGAAATGTATAAAAATGTTTAATAATGACTTTCATTAGGTAACTTCTGGGATATAGCAACTCTAGCATGTTTTCTTTGGGGGAAGGGCATGGTATGTGGGCTGGAGGCTTAATTTGGTCTGCATACAAATAATGCCAGTCTCCCACAAAGAGAAAAGTCCAATTAAAGGGACATAAACATGCGTTAAGCATCATCACATGTGTTACTGGAGTATGAGACCTTTATTTAGCACAACCTCACCACTCATAACTGCAACCAGGGCTGGATTCACTTAGAGAAATATTGGAAATTTTCCAGGTGGCTGGTTTGCTAATTGGCCCTCCTATGGGGATGTGGGAGGAGGAGTAGAGGAAGGAAGATTGGTTTCCTGATATTCCTGAAAACTGTTTGAAAATATGGCATGATGGGAATTTACCTACTTGTCCCTCTGGGTATCATTAGGCTTAATAGAATGATCTGGATTCTTCTAATGTCCAAGTGATGGAAGGATACAAATTTAGTACCAGAAGGAACAGCTATTTTCTTCTGCATGTAATGTGATACAATGCTTAAACCAATTAACATTCTCACGAAGAAAGCTGAATAAAGCACCCTTTTACAATGTACAATATCTTTAAAACTAAAACACTAAGAAAAAATTATGCAACATAATTTACACTTGTTCAATAGTATAATTTAAGGAAACCATTCAGTGTTAATATGGTGCATTAAAAATTCTGTGGTGTCAATAAAAAGTTAAAAGCAGAATCTTTTATTAATACTTCTTTTTCAAGCAGGTGTTGTGAAGAACTAGTTAGAGGTTTTAAGAATAAACAAAGTGTTGTACATAGCATTTCATGAAATAAATGTGTTTTGTTCAGAAAAGATCTTTCATGTTCCAAGATTTTAATAGTCACAGTAGGGTAAGAAGGTGACAGCTCTTGCCTACAAATCTTTTCTTGTACTTTAATTTAGAGTTTTTCTTTTCAGAGAATCTATAAGCACCCCTCGTGTTTGTATCCTTGAAGGTGTGAGATATTTTCAGTTAAATGTCTCCAATTGGGCTGTACAGTCATTTGCAAAGCAAATTCTGTAAATATTTATAAAGATCAAATATTGTATAAAATTTTAAAGAATATTAGTAATTTATGTCAAGAAATATTCACTAAGAGCCAGATACAGAGGATACAAAGCCAGATACTGGGAATACAAAAGTTAAGGATTTTAGTAATATCTATTCTCTGCCATGCAGACACTCATGTGATTCAAATCATGTAACATGGATTTTCACTGAATTCTAGCTTCATAGCTCCAACTGTGTACAACTATGTATCAGACATTTTCATCTGGATGCCTTATGTCAATTCAAATTCAAATATCCAAAACTAAACTACTCCTTTCCTTCATTTCTGCCAACAATAATAATCCCTCCTCCTAATGTCCATATTTAAAAAAAAAAAAAAAAACCTTGTCAAATTCAAACTTCAAATTCATTTGATTTTTCTTCCTCTCCTTTTTCCTTTTATCTAGTCATTTGATGTTTTTCCTATCCTTTTGAGTTCATCTAGTCATTCCAAAGTCCTGACATTTCATTTTTAAACTACTTACTTGCATTGCTACATTATCATTCTGGGAAAAGCAACTTTGTAAACAGAATCCAGTTCCAATCTCTGCTCAGCCACTTACTAGATGTGTGTCTTTAAGAAACTTACATAACATCTCTGTAAGCCCAGGTTTCCTGGGAGGGTTGTTGCAAGGATTAAGAAGATAATGTATGTAAAGCACTCAGCACAAGAACCCCCAACGGTAGGCAAACCAGGCGGACAGCCCTTCATAATCGTTCCCACTCCCTGCACCTTGTCACGTGTGCGGACTTCTGCCAAACTCTGGGTCTCTCTTCCTCATTGCAGTCTCTCCTTACACTCCAGTTTGACCTTTACACTAGTATTTTGCCTTTCTTCCTGCAGGAATTTTTATTATTATGCTACTTTACTGCTCAAAATGGTGTCATGATTCTCCATTTTCATTAGGATAAAGAATCTTTCAAATCTGACCTTTTTCTTCCATTGATTCTGCTCTATCCAGGCCAACTTTCCTGGCTGTGTTTCTGTGAATACAAATCAACTGACCGTATTTGTGAGTTGATTTTCTGGAATCTGTATTCTATTACATTGATTAATGTGTTTATTCCTTCACCAATACTAGACTGTCTTGAGTGCTGTATCTTTCTAATATGTCTCAAAACAGGGCATTGTGAGTTTTCTGACTTTGTGGATTTTCTTCAAATTTTTTGTCTATTCTAATTTCTTTATCTTTGCGTACAAAATTTAAAATCAGTTTTTCTACAACTTCAAAGCATTCTGCTAGGATTTGATTATAGTATATAAAATTTGCAGATCAATTTGGGAAGAATTGGTATCTTAATTACATTTTCCAGTACATCAATAGAATATTTAGATCTTCTCTGAATTCTTTTTGTTTTGTAGTTTTCACTATGCAGATCCTAAACATATATTTTTAGAATTATTCATAAGTATTTCAGTTTTTGGAAAGCATTATAAGTGATAAGGTATTTTTAAAATTTGGTTTCCAGTTGTTTAATGCTAGTGTATGGTAATATGACTGAATTATATTTTGATCTTACATCCTGTATGTCACTAAGCTGATTGATTTCTAAGAAATTTTTGGAAAATGTTTTGGAATTTTCTACAAAGACATATATGTCACCTGAGAATAGAAACAGGTTTATTATTTCTTTCAATGTAAATGCCTTTCATTTCTTTTCCTTGTCTTATTGCACTAGCTATGACTTGAATAGCTGTGGTAAGAGTGAACATCTATGCATAATACCTAATCATCAGCTTTCACTGTGAAGTCTAATGTGATTGTATGTTTTTGTAAATGTTCTTTCTAAAATTGAGGAAGTTTTCTGCTGTTCTTATTTTTCTAAAAGTTTTTGTTGTTTTGTTTTTAAATCAAGGATATATGTTGAATTTTGTTAAATGTGTTTCCTGCATGATTATGAGGTTTTCCTCCTTTAGTCTGTTAATATGGTGAATTACATTGGTTGATTTCTTAAATGAGCCAGCTTTACATTACTGAGGTAAATCCCACTTGTTCATAATGCATATTTCTTTTTATATATTGTTGGGCTTAATTTTTTAATATTTTGTTAAGCATTTTTTCTATATATAGTTTTGTTTTCTAGTAATCTTTTTTATCTGGTTTTCCCATTCAGTTTAGAAATTTTCACTAAATTTTCTGGAAAAAGATTTTGTGGAACTAGTGGTTATTTTAGCTTTAAATGTTTGGCAGAATTTGCCAGTGATATCATCTGGGCTTGGATTTTTCTTTTATTTTTAGGAAGGTTTTCAAATGTGAAGTCTATTCTATTCATTTTAACAATCTCTCTCTCTGACTATTTAGATTACTTTTTCTTTTTAGATTATTTACTTCTTTTTATTATACTTATTTTTAGATTATTTACTTTTTAAAAATTTTTACTTCTTTTCAGTGGCCCATTTCATCTAAGTTCTTGAATTTATATACATAGAGTTGTCTGTGTCATTCCTTTATTATCCTTTGAATGTTTATTGGTTCAGTAGTATTAACCTCTCTTTCTATTTTTATTGACAAATTGTATGTTCCTTTTTTTTAATAGTCAGTCATTAATAGAGTTTTATCAATTTTACTGATCTTTTCAATGAACCACATTTTGGTTTCATTATTTTCTCTACTACCTTCCTGTTTTCAAATTTATTAATTTTTTCTCCTATCTTTATAATTCCCTTCTTTCTGCTCTTTTGGGCATTGTTTGCTTTTCTTTCCCTAGTTTCTTAAAGTAGAAACTTTAGTTATTGATTTGAGACTGTTTTTCTTTTCCATAATTTAAATTTATACATTTCCCTGTAGGCTCTTCAGCTGCAATCTCTCAAATATTTGTATATCCCTCACATTTTGATATTTTGTATTTTAATATTCACTGCAAAATATTTTTAAAAATTTCTCTTGAGACTTCTTTATTTTTAAATTATTTAGTGGTGTGGTGTTTAATTTCCAAATATTTGGGTAATTGATTTCTTGTTAAATCTATAATGTTATTGATCTCTAGATTAATTTGTGTAGTCAAAAACAAACTTTGAATAATTCTGGTCATGTTTAATTTAATGGGTCTTGCTTTTTTTTTAAAATCAGTCTCTTTATTTTTTAATTTGTTATGAATATTCATGGGGTACAAAGCTGACCATCACCACTTGTGCCCAAGATATGACGGCCAGATCAATACTAGCAGCATGCCCATTACCACAAGTTGTGATTATTCCCCATGTTCCCCCGCCAGTTGATCCCCAACCTCCCTCCTACTCCACCTTTTCCCCACCCCATTCTGCAACTCTAACTATGCTCTCTCCCTCTGCAAATCCAATGCACCACTGTGGTCTTTCTTTCCTTCTTTCCTTCTCTCTTAGCTCCCACTTATGAGCGAGGACATGTAGTGTTTTTCCCTCTGTGCTTGGCTTATTTCACTCAATGTAAGTTTCTCCAAGCTCATATATGTTGCTGTGAATGGCAGAATTTCATTCTTTTTTTAAGGCAGAGTAGTATTCCATGGTGTACATATACCACATTTTCCTTATCCAGTCATCTGTCAGTGAACATTTAGGTTGGTTCCACATCTTGGCTATTGTAAATAGAGCTGTGATGAACCTGGGAGTGCAGGTCTCCCTTCGACATGATGATTTCCATTCCTTTGGGTATACACCCAGAAGTGAATTTGCTGGATCATATGGTAGATACATCTGCAGATGTTTGAAAAACCTCCACACTGCTTTCCATAGTAGTTGTACTAATTTAGAGTCCCACCAACAGTGTAGGAACATTTCCTTCTCTGCACATCCTCACCAGCATTTGTTATTCTCCATCATTTTGATTGTTGTCAGTCTAACTGGGGTGAGATGATATCTCAATGTGGTTTTATAATGGGTCTTGCTTTGTAACTCACAAATGTAGTCTAACTTGGTGAATGTTTCATTTGCACATGAAAAGAACATGTACCTGTATTGTGCTATTGTTAGGTGGAGTATTCTATAAGATATTGTTCAAATATTGTATATCCATCATAGCCACAGCACAAGTTGGAGCTTCCATTACATCTTGCATGAACTATTTCAGTAGCTACTACTTTACTCTGACCCCATTGTCCACAGAGCAGTTAAAATGATTTCTTAAAAATATAAATCAGATCATGTACTTCCCCTTATTTAATGTCAGCTACTTCACAAGGTTGTTGTTAGGATCAATTTGGATAATATATAAAAAGTGGTAAATGAGGTACCTGAACATGGTCCTAGTGATAGCTGCAGGGGCTATGATGGATGCTATAGTGCATCTCTATTTATAAACGGTTTTAAAACCAATATTAGTGAGGTGTCTATAGTCCAGGTATAACACAGCACACTCAGTGTTATTTTACTCCATTTTGTTGTTCAAGATTCCAGAATTTATTGCTCTATCTTGACCCACTTAGATTAATTCCATACAAATCAAATGTAGTTGAAGGTCTAACGATGGTGTTTCCAAAGCTCAAACTGGTATTCTTGAGCAATGCTCAGAAATATTTAAAAGACATCTAACTGAGGTTGTAGTTCTCTCTGAAGAATAAGATCTGAACTCTCAACTAGTCTTTTTATTAGGGTGACCCACACTGAGTAGCAATAAGGTGATCAAAATCATTTTTTTCTCTTGTCACATTGTCCTCCTAGAGGCTATAGAAAATGAATGAGTTTCTGGCTTTCAGTTCTCCACACTCCTCAGGTTAAAAGGTTATGCTAATCTCTATTTATAAATGGCTGATTTCTATTCTGTCATGTGGCCTGAAGAAGGCAGCAATAGATACTTATAAAGTCACCTTCCCAAGAGGACTTTGACTCCCAGTTGTAAATTCTTTCCTTTGGCTTTCTAGGATCCCCTGTTCCCTAGCCCCTTTGTTTACTTCCCACTTCAGTACTGCATAGTTTAATACTCAAGTGTAAGACTCTTTGAATCAAACACCTGCTCCCAATGACTTGTACACCAAATTTTGCAAAGAACATTCTGTCTCTGTGGTGTTTTGTTTTGTTTTAAATTGCTTTTTAGGGAGATGTATTTGCAGGGCTACAAGAAATCAGTAAAAAAGTTTAGCAAAGAACAGAAGGTAAAACAAACAATTCATTCTACTTTTGTTCGAAACATGTCACCAAATACTGACTAATAAATACTGAAAAAGAAAATCTAAAACTTGAGGTGAAAAAAGTTTTCTTGAAAACTGTGCCAACTTCTAGAAGAAAATTATTTACTGATTATATTTTATATTTACACACGTTATGGGGATTAAAAATTTTATGATATATTTATTGAAAATTACTTTAGTTAATAAATTGCTTGAAAAATATACTTGAAGATACTGTTGCCAAAAGTCATGCTGCTTTATTTATACTTTGTAATTTATTTTTTATAAGTTTTTTGAGGACATTGATCATGTTTTCTTATGCTCTGTCACTTGATAGGGCTTCCGTCTCTTTAAGGATTTATTAGTTATTGATGCATCAGGGTCTATTAAACAATTCAAATTCACCTGCTTTCTCTGGCTGTTCTTTTTGTTATTCCCTTTTGTGGAAGCCTGTCTATAAACCAGGTCTGAAGTCTATTCATAAATGGCCAATCTCTGTGCTCTGATCATCTGCATCAAAAGATCAATAGGACATGGCCCCAGGACAGTCAACTTTATTATTTCATTAACATAGTTTCAAGATGCAAGGCTAGTAATAATATTTCCTAGCTAATAAGTTTATTGGGAAAACTAATCAGTTATTACTTGTAAGGACCATTTAAAGAGTCTGTTTTCATAGAAATGTACACATCATAAAGGAAATGCAAACATTCCTACAAACCACAAGGTGATGTTGGATTTAAAAAGCTAAGATATTTGATCAGAAAGCTATCTGTCAGATTCTTCTTTAATGAATAATTCAACATTTAATCCCTTAGCATTAACCTTCTTATTTTAAATATAGCCTAATGTCAAATATATATTTTAAAAATTCCTTAGAGTTAGTATTATGCCCTTTGACCAGAAATTCAACTTCTAGAAATTTATTCTAAGAAAATCATAATGAATATGTGCAAAGTTTTGATGATAAGAATATGGTTAAAAACATAATTGAGAATAGTGAAAAATAAAAAAAAAACGTTCAACAATAGGGGAAAGGCTAAATAAGTTATATAACAGTCCTAACTTTTTTTTTTAACTGAAGCATAATTGATTGTACATATCTGTGGGGTACTGTGTTGAATATCAACACCTGAGTACAGTATGTGATGCTTAAGTCAGGATAATTGCTATACTTACCATTTTACAATGTAAAAAGATAAGCGAAATCTTATTTTGGTTAAATTTTAAAGTATTTATGCATACGTGTATGTATATTCACACAAGCATATATGTGTGCATGCATATAAGTGTGTATGTGTATTTATTTGGAATGTGATGGGATTACTCATAAACTTTGTTTTATTTTATGATTTTTCATATTTAAAAAAAATTCTGCAGTCAACATTTATTAAATTTAGAATCGGAAAATAATAATTATTATTATTGTTATGAAGACACATAAAGCCTAATAGCAAATTTTAATTCTCCATTATGTAGGAACTTTAAGATTAAAAACCTTTAGTTTATCCATTACCCAAATAGAGATTATATATAATAGAGGATCTTAATATATAATCCTTCTAGGATTTTGTGAATATATTTCATTGATTGTGGAATTAATAGACTATTTCTAACGAATCTGGCATGTTAATGAATAATGGCTTTATCTAAATATTACATCAAAAGCAGTGAGACGTTTATATTCCGGCAGTCAGGGTCATTTAAACCCTGATTAGTTAATAGACTGTATTCAAGGGAAAGGTGTATTGATTTCAATGGCTTTATTGATTTTAGGTCTGTTGAACCTAGGCACCTTGCAAATTTATGGGCTGGCTTCATTGACTCCATTTGATGTAATATATAGTTGTTTTCAGAAAGGGCTTTGAAAAGTTTTTGGCAACTGACCTTCCCTACACTACACAAGATCATTAACTTGTAAATTTTTATTATTTTCAAATGTCTTTCACATAGGAATAGTAAAATCATTAATTTTACCTTCTGTTATGTACAAAAGGGAAAACCAAAGTTAGGTACTACTGAAAAATTCTGCTATTTAAAAAAATGTTATTCATAAGAATTTAGTTTGTTTGAAATAGCGACTTTCTACATGACAGACTTGACTGAAAGAACTCAAATTGAACTGGTCTTCCACACTGCAACCTGACCTCAGTGGCTTATTTGACAAAAACCAATTAAAATATTAGAATAACGTAGATCTGATGACTATTTTTCTTTAAATTAAGAGCATTACCTAATTATTTTTGTTTTACATAATTACTTGAGCTCTCTCAAATCAAATCTGCTGAGTTTTTTATAAAGTGTGATTCTGAAAATCTTTTGATACTATGAATTCAATTTGAATTTGTCATGTATTTCAACAGAAGAGAAATGAATTCTGTTTTATTATATATTGTTTATATTTATATCACATAAAATCTTCAAAAATTTGAAAAATGTTTCTTTTACAAGAATCATATTATTACCAATGTCAAGAGTGAATAATGCAGATTATTTAACTTCCCTTTCTGGGTTTCACATAGTTTTTCCACCAAAGGTGCGTAAATAAAGTTGAAATATGTTTTTAGTGACCTTGGGTACAAATATATCTGTTCAATCTAACCTGTGACTTCTTACCAAAATTTTGCATGTACTTCAATTCATTACATAACTCATTTGCTATATCAGCAATATTCTATTTTTTTATCATTAGAATAAACTTACCTTCATTTTATATCTTTAGTATCTTTCAGTAAAATTAACTGCCTTGCCCTCTGTGCTCCTGTGGAAGTTAACACAAGTGTTAAATTGGACAGTACTGTGATTTGCTGATAGATTTTCCCTTCTAGATTGACATTGATTCATGAATCAATTCAATCATGAAATAAAGACAGAACAAACAAACAAACAAACGTCTATTGACAGTCTAACAATATGCCAGGGGGCTTGCTAGAAGATTAGTTTAGAAGCTAAGGGCTTAGCTGTTGAATTTTACTACCTGGTTTAGAATTCATTATTTGCCAGCCACCAGCTGTTTGACTTTGATCAATCATTTCACTTTTCTCTTCTTTGTTTCCCCAATGTAAAAGGTATAACTACTGGTTTTAAGTACCCATTTTTAGGATGGTTTTTACCTAGGATGGTTTTATCCTAGGATGGTTAAATGAACCATGAGAAGAGTGTCAATCACAGTAAACCTTAATAAATACCAGCTGTTGATGTTTCGTACTTATTAGAATTTATAGTAGTAGTTTAACATTTATATATTATGTAATTTTACTATTTAAAAATAACTTCAGTATCTTATGCATGGTCAAAAATAATACAAAAGGCATGCGATGAAAAAAGAGATTCACTCTCATGTCATGCCCTTGGCTCTAAGTCTCCAGAGATAACAGCCATCGACAGTTTCTTGGGCTTAGTCTCACACGTATTCTATGCATGTACATGTATATACTTCCTATTTTCTTTCTAACACAAATTACAACATACTAATAGAAACCAGCCTGTATTTTGCTTTTATTTCACTTAATATATCTTGACAGTTTTATATGTCACCAAATATAGAAGCTCATTCTTTTGACAGCAGCCTCCTATAAATTTAACCAGTCTCTTTATTCATTGATTCTTAAGTTGTTTCTTTCCTTTTTTATTATAAACAATGATTATATATGTATATGTATACATACACACAGATTAAAAATGCATATACGTATTCACACACACACTATATATGCAGACATACATTCAAAGACACACATGCTATTATGTTCACACACACTGTGTACATAATATGTATGTTACTGAACCTAACGGAGTTCACCTGCCTGTGTGAAACAGAAGCCAATTACCAAAGCAACAGTCTGCAATGGAGAAAAAAGTTTTATTCACAAGGCAGCCATGTGGGAAGACGGGGGATTTCCCATCTCAGATCCCTGTTGCTCGCAAGAGAGAGAGCATATTTATGGGGAAGTGGTCAGGTGTGGAGCTAGGATCTGCGCAGGCGCAAGCAGTCTGCATGCCTTTGCAGGTTCAGAAAATGGCATGGTCTATTCTCGCAGGCTCAGCAGAGACGTCTGTGGGCTCAACCAGCCTAGTTCGGTTCAAGTTGGGCCTAGTTAACTCTGATAATCCTGAAAAACACTGTGGTACACAACTCGTGACTTCGGCGCCAGAGATGTGCTGTTTAAAAGACAGGAAGAAACGGAATGAGAGCTTAGTTATGGAATTTTAGGGAAAGGATGAGCAATTTAAGAGGGAATATATTTTAATAAAGCCACAGTTACAAATGTAGTATGTGTAGTAAGTATGTTAAGAATCAGGCTTTTATTTTCTAAATAAAAAGCTCAGTGGACCCCAAAGTGTTTATTAAATGAACCATATTTCTCTACTGCTTTAAAATGTTGTTTTTATTATTTATTAAATATTTAAATATTTATGCCTCTCCCTATTCTGTTCAAGTGATCTGTCTATTACTGTGCTAATGCCACAGTTGTAGCATTGCTATGGCTCTTTCTATTATAATGTGTAATTGAGGTAGTCCCCATTCATTACTAACATTTTTCAAAATTTTAAAAATTGTTCTCTCACAAACCTAGTGTTAGCTTCTCTTATTTTTCCAGGAAATACTGCTGACTTTTTAATTGAGAGGATGCTTAGTCTAATACATAGAAAACATAATAAAATAATAAAACTATTTTTAGTTTTTATTTAGAAAAGCTTTTATTTTTATGTATTAATTCTATAATCAGCTAATCATATTGAATTCTATTGTGGTTCCTAAGGCTTTTTAAAGTTAATTTTCAAATGTTTTTCAGATAGATTATCATATAATCTATAAAAATGATAATGTTCCTCTTGTTTACCAAATTTTACATTCATTTTATTCTGTTCTTCAGTTAAATTGTCTATTTTTACTACAATATTAAATAATTCTGTATGTGTGGGATGAGACACAAGCATTTATATTTCAAACAAGTTCCTAGGTGCATCTGATGCTTCTGGTCCAGGAGCCACAGTTTGAGAAGTGCCTTACATTATCATGCTGTTAAGTACAATGCTGGCTTTCAGTTGAAATACACATGTACTTTTGATAATGTTAAGGAATCATTTAATCTTTCTTTTTAATTTTAATAAAATATCTTATTTAACCCAATATATCTAAAACACTATCATTTCAACATGCAATAATATTAAAAATCATTAATAAGATAATAGAAAAGACAACATGGAACAACACACGCACTAATGTCTTATGTGATACAGTGGTTAAGTGGAAATATAATTCTAACAAAACAATAAATTTGCATTTAATGGAAAGAAATATTTTATACTGCTTCTATTTTTAAATTTATATTTCAATTAATTAAAATTAAATAAAATGTAGTTTTGTTTCTCAGTCTCATTAGCCACATTTCAGGTACTCAGGCTACTGTTTTGGATGGCATGGCTTTAGAGAGTTCCTGGACAGAGACATTTTTGAAGATAGACAACTCTTGCTGTATAGTTTTGGGTTCATCTAATCTGTGGATGTCCTGGAAGTTCTGGGCAATCTCCAGATCATTGTCAGATCTGAGGACTTCAGAGAAGTAACATTGATTTTTGGGTGCTGTTTGATAGGATTGGGGATG
Source organism: Galeopterus variegatus (assembly GCF_000696425.1). Lineage (NCBI taxonomy): Eukaryota > Metazoa > Chordata > Mammalia > Dermoptera > Cynocephalidae > Galeopterus > Galeopterus variegatus. The sequence continues at coordinate 76,974 of NW_007726160.1, forward strand.
TGTTTAGTAGTTGTTCTTTTCTGGGTCTTACTTTAGAGGATGCTGCATTAGAGCTGGTTCTTTCCAGACCATAGAACCTAGTAGTAATTCATTAAAGGTCAAGTTTCAGGAGCCAAATCCTGGCTGTGCCACTTACTTGGAACATGACCTTGGGCATGCTACTTAATCTCTTTGTGTCTCGATCTTCTTATCATCTTGTGTTTACTTATCAAAGTAAATGGGGATAGCAATAGTATTTCATGAGGGTACATGCATTAATATGTGTAAAGTATCTCTGAGTATGCTTGGCACTTCCTCTGTACTTGGAAAGTGTTAACTATCATTATTATACCAGGAGCCAAATGCAATCTCTGATCTTCAAGGCCTCGCAGACACTCTTGTCTCTGCTATAGAGATTCTACTTCAATAATGCTTATCACCCTTTTGTTTCCAGTTTGGATTTCACTTTTCTTTTTTTTTTAATTTTTTAATTTTATACATATATATATATATATATATGTATGTATATATATATATGTATGTATATATATATGTATGTATGTATGTATGGGGGGGTACAAAGTTCATTTTCAATAGTTGTGTAAAATGCGGGATGGTCAGATCAGGATAGTTAACCTATTCATCATTACAATATGTAATCATTCTTTGTGTTCATTAACCAATTTCTCATTAACCCCACTTGCCCTCCCCCTGTTCTCCCTTTTTATGAATTGTTTTGTCAGGAATGTATGTGAGAATTTTTCAAATGCCATTTGGGAACTCATAGAGCTGACAATATTATTTTATTCCTTTTTCCCATTCAATAATAGATGTTCTAATATTGAAAAACCTGAGCATTCAACAAACTTTATGATGGCACTTATATTTTAGTATACTACTACCACATTATACTTAACATTTTGTTTAGAAATATTTTTTAAATTTCATTAAGTTTTTATTTCTATCTTTTATGCTTTAGATACTAATGCTCAAATTATCTCATAAACGTAATTTGAAAGTTTTCTTCTCTATATATGTTCTGGAATTAAAGTTACCATAGTGAAGTTATGAGTTTCTTGATGTTTTGTTAGATTTCACAGAGGTCATCTACTGGGCCTGGCATTCTTTGGCATTTTTTTGTCTGTGTATTTTTTTTAAGGTAAATATTGATGATTTTTATTTTCTTAGAAAAATAGCCTATTTTTGGAGATTAAATAGCATACTTCTAAATAACACATGGGGCAAATAAGAAGTCTCAAGAGAAATTTCAAAATATATTGAACTAAATAAAAGTTAAAATACAGTTTATCAAGATTTGCGTGATGCAGCAAAAGCAGACCTTAGAGTGAAATTTATAACATTGAATGCAAAAGTTAGAAAAGAAGAAATACATAAAATCAGTTATCTAAGCCTCTACCTTAGGAAACGAGTGACAAAAGAACAATGTATACCTAAAGCAAGCAGTAGAAAAGTAATAATAAATATTAGAATAGAACTCAATGAAATCGAATACAGGACATTAATAGAGAATATCAGCCAAACCAAAACTTGGTTCTTTGACAAGTTAAAATTGATAAACCTTTCAAGGCTAAACAAGTAGAAAAGAGAGAAGAAATTGTGTTGTTGGAAATGAAAAAGGGGCCATCACTAATGATACCATAAAAATTAAAAGGATAATAAAGAAATATTATGAACAACTCTATGCCCATTAATTTAATAGCCTATATGAAATGGACCAATTCCTTGAAAGGCACAACCTGCTAAAATTCACACAGGAAGAAATAGATCATTTGAATAGGTCCATATCTATCAAAGAAATTAAATCATCAATTTATAACCTTCCAGAAAAGAAAGCTCCAGGCCCAGATGGTTCAATTGGTGAATTCTTCCAAAAATGTAAGGAGGAAATTATCCATTCTCTGTAGTCTCTTTCAGAAAATAGAATAAGAGGGAAGACCTCCCAATTCATTCTATAAAGGTGCATTATCCTAATATGAAAACAAGATAAAGCCATTGTAAGAAAGGAAAAGTAAAGACTAACATCCCTCATGAGTATTGGTGCAAAAATCCTGAACAAAATATTAGCAAATCAAATCCAACAAAGTAGGAAAACTGTTACACACCACAACCAGGTGGAATTTATTCCAGGTATGAAAGTCTGATTCAGCATTTGTAAATCAAAGAATGTAATCTATCGTATCAACAGGTAAAAGAAGAAAAATCAAGTGATAATATTAATAAATGCTGAAAAGGCATTTGAAAATATCTAACACCCATTCATGATAAAAAATCTCTCAGCATAGGAATAGAGGAGAAATTCCTTGATAAAGAACATCTATAAAAATTTACATCTAACATTATACTGATAATTTCCCTGTAACATTGGGAGCAAAGCAAGGATTTCCCCTGTCACTACCCTTATTCAAAGAACATGGTCACTATAATCTCTGAATGAGAAGATCTGTAATTATTTTTGCCCTTTTCCTTATACTCTTCTGTATCACTTAATTCTTTTTTCCATTAAGTGTTATTTTATTTTTATTATTACAAAAATAATCTAGTTTTATTAAGCTGCCAAAATAAATGCTAATTTAATGGACTGTAGTAAAACAGTCTAGGCATAGAGTCTAAATCAAATAATAATTTATGTAGTTTGTTCCTATGCACCTAACAATGAATCTATTATTGACCAATTCAAAGTGTATGTTGCTCCTTCAATATTTTTCTTTCTCTTGAAGATAAATTTTATCCTTTTACTACATGAGTTTTTCTAACATCATGACTTTAAAAGAAAAAAATCTAAGGGCACTCTTTTATAATATTTTCTCATTTTGATATGTTTGTTATCTCTGTTGAATAGCCTTAATTTTGCTTTTATGTAGCAGTTCAGTTGAGATTAATAAGATAGCATTTTTCTTTTTAGTGATTATTTAATAGTGTATGTAATCTGTTCAAGTTACAAGCTCTGCTAGTATTTTCTTGGTTTCTTTCAAGATGTGAAATATTTCTGCATAATTCTTTTGACCTATCATAATAAAGTGACTTGTTCTAAGAGAGTCAACACTGCCATATTTGTTCTGTGCCACTATTCTTACATATTAATAGCTTTGTACTACTTTTACTTTACAAAGCATCTTTTGTTTCTTTCACATTTAAGATAAAGTCCAGATAAAGCAATCCTTGGTTTCAGCATTATTTAATTTCTAACAGTAAAATCAAATAGTTTCATCTACAGGTGTATTTGTTTTTCACATTTTCATCACACCTGAGCTAGGGACACAAATGAAGTCTTGCAACATTTCCAGTTTGTTATTTATACTCCCACTGGGTACCATTCATCCTATTTCCATTGCAGTCAACTATTTTCTAACACATGTAGTTGGTTTTATAATTGTATTGTTACATGATTTAGAACTATTCTTTGGTTGAATGGGACTAATTTTAGGTCTAGTATTGAGGATAGAAACTTTTGGGGTTTTTTTGGTAACAAAAATACATATTTTAGCTATTTAATTTGGTTGTTATGTTGTAGGGATTATGATACCTCCTAATGCATATATTAATGAATTTTTTAGGAAAGGGTATTCTCATTTTTGTTCTGGTAAATTTTTAATACCAAGCTCTCTGATGATAAAAATAGAAAGGCCCTGATTTGTAGCATTTCTGATTTCTATGATATACATGTTCCTATTCTGGCCTGTTTCAATCTAACCAAGTGACATCAACTAGTTTTGCAAAATTCTGAACATTTAACAATTGGGACTCACAAGCCAGCTCCAGCACACCACAGGGGGTCCTATACTTCAAATGTAATATGAATGTTGGAAAGAGTTATACTTACCCATATTTCAGTATATATCATTTTAGAGGTGCCATTTTCCTATTTGGTTTTTCTGCTACTCTGGTTTTATACTACTTAAACTAAGTAGACTCTTTCCTGATTTGTCTGCTAATAAAATCAATTGGGTTAATTATAACTTGCTATTATGTAAGGTATTAGTTTTATTTTTTTTCTAAAAGCTTGAGTTGGAACAGAATCTTCATATATTATTTTGTATTTTGTTCTATAAAACAGTCACATGGGAGTTATATTCTTACAAATTTTGTCATGAAATAATTTAAATTTATAGACTAAGGCTCTTTAGGGATCAAAATAAGAAGTTGGAATTTTTACTCACGTTATATTTTATTATCGACCCTTAGGATAAAATATGTTTATGTCTAAATTAATCTTCTTTCTCTGAGATATAACTAATAGTGATAATTTTAGATTTGCATATTTTCAGAATTTTATCCTTTTGCTAGGCCTTCTAGGTTTAGAAAAAATTGTCAAACTAAAGATATTAAAGATCTGTGCCTAATTTGTTACACAAAGCATAAAGAAGCTAATGTTTGATCGGGCATGGAGGGGACAGTAGCTGGACACTAAGTTCACTGATAGGATATTCAAGGCATAATCTAACAAAATTCCTGGGTGGATGTCTGGCTTTGCTTAGGGAGATGACTGCTTGTACTGGCACTACCTTCTTTACACAAATTTTGGCTAAGAACATTACTGCAACCAATCTCTTAATCACCTTCTGTCTGACTTTTTTTTTTTTCTGTTTCAGCCTTTGTATTCCTTAAGGTGATGGTGTTGAGGCATCCATTTAGCATAGCCCCACAGATTTGACAAAATAGGAACCAAAAATAATTTGGAGAGTTCTCTGTTGGTTTCTGAGATCCTCACTTTTATTTCTGGGTCTAGGATGTCTCTATCATTCTTGTTTCTCTGTACGGCATTTTCTTTCTTTTTTTTTTTTTTTGTCTTTTTCTGTGTCCGGCAACGGATCGCAACCCTCAGTGTCGCCCCCGTACCGGACCGGGACGGGCAACGGGATCGCAACCCTCGGTGTTGCCCCCGTGCCTCGCTCAGCCAGTGAGCAGGAACCGGTCTGTATGTGGGATCCGAACGCTCGGGCGGGAGCGCCGCCGCGCTTCCCAAGCGGCGCACTTATCCAGTGCGCCACCGGGCTGGCCCTACGGCATTTTCATTGCATGACAAAAACCCTCAGTGTTGCCCCCGTACCGGACCGGGGACCGGCAACGGGATTGCAACCCTCGGTGCTGCTCCCGCGCCTCGCTCAGCCAGTGAGCAGGAACCGGTCTGTATGTGGGATCCGAACGCTCGGGCGGGAGCGCCGCCGCGCTTCCCAAGCGGCGCACTTATCCAGTGCGCCACCGGGCTGGCCCTACGGCATTTTCATTGCATGACAAAAATCTACTTGAGTGTGACATTGAACTAGAACAACAACAATCAAATAACCACGTAGAGTCTGGACAAGTAAATCTGTATTTATACATATAGTATTTCCCCAAACATTCTTAGTAAAGTTTATGTGATCTCTTACAATAACAAAGTACAGCATAGTAATGACATGAGCATAGGAACTGTGCATCCACAGAGACGCATGATAGCAACCTACAAGTCTGTAAGTTTTTTTTTGAGATGATAAGGGAAAAAATAATTTGTTCACTAACTTACCAAGGAAGAGCAGCAAAGTAGTATTTCAAATGTGAGAAGCAATGCTTAGGTTAAAACATTAAGAGACAAAATGGCAGCTATTTTCAAGTATTAAGAAAGTGTTCATAGGAAAATCGAGAATCCACTATTTTTAATCCAGTTTGAGGGATACACTCCCCCTTCCCTTTATTTCAAACTTAGAAGGATGCTATCTATTAGTTTTCCTTAGGGAATTAAAAAGAGGAAAACCACCTTGATTTCCTCTTGAACCTATGTTCTTACATCAATGTTAGAATAACATAGCAGTTGCTCTCTCAGAACCCAGGAGAGATGGTTGTACTTGGTGATTGTAGCTAAGTCAGCTGCTCTGGGGTTAGAGTCACTTCCTCCTCTTCCTGTGTCCACAAATATTCGTTAGATAATGTGCTGGGAGAAGGCACAGCAAGGATCTACGGCTATGATGGTTTGTTAACCCAAACATCCCTTCATGCTTTGGGTTAACAAATATCCTCTGAGCTCATAAGACCCTATTTTGTAAGAGGACAACTCTTACTCGCCACACGTGATGTTTCGTTTCACATAGAGAAGCCTACATTTCACCACTGACTTTTCCCAGGGAAGAAAGAAAGAGTTACTTTATCAATGAATTGGGGAGATGGACAGTATACAGTTAGCTCAGTCTTTTCTCCCTCCCTTCAGCTCAAATAACACAGCTCTGTGCTGTTCCATCATGCCTTAATTTTAATATGTTTTGTAAACAAAGGTGCTTGGGGAGAAGTTTCACAGTATTGCCAATATTGGGAGAACAGTGAGGAAAATGTCTATCAGATTAAGTCTTTTGGTATTAGAAAATTCATTGTTATAACACACAACTTTGCTATAACATGCGACCTACTATTCATTGGTAATCAATATGATGTTTTGTTCTTTCTCTACTTTATTCTTTTTATCATTTAACAAATGGTTTAGAACTCAGACTGGAAAAACAGAGGGTCTTATTTATTAGGCTCTGTATTCCTTAGAATGAAAACTAAATTATTGGGAAATTGAACAAATATTTCTAAGCCTCCTCCAAGCACATAGCACCATCCAACATAGGTGCTATCCAACTATGCCATAAATTGTTGAAGGTATAAAGGATACATTTATAATAATTTAATTTGATTCTCTTCAAATATAATTTTCAAGAACATTAGGGCCCTAAAATATTTGAAAAGATCACTGGGTATTACAATGATCACAAGGTACATGTTACACACTCTATACCTGAATCTAACAATTAGGAATAAAGAACAGAAAAAGAAGAGAAATTTCTAAAATGATCCTTTGTGTGTGTGTATGTGTGTGTATGTGTGTGCGTGAGAGAGAGTTAGAGAGAGAGAGAGAGAGAGTCAGGAGCCATTACACAGCGCCTACCATCACTACCCTCCTTTTCTCTATTATTCAGGCATTGAAAGACTGTGTTCAGACTCTGCATGATTGACTGCAGGACCATTGTGCCCACCCTCCCACTGGTCCTGCCCTTGCCACATTCTGGATGTCAGTTAATGCAATGCTAACCCTTTGAAAATTTTCAATGTGAATATCCCTTGATACTCTCTAAAGCAGTGATTCTGAATTTCTTTCAGAAAAGTGAAGAATCTTCCTTCCAGAAACAAATAAAAAATCAAAAAGCATACACATAGACACAAAAATAAATTTCATATGCAATGTCAGGGAATTTATGAACCTTCTGAAATCCATGGACATGAAGAATTGGGCACATAGAAATTCAATAATGTGTATCTCAGATTAGGAAATATTGGGGTTAAGTGTTATTGGTCATTGAGGCCACAACAAACAAGTAACACCTGGAGTTTCACAAAGGACTGACTGCTTTATTATTTTCCTCTTTGTCCTTCTATATTTGACTGTCCCAAATCATTGTAACTTACCTTCTGAGACTGTTATTCCATAGGAAACATCCTCTTTGCATCAGTATGTACCTAAATAGAAGATATTTTTTAAAAATATGCAGGTGCATATATCATGTTGAGATTTAAGGTAAATTAAAAAACAGGATTGCTAGGTAGGAAAATTTTCTAAAACATGTTGGTATGATTATCTCACTAGGGAAAGGAGATAGAAGAGTCACAATTAATGTGTTTATGTTCAGTGATAGTTTGTAATTGAATTTTATAAATAATCAAAAATTACTTTGTAGAACTTACTGACTTTTGACTATAAAAGTTTCTTAATTTCTATGTATTCATTACATTTTTTCCATCAACATTACATGAAACCACTGCTTTTCTCAGCAGATCTCAGGAGATCTCTGTTTCAGATATGACAGCTTTAGTCCTTTTTATGTAAGTGGTGCTGTAACCACTGTGGAATAAATCACAGAAAACAGGGTCTGAATTACAATCAAGTCATGTTTACAGAAGGGTTATTCACATTCCACCTGCCCCCCAAATACATTCATTTCGCTTTGGGTCCAAAGGTGAGAGAATAAAGAAGGTGGTTGTGGTGTCATTCTCTCTCTCTCTCTCTCTCTCTCTCTCTCTCTCTCTCTCTCTCTCTCTCCTTTCTCTTTATCCCTTTTAGAGTACTGGGTGGAGGTCAAGTCTTCATTTCAGTCATATGATTAGGACAGAGGCGACTTTTTTGTTAAGCTGTGATTTACATGCAGTGATATTCACCCTTTTTTAGTATCAGCCTCTGTGAATTTTGACAGGTCAAGGTCTAGACCAGTTGCCTCACTCCAAAACATTCTTTTCTGCTTCTCTGTAGTCAGTCATTCTCCCTGCCACCTCTTATGACTCGAAACCACTGATCTGTTTTCTGTTCATATAATTTTGCCTTTGCAAGAATATCACTAAAATGGAATCAATATATAGCTTTGTGAGTCTGGCTTCTTTCATTTAGCATAATGCATTTACAATTCATCCATGTTGTTGGATATCAGTATTTCGTCCCCTTTTATTGATGAGTAATATTTCACTGTATGGATGTACTACATACGGTTTATCTATTCTCCAGTTGAGGGACATTTGGATTGCTTCCAGTTTGGGCAATATGAATATTTGTGTGAAGGTTTTTATGTGAATATAAATTTCCTATTCATTCATTCATTCATGCATTCATTCACTTTTGTAAGTTTTTTTCACTTGGATAAATACTTTGGAATAGGATTGCTTGCTCATCTCTAAGTGTATGTGTAATTTTGTAAGAAACCAACAATTTTCCAAAGCAGCTGTACTATTTACAATTCTACTAATAATATATGAGTTCCCGTTGCTCTGTACCTTACTAGCACTTGATATTGTCACTTTTATTTTTAAGCCATTATATAGGTATATCATGGTATGTTACTGGGGTAGGTTAATTTTTGAAACTAGTTACAAATGCCCAAATTCCTCCAGTTAATGCAGAAAACATATCAGGAATATTTAATGAATTCTCTCTCCATATGCTCTTTCTCTACTGCCTCTCAGGGAGAAAACTAAGATGGGTCTCCCTCATCAATAGATGATTCATAAGTGCCTACTGTGTGCTACGCCTAGTGCACATAACCCATTCCCCGAATTTGTTTTTAACAAATCTTTAGAATTTTGTTCACCTGCATTTTCTATCTTCTCACCTCCTTTGAGGTTCAATCCTGTTAGAATTTGAATTTCTATCTTTTAAATCACTGCCTGACTGCTTGGTAAACTCTATGAGGACAGAGATCATGTATGTTCTGTTTGCTGCTGTGTCTCTGACACTACCACAGTACCCAGCCTAAAATAGGTGCTCAATAAGTGTTGATTAAGTGAGTGGATGAATAACTACATCTCAGTGTTTTCCTATGTAAACTGTTTAAGCAGTTAGGTTCTATTTTTAAGTGTTCAGTTTTCTAATATATTTTTCTCATTTCTTTAGCATGAATAATTTCTATTTAAACTTTATTTTCTGATTTTATCTACACCTTCTTTACTTATGAACCTGTTCTTTATTTCTCTTCAAGGTGCTAGTATATATAATAATTTGCAAAGTAGCATCAACTACATTTTGAGGAACATTCTATTACCCTCTCCTCCCATCTTTAAAGATCTTATCTAATATCAGATCTAACACTAGCTCTTGGAGAATCTTCTAGATTTTTAATAGCCTTTTTTTTAAAAGCTCTGCTGCTTTCTGGTCACAGAGATAATGTTTCTCGTAGATGGTCTGATTCACATAAATTTTAATGCAGTTTTCAAAAAAATAAATCAGAGGGTATTAATGCTAAGAATATAAGTATAATCTGGAATTTTATAGTATCTTTATTTTCACTAATTGCTTCTATGAAAAATTTTATGTATGTTATTTACACAACATCTTTCAAGCATGGTTTTCAAACATTAAAGAGCAGAATGAAGAAGTCAATACCAAATTAGCCATAATCCTAGAAGGAACCTAAAAGAAATTTGACTCCCTGTTTTTGTTAGGCACTATGATACTCTGAAGCATTATCTGCCATTTCCTTATGTAGTGGCTGTAGAGTGGATATTTTCTTAACCTTACAGGTTTAGAACCTGGGGACCCTGGAGTTTAATTCATTTTTCAAGACTATGAAACTTTAAAAATAATAAACTATGCAAAAAATCCAGGTGTTCTCTGACCAAATTCCATGCTTTTCCCTCTGAACAAATTTTCTTTTAACACAAAATGTAAATATACTTGGTTCAAATTTTGAGAATCTTGTTAATAGCTTTATTATTCGTTTTTCCATTCTCTCCTATTATGCACAACATTCTGGTAGCTAAATATTTACTCAGTCATTACAATTGATTATATTACTTATACAAAGATAGATTTCTTTGCATTTATTATCTTTTCCCTGGAAACATCAGTATAACTTATTTGGTAAAATCCTTAATCTTTTTTAATATTCTATTCCCATTCTTGTCAACAGCTATTTTATATTTTTACTACTTATCTAAAGGCTCCTAAAATGACTTCTATTCTTTTACCACATGATATTGCCTTTGATTTCCCAATAAAATTAGACTGTCAGACTGAACCTCTTGAAATTCATTCCTTTTCCCCATTCATAATTTTCTCTTCGTATTGTTCCTTTCCTCCTGGTCAAAGGTGTGTTCGTTTTCCTTCTCAAGACCAATCATCTAATGGATTTGTTAATGTCTTTCTGCTCCTCTTCCCAGCTACATTGTTTCATCAAAGATTCCTTCTTAGTCCTATATTTTCACCTTCTCTATCTTTTCCTCTGGGCTAATTGCATGCTGAAGAATCTCTGCTCTTTAGAAAAAACAACAACGACAAGACAAAAAATAAAACCTTCCCCCCTTTTTTTTTCTCTTTCTCTTTCTCCTTCCTCGTATCTATCTCCTTTTCTCCACCAAATCCTCTAGTATAGGTTTCAAGCATGGTGACATATTTATAACACATGTTGATTTAACAAAATATATAAATGCATCTTTTCTTTTCTCTCCTATTTTTCCTTATAGTGGCATGATTTTTTAATAATAAGCTATGACTATTTATTGATATAAAATTTATCAATAAAAACAACAACACTTAAGTTTTATAGTAATGGCTTTGTTATGTTGTTGCTTTGAAAACACAAGAAGTTTTTGTACAACAACTTTTAAAATAAAGCCTAGCATTTTCAGAATTATAAATTATAAATTTAGGGCTTAATAACCTTTTCTTCTCCATGGTAAATGAAGTGTGCTGAATCTCCTGTGTTCCAGTGCTTCATGTGAACCCACTGATGGTCTTGCTTGTTTTGGGTTTATTTCATAGAACCAAATGCCAAATGCCTGTTCATCCCTAGATGATGCATTTCTACAAGGACTCAGTCCTTGTCATGTCTTTTGGCCTCAGGGTCCATAATAGCAATAGCAGGTCTGACAATATAGTACTAGGAGTGATTGTCATGAAAGTCAGTTAGAGATTTGTTTGTATCAAACTCTGAATATTTTCAGTTAGAAAGATATAGTTACAGAGAATGTAGGAAAAAAGATAGCTGAGAAAAATAAATAACAAATTTGCTAGCTTTTCAGCTGAATCTGTCTTTGGAAACTATGTTGACCAGTGATCATTTTATCTGTAATGAAAACAGGTCCTGTTGATCACAGTTTAATTTTGCTTCACTTCTGTGATTACTACTTTTCCACTTAAAGTGATCTAATCGAATCTGAACCATTTCAATTTTGTAAGGTGTATCACATCTTTGAAACTCTATGCAACGTATATTTGAATAGGATTTGATTAAATGAGACAATAGTGATTTATACCTTTTGTGATATGGCAGAATAGGAAGGAAGGCACGAGTACAATTTTGAGCTACCTAGGGTCCCAGTTCACCATTTTATTGCTTTGATATACAATCAACTGTTTTCTCAGTTCCAAAAACTCACCAGATCCAGACATTCACAGATAACAGCAGTAATAACATTTATCAATTGATGCCTATAAGCATATCTCATTTGGGAAGCATGTTAGAACTCAAGTAGCATCCACAATAGAAGGGCAAGGATAGAATATGTTGAAAGGCCTGAGAAACACAAGAGTCACCTATTCTCTCAAAAATCAAATTTTCCTGGGAAAGAGGGCATAGGAGGTCATTTCATTCTGACCCTAAACTAGAAAGATTGGTCTAGGACAGGGTGATTTTAGCAGGACTCCTTGGGGAAACATGGTTATGTAGAAATGATCATAAATGGATTTATTCTTCCTCCCTCCCTTTGCTAATATGTTCCCACAAGGCAAAAAGACAACATCGATATGCCCATTCAGATTTTTACCTAAGAAGTTTATATTTGAAGCATCCAAAAATATCATGATTATGGACATATCAGCTGGACTTATTCAATCATCCTCTGGTAGAGGAGGCAGAAAAGCTAATGAGTTTTTGTGATTGTTTTTACTGCGAATAAAGTAGTTAAGTAGCATTAAGAGAGTATGGAAGGGGGAAGTTTTCTATCACAGAAAAATCTTAAGGAAGGTTATGTAGAAATGACATATCAGGACCTTCAAACCTGCATTATAGATTATTGATAGGGTTATCTGAAAATAGAATTAACATATAAGAGTAAAGTTATGAATCAGAGGAGAGTTGGAAGTATTTCCCCAGGCATGGAACAGGGGTGGACCTCATTTGGTATTCACATAACAACAAATTCCTTTCTTGCTTACTCACTTTTACTGTATCTAAATATCTATCCTGCATTTATATGTATATTTTTATATCTATTTTATATAGTTATTTAGGTATAGTTTTCTAGATAAAACAGAATAATTTTATTTACCACAATTTAAATCAGTTAAACTCATACCAGATCACTTTTTCTTCCTTATTTTCCAATGAAGTGTTCCAGATATGCCTTTCTATTATTAAAAGACATTTTTGTCCATATACACTGGTGTAATTTACCAGTTAATGCCTAGAATCACCAAGTTATTTTTTTCCAGATGTACAAGTATTATCTTTCCAACAAGAAAGTAAATTCATTGGGAAGACATGCTATTTTCTTATGCTTTCCTTGATCTGAGTATTAGCACCTTGACTTTCACGTTGTACACAGTCTATAGGTATTGTACATTAACTAATTGAGTTCAGAGAATGGATGTAAGGCAATAAACTGTGACATATACTATTCACCTAGTTGCTTCTCAAGACATTGTCCTTCCTTATTGATATTCTATGTACATTGTCACTTGACTAGATAATCAAGTCCTCACTAAATAATCCAAGTCCCCACTAAAATTGACTAATAAAGGCTAAATTGTTACATTCAGTGATATTTCTATTTGATTAGGAAAATCTATTTAAGACCCAGGAACATAAATTTCTGTTTTTGGTTTTTTTTCTTTCAACATTTATCTGCTTATTTTAAAGAGGTCAATATGTACTTAATACAAAAGTAAACAGATTTCTTTTTTGTCACCCTGTTTAGCAATTTCTGAATAATGTGAAGGCTCTTTGAAAGGAGAGTTCTCCAAATTTTTAATGTCAATCCATAGCTCAGAGTATTGCATTAGGCCACTGCAAAGTGCTGGTCAGCCTTGCTCTGTCCTCCCTAGTTGTAGTGCATCCCAAATGATCCACTCATTTTGGGAGAGCTCTGGGTTGACATCAGATACTCTTTGGTGAGACTGCCTCACTGCTTCTTTCTCTGGGGGGAGGGTTAAATATTTATTTATTTATTTGTTTATTATTGTTCTTATTAGCATATTCATTATTACAAATTGTGATTTTTTTTAATGGCCTTTACTCGACCTGTCACTTCCCAAACCTCCTCCCTCCCTCCCCACCATCTTTAGTATCCTTAGGTTTGTTCTCTCCTTCTGTAAGTTAAATGTATTGTTGTTGTCTTTTCTTTCTCTTTCTTTCTTTCTTTCTTTCTTTCTTTCTTTCTTTCTTTCTTTCTTTCTTTCTTTCTTTCTTTCTTTCTTTCTTTCTTTCTCTCTTTCTTTCTTTCTCTCTTTCTTTTTTCCTTCCTTCCTTCCTTCCTTCCTTCCTTCCTTCCTTCCTTCCTTCCTTCCTTCCTTCCTTCCTTCCTTCCTTCCTATTTCTTTCTTTTCTTCCTTCCTTCTTTCTTAGCACCCAGTTATGAATGAGAACATAAGGAAAATGTGGTGTATATACACAATAGAATACTACTCAGCCATAAAAAAGAATGAAATTCTGCCATTTGCAGCAATATGGATGAGTCTGGAGAAAATTATGTTAAATGAAATAAGCCAGACAAGGAAAAAGAAATGCCCCAGTGCTTCTATGACTCTACTATGTCCACTGTGAGCAGGGCAAGTGCGGTCAGCGGTTGAAGAATCGCTGTTACAAAGGAAAGTCCTCTGCCCCTGGGGCTTCACTATTGATGGTGCAGACATTATTTCCTGCATCTGCTTTTGGAAGTTATTTTCATCTCCTAGTTCTGTGTCAGAGCTCCTTTAGAGTCATTCCTTCTATTTTCAATTGGTTCTTTATTACTAGTAGTCATATTATCTATATCTTTTTCTTGTAAAGGCAAATGATCTGGCTCATCATCCTTTGGTGTAGAAACAGCTGTAAGTAGTCGACTATTACAGAGTCTGCTGTTTTGAACTTCACTGATATCCAGGCTCACTTTGGGATTATAAGGATATGGATAAAGAGATTCAGGAAGATGTTTATTCCCTTGGGCACAATCTAAAAGCCAGTGCTCTGAAACAATATGTATTCTTCCCTCTTTTATAGATTTATCCTCTCAAGTAGTATTGTTTGGCCACCATTGATAGATGAAATGAGTCACAGCTCCGTCAAAACTCTACCTTCACATCAAAGGAAGGCTTGAAGAGTTTGTTCTTGGACAGAAATTTTGATGGCATATCTAGGTGTAATGAGGGCTCCTTCGGAAGTGGCTGTCCTACTGCTGGGGAGGCTGAAACCTGTCTGGCATGTTGTGAGATCACAGCATGCAAAACTTTACTCTGAAAGCAGTTCATATCTAAAACTGTGATGGCTAGTTTTTCTGAGTTTTCAGGTGTGTGCCAGGATGCTCTGGAGTATCTGGATTTAGATTCACCCCGCTTGTTATTTCAGTTTCCAAAATGAGTTCTTCTTTAGGTGAATTTTCAGTCAGAAAATGGCTTTCATCTGCTTTCATTCCCGTTCTAGCAGTCTCCAACAGCCAAGCTATAGTGACTGCTGGTAAATTCCATGTCTTTGAAGCTTCTTGTTTAGAACCACCTGATTCTTTCCATACAAGATGTGCACTGGCACATGCCTTTCTTTGCATTGGGTTTGTGAACTAAGAATTCTTGAACACTTGCTCACAAGGTGATTTGCTACGAATGGCAAGGAACATTTTTTTCTGCTCCAGCCCCAAGGCTGAATGAAGTAACACGATCCTTTAAAGGAATCGCTCCTGTCATTACTGGGACTGGTGAGAGGATTTGACTTTGGATCAATCAAAGTCTGATAGCCTGTATAAGTAACCAGCCACGTATCTGTAAGAGCTTCTCCCACAGTTGTTTCTGCTTCATGCCTCAGCAGAAGAACCACAGCATAATCAGCAACAGTCCTGCTTGGAAGGGATATGATTTTTCTAGCATTTTCTCTTATGATGTTTGCAATATTAGATTCATTTTCATTTCTAAAACCTCAAACAGGGAAACTCTTTTGCCTGATAAGCCTTCTTCAGTAATTGTAGAAATGTCAGGAAGGCAATGACTGACAGAAGACTGGTTTTCTTCTTGCAGAAAATTGTGAGTAGAATCATTATGGGGCCCAACTTCAGACTTCACAACTTCAGACTTCTTAGCTTCAGCTACTGTGAAATTACAACGTACATATTGAGAGAGCAGATTTCGTCAGCTTGCTCGTGCTTTTCAGTAGGAACAACGTCCTTCTTAGAGAAACTGCTATTGTTGTTCTTTAAAAGAGCCATTTTACTTTCAGGTTGGTCCTGAAACTGGGATTTCCACTGGCTGGTAGTTAGCATGGATGTAAGTTTCTTCAGTAAGCATGTAACCTTTGCTAAAACACTCTAGCGACCACTTTGCTCCCACTACACGAGGCCTCTGGGCTGATTTATTCCAAAACTGCTTCAATTCATCATCATAATCTCCCACAATAACATGAGTTACATCTTCATTAAGTTGATTAAAATGAACTCCACCTCCATTGTTAATAAGTCTTCTCAGTTTATCTAGCTTTTTGCCACTAAAACCACAAAGATAAATCCGAAACCATCTAATATATCTTCAAGTGCTTGAAATGCACTTATATGCATATTTTCTCGATTTTCAAGTGTAGACTCCAATTTGCTATTGAGAACTGAATTACATATAAATTTATTTATGCAACTTGCATTTGTGTTGGAAGTATGGCTCACATCTGAAAGAGTACAAATATCAATTGTGTTGATCTGGCCTGTAGGAGTTGAAGTATCAAGCACAGTCTTTTCTTCTAGGCTAGGTTCTGTCTTGTACATGGATTCATCCTGACAAAAACCTTTCTCAATACTGTCAAAAAACCATTGCATGGTCACACAGTGCATATTCTGTCTCTGCACATTCATATTTCTTACTTTTTTGTTCTTGTACAATGAGGTGTGTACACTCATTCATTTTCAATTGTCCCATGTATGGATCTCCATGCTTAACTGTGAGTTGCTTAATTGCCTTCTGTAGTGAACTGAATTATGTCCCCCCAAAACTCTCTGGAGCTTGAATTGTGTCCCCCAAGTTTTATGTATTAGAAACTTAGCCCTCACTGTGACTGTTAAGAGGGTGGGAAATCCTAAAACTACTTGAGTACCAATAATTCTGCAGCCAAGATTTTTGAGGTGAACAAAGACAATGCCACTAAAAGGGCCACAGTTATAAACTGAGCTATCATTTTCTTATATCTTCATTGCCTCTTCTGTAATAATCTGAAGATATTCTGACTGAAATTCTTTTATTGACCCAAGGACTTTAAAAAAACATTTGGAATTGTCTGAATCTTAAAAACCTTCACAAAGAATGGTTCTCTGTCATTTCTGGACATTTTTGAACTTGATGGAGCCTGGATGTCTTTGGGCAGTGAGTGGGAGTGGTGCACAGACCTCAGGACGCGGCTGGGGTCGGGCCAGCCAGGTGTGCACAACCCTCACCCAGCACTGGCCCCAGCTCTAAGCAAACACCCATAAATTTCTAATAGTGGGAATTCAGACCATATAACAAGCCAATGGGGAACTTATTTTGGAGCCAATGATGCTTCCTGTCTTTTCCTACACATGTGCAACTGCCTGCCTAATTGTTTATAATAAATGGGGTTGATTTTCTTGTCTCTCCCCCCACTTTCCTCTAAAACCTTCACTGTCACCCCCCAGGGGAAAAAAAAAGTTTTTTCTTTACAATAGCTCATTATTTTAGGTGACCAATTTTAAAGTGTCATAACTAATACCATAAGCATTAATTATCTGGGATCCCTATAATCTGAAAGTAAATCTAATTTTGCTATTCCCTCTATAAATTACAATTTAACAAGATGAGATATTAAACAAGAAGGTTTCTCTCTGTACTTTCACATCTTTTCCATGTGATTGTCTTAGCAGTCACCTTCTAATGTTTCATATCTCTCTGGTATTATTAATTAGTATAAATGTTTCCATATTCTTTATTCCAGTGTAAAACTATCTCATAGGAGTTTATATTTCTATCTGGGTGGCAGAATCACTATGAGTTTTAGTTTTTCTTTTGTTTATTTTTCTGAGTTTTTCATATATTTTACAACAGTAAATTATCATTAACATTCACTTAAATAATTTAGAATAATTTGATTTGTTAAAATTATTTAATTTAATAAAATATTTAAATTATACTTAGTTAAAATTATTTACCTCTTTGAAACACAATAGAAAATTATAGTAATTTTATAAAATTATTTTTTAAAATTCTGGCATATTGGCAGGTCAGAGATGTTACTTGGACAAAACAGTTTACCCATTGTTGACATCAAGAGGTTTTTTTGTTTTTTTTTTTTTTAAAGATGACCGGTAGGGGGTCTCAACCCTTGACTTGGTGTTGTCAGCACCACGCTCACCCAGTGAGCAAAACGGCCATCCCTATATAGGATCCAAACCTGTGGCCTTGGTGTTATCGGTACCACACTCTCCTGAGTGAGCCACAGGCCGGCCCTATCAAGAGTATTTTTTATCTGGCAATTCTTAATTTATATAAAGTGATAAATTATATTATTCAAACTTATCAAAAATTACTAATATTTCCTTAGGCAACTTTGCTAAAGAGCAAAAAAGAGTTAATTTACAAATAAATTTTAGTTTACCCAAAGGTGAGAGACAACACAAACATTAGAAAAAGAAACCTGGGTTTTAGTTCCTGCTCTGTGATTTGTTCATTGTGTGAACTTGGGAAATACAGTTACTTTGTTCATTTCCTTAACTTGTCTATAGTATAAAAGTTTATATTGTTATAAAACCAAATGAAGTAATGAATTATCTGTTTTGTGAACAGTAATTTTGAGGTCTCATTGGCTCATCTACATTCCACAAAGGAGTGGAATTTAGTACATAGAGACTAGTACTTCTCTGACAACTGACTACTGCTGCTTTTGATAGTATCCAGAGATAGCAATCTTGCCATAGAATTTGGTATTTTCATGATGGTCACTGTGGACAGAAGTATTGACAAGTCTTAAAATAGCCTCGAAGGTAGAGCTTGTCACACATGCAGGAGAAAGTAGAAATATAGTGTAAAATTCAAGTGGAAACTGATGTTGAAAGATTGCCTGCTAGACTTTTCTGAGGTGCACTTTTGGTAATGCCCAGACATAACTTTGGGGTCCTTATAGGAGATGGGGTTGTTCCTGCTTGATCATGAGAGGAACGTCCTCTCCTTATTTAACTTTAACTTAATAAAAAACTTAATAAAAACTGTAATTCTTAATAAAATTAGGCTTCCTGGTAGTAAACCTTTATTCACTATTTCATTAAAATCAGAAGACATTGTTGGTATCTAATAATGTCCCAGAAAGAAATAATAGTTTCTGTTATTTATAATTTCTCCTTCGAAAGGAGGGTTATCAGCTAAATTCCAGAAGCAGAGAGAACCAGGATTGTTCCACATGAGAAAAGGAATGGAGAAAAGGTCTGGATAGACACTAGGGTGGGGAGGAGGCTGATGGATGTGTGGCTCGGTGGCATAGGGATTGGGATGATGAGACCTGGATATTTGTTGGGGCCTTGGTTGATGGGGGACAGGCAGGGGAGAGCAGAGAGGAAGAGGTGTCGGTTAGATAAAGAGAAAGAGAGGGAAAGAGAATTGGTTCTTAACAGGCATCGCTCCTGTTTCCAACATGATCATTAGTGAAATGTCCATTTCTGTATTTAAAACTTTATGTTCAGTAAAATGACCTTTTTTTGTTTCAAAAAAATTTTTTGTATAATATCACTGACTTGTGGCGAACTTGAAAGCTTTCCACCCATGGATTATTCATGGAATAAATTAAGAAGAGGGAAAGAGAAGAATTTGGTCCTAGACAGATGAGGTCTTTTGACTCCTACAGAAAGTAAAATCACTTCTTGAAAACTGGAAATAGTAAAAATTGGCAGCATGGTCAAAAATCTTTATTTCAAAACACCCATCAGTGAGAGAAAGAGAGTAATTGGAATATGAAGGCTTGTTTGATCTGCCTTTGGAGGTAAACTTAGAGCCATGTACAGGAGTCAGAAGGTTCATAAAACTATGAGAAAGTCTCCCAGAGAAATAAAATGCTTCTTGTGCTTGAGGACACACATGTAGAAAAGTTACTTAAAGCTACGTTGTTTTTTTTGTTTTGTTTTGTTTTTTTCTGCCCATACTGGCAATGGAACCCTTGACCCTGGTATTATCAACACCATGCTCTAACCAAGTGAGCTAGCCAACCAGCCCTCATGTTATCTTTCTATTGAGCTACATCGGATTAGATTTTGTTTTGGTTTTGATAAGTGTGATGGCTTTAGTTTTGTTTTGACAAATTAAGTTAAAGAATGGATGTAAAATTTTCTTAAGAGTCATTGTAAAGAATATCATATTTTTGATTCTAAATGATCTCCCTGGTGGTTAGAGAAAGGTATCATTAAATGAAATTTTTTCATTTCGTTTTCTCTAGTATTCCTCTTTTCTTTCTCAGACCGGCCGCACCGTGCTCAGCCAGTGAGCGCAGCAGCGGTCATCCCCACATAGGATCCGAACCCACGGCAAGAGCGCTGCTGCACTCCCAGCGCCGCACTCTCCCGAGTGCACCATGGGCTCGGCCCTTTATCTTCTTAGTTGTTTTGCATTTAATCATTTTCCGAGAGCTTACATTTTTGCTCTATTGAAGACTATCTCGTAACTAAGCGATGTATACAAATACTCAAAGCCAGGATTTATTTTTCTTTAGAATAAACAGCAGAAATTAAGCATTTAGCCTTTTGCAAAATGTTTTGTTTCTTTTGCTCCTAGTGACTAAGTATCCCATCAATATAGAACATGGATTAGGTGTTTGAATGCTTTTTGCTTCAGGCTTTTTTACAAATACATGATACTAAATTTAAAAAGAAATTTCATTTTTCCAAACTAATTAGTGGAATTTCAGGATATATTGTTCACTCATATTTTCTTTCCATGGCTTACCATTAATCTATATCTAAGTTAGTGACTATGTGATCAATGTGCATTAGACTTATGAAGAAATTTATTCCTGGGTTCTACTTTATTTATGGATAAAGCATTTGTATTGTGAGAGAAGCATTTTTTTCCCATAAACATTAGAGGGTTCGCTAACTGATAGCCATCTGAATATATTTTCTTTAAGGTTTTAAAGAAACAGTTCGATATATGAAATTTTGGGTGAATCGCACATATTCAGGGTACATTTAGCAACAATCTATTTCTTATCTTAATGGTTGGTTTGTATCTGCTAGTTTTTGATCATGTGACAGGTTTTTCAGCAATTCTTCAAGGTGGTATATGTAATGTACTACAGAAATTTGGGGGTAAATAGAAATAAATTTCACACCGATTATGAAGCCTTCATTAATTTCCCTCTTCATAGCTTTCATTACATGTTTGTTCCCTTTTTTTTTTTTTGCCACCAACCATAATTTGTGTAGCAAACCAGCCATTTGTGAAATTGTTTCACCTGTTCTTTGAACTGTAAGTTCCTTGGGAACAGAGACTTTATATTGCTATTTATATTGCCTCATAGTGCCTTATAAAGAGCTATGCACATCATAAGCACACATCAACATCCACTGAGTGAACAGTGTAATTCATATTAATTTAAATCATCATGGTAATAATTAAAACCTGAGGAAATCTAGTATAGCTATTATAGGTTGATCTATTTATCTTTACATTTTTTAAATAAATAACAAGAATCTCCAAGAAAGCATATTTTTATTTGCTTGCTTTGCTAATTTGACAGGGTACCTTTCTTAATATAAAGTAATACTTTGTATGAAACACACACTTGAAATAATTAGTACTTAATCATTAATTTTTTAATTGGATATAGTATAATATGTATTAAACCTAATTTCAGATAACCATAAGTGAACTATAGTGATATAGATAATTAAATTTTTAGAATGAATTGATTTTGTATGATATTAAAATTCAGAAATATTCAGAAAATTGTATTTAACTAATATCTTTGCTTGTTTCTCTTTCAGATCTTTTATATGGTTTAATAGTAGACAACTAGCATGTTTTACTAGATTATAAAAGTAATATGAAGAAAAGAAAATTAGACTAGAAATAGGTCATTTGGCTTTTAATCTTTATTTTTTAATTATCTGGCTATGTGGTTTGGGACAGCTGCTTAACATCTCTGGGATACATGTTTCTAACATAGGTGAATTGCAGACTGGCAGCCTATGGTTCTACAAAGTGTGGATGTTGATAAGTGAAGAAAAAGAATTGTCTCTGATAACCAGCTCCAGTTTTCTGATGAACATAATAGAACAAAGAATTAGAGTAAAATACAGTAAACAAAATGCATGTTTTCAAAGTGATTCAATTTTATTTTAAGTGGAAGTGACATAGTTAAGATGTTTTATTCTTGAAAATAATGTGAAATTGGTCTTGAATTTAGGATGAAACACCCATGTGCAACAAACACTAATTACATAACACATTTTTGCAAATTCAGATTCCTCTCACAGATTTCTCCATAATCTCCTGTGGGAGAAACACAACTTTTTTTGGAGATTCTTAACTTATGTACATTTTGCTCAGTGGAAGAGACATGCTCTAGCAAAATTTTTTTGTAATGTGAGTACTAAGCAAATGATATTATCCTTAATTTCCATTCTACAAGTTTTATATCACCAGAAATAGGTTGAGGTGTTATCTTCCAATAAATGTTACTAGAATAATTGCATATCCATATGCAAAGTAATGAACTTTAATTTATACTTTGTACCATCTACAGAAATTAATTCAAAATGAAACATGGGCCTAAATGTAAGACTTAAAATTATAAAACTTTTAGAAGAAAAAATATGATCTTGTGTTAGGTAAAGACTTCTTAGATATGATATCAAAAGTATGATTCATAAAAGAACAAATTGCTATATTTGATTTTACTAAAAATAAAAACTTCTCTTTCTCTGTTAAAGTAATATAGAAAACACAGAATGGGAGAAAATATTTATAAATCATAAATCTGATAAAGGACTTATGCCATTATATACAAAGGAATTTCAAACTACAATGGAATACTATTCAGCAATAAACATAAAAGAATTTAACACACACTCCAATGTTGATGAATCTCAAAATAATTATTCTGAGTGAATAAAGCAAAGAATATTACCTATTGGACAATTAAATTTATCTAAAATCCTAGGGAATTCAAATTAATTTATAAGAACAGAAAACAGACCAGTGGTTGCCTACGTGTGGTTGGGGGTTAGTGAGAAGCAGAAGGTATAAAAAGAAATGCGGAAACATTTAAGGATAATGAATATGTTCATTATCTGGATTGTGGTGATGGCTTCATGAATGTACATATGTCAAGACTTATCAAATTGCACATTGTTAATAAGTACAGTTTTACATGTAAATTATACCTTAATGAAGCTGTTTTAAAATTTTTATAGAAGAAATTTTAAAATGTTATAAAACTTTAAAAATTTTCCATATATATTTCAGCCCTTTTTGATTTTTCCTTGTACCCTACTATACTGAAAATAATATTAAAACACTAAACATAGTCCTTCACTTCAAGAAGCTCAAATAGTGGAGTACTTCCACTTTTGGCAGAATAGCAAGCTAGATTCTTTAAAAACGTTCTCATACTACAATACAAATAGATTCTAAATAACATTTTAATTTATGCTAACCTAGGAACAGTATATTGGTAGTCAAAATAAGACAAATTAAGCAAGCAAACACACAAATAAATAATGCACAGATGAAAGTAGAAGCCAAGATTTGCAGCCCATGCAAAGTTAGGCATCTGAGCCTGAGAATCTTCAAATGGGCCTGTGATCCTAATACTCCTCAAATAGGCCTAGACCCTTGAAGGAATTACTCCCATTGTAAAAGAGTGGGCTAAGAAAAAAAAAAAAAAAATGTCCACAGTCCATGTTTGCTATAGGGGAAAATATTAATAATACTCTTTGCAGACAATTTTTAGCCATTAGCCTGCTCTGAAACAGGTCTAGTGTTCAAATTTACACCACATTTAGTTTAACATTACATTTACATTACATTTAGTCAGGAAAATCTCAAGCCAAGATATTAAATTAAACTGGTGTTAAGTTGAGGGCACAATCTGGCATTAAGCAGAGGCCAGCACAAATCCAGTCTGGTTGAAAGCACATTCAATTTGGGCTCTCTGCACTCCCACAAGTTATGTTCCACAAAATATGTGCTCCAATTAGCAACAACAACAACAACAACAAACAAACAAACACAAGCATATAGGAGGAAATAAGCCATCATAATTGAGGATCATCAGAGCAGCATGCAATTTCTCATATTGAAATCATTGGGTAAATCATAAAAAAACTATTTTTCAAATGTGCTAAACGTAAAACATACAACAAAAAATAACCAGGGTGCTAGAGATTATCTAAAATGACTAGGCAGATTATTTTAAAGGAACAAATATACATTTCATATGTAAAATCTATGATTGTAAAATTTTTAAAAATATCAATGGATGATTTGAACAGCAGATTAGACACTTCTGAAGACAGGTATAATAAGCCAAAAGATAAAACTAAATTTATATTTCAGAAATAAAGACAGACAGGCAACGATATGAAAAATGTGAAAAAGAGGTTAAGAGACATAAAGATAAGATTGAGAAAGTTTGCCATATATCTAATCAGGTTTCTAAAAAAAAAAATGAAGGGAATTGGAAAGAACCAATATTCAAGGTGATAATTGCTGGAAATATTATATAACAAATAAAGATATGCCAAATATAAAAAGCACTATGTATACCAAGCAGAGAAATGTAAAATAAATCTATATGTAGATACACCAAAAAGAAACTTTGAAGAACAAAATAGAACAAGAAAAGAAAAAAAGAGAGAAAAAAGCATATTCTTTGTGCATCCATGCATGAGGGAACTTCAAGAAATTCATGGAAAAATGGAATGAAAAGATAAAAATAAAAAATATAAACTTTATTCATCAACATAAGCTCCGTCAAGTTCAAGACACTTTTGTAATTGACGATACCATCCATTTAGTCCATCCCTAAAGAACTGAGCGTCTTGGAAATTTAACCATGTCAATGCAGTCTTTTTTTATATTATTAACTGAAGAAAAATGGGTGCCCTTTAAAGACATTTTTTAAGATTAGGAAACATAAAAAGAAGCTAAAAGGAGCCAAATAGGACTGTAAGGTGGATGCCTTATGATTTTTCCATCAAAACTCTCACAAAATTGCCCTTGTTTGATGAGAAGAATAAGCAGGAGCATCATTGTGGTGGAGAAGGACTCTACGGTGCAGCTTGCCCAGGTGTTTTTCTGCTAAAGTTTTGGCTAATTTTCTCAAAGCGCTCTTGGAATAAGCAAATGTTATCATTCTTCAGTTCTTCACGAGGTCAGTAAACAAAATGCCTTGAGCATCCCCCAAAATTGTTGCCATGACCTTTGCTCTTGACTGGTCCACTTTTGCTTTGATTGGACCACTTTGCTGTCTTGGTAGCCATGACTTTGATTGTGCTTTGTCTTCAAGATTGGACTGCTAAAGCTATGTTTCATCTCCTGTTACAATTATTTGAAGAAATGCTTCATGATCTTTTTTTTATTTTGTTAAATTTATTTTTCATTTTGAAGCAAATCATCAATTACACAGTAACATGACAACTCCAACTTGTTCGCAACAATGATAATTGAGTTCTATTCTTAAACTCTGAATACATTACACTGCTTATCCCCTGATTAAATAAGATACATAATGAACATTTACAAATTGTTTAAAATTTCCATTGCAAGCTCTCCTCTTGTTGCAGTTATCTCAGTGCAACAGTTTTGACACCCAAGTGGAAAGTTTGCTCAACTTTAATTTTTTAGTTAGAATTGTGTAAGCTGAATCAATTGATATGTCCACGCTGTTGGCTTTTATTTCTGCTGTTAATTATCAGTCTTTCTCAATTGGGGCATGACATGATTAATTTTTTTCTTGCCAATTTATGTGGATGGTCTGCTGCTGTCGGCTTCATCTTCAACATTGTCGACTCCCTTCTTAATCCTAGTTAGCCATTTGTAAACTCCTGATTTCTTTGGGGCATTGTAGCCATAAACTTTCTGTAAGGCATCAATGATTTTACCATTCTTCCACCCTAGCTCACCATAGATTTGATATTTGTTCTCATTTTAATTTTAGCAGAATTCATGTTGCTCTGGTAGGGACTCTTTTCAAACTGGTGTCTTATCCTTCTTAGTATATTAAACTGGATTCTCTTCAGACATGTTGTAACAAGTTATGAAGAGTTTATTTTGGTGCAAAACATTTTTGAAATCCATAGTTTTTTTGTAATATGCATTTTCATGAACTTTTAAAAGCCCCTTGTGCATGTGTGCGTGTTTGTGTACAGGAGGGGTCTTCAGAAACTTATGAAAAATTTTTCATTATCTTTCGATTCCATTTTTCCATGAAGTGTTTGAAGCTCACCGGTATATGAACAAAATTTGAGTGGCAACTGATTTTTGAACAGCCATGAGCCAAGGTAGTATTGCTCAAGTTGCAATGTTATAAAAAAAAGAAAGAAAGAAAATGAAGTGCCAGCCTAGTTTTGTGCCCCTATAACCTATCATCATTTTCAGATAAGCATAAACCAAGCCATCTGACCACAAAGACACTCTTGATAAAAACTTCTGAGAAATGTATTTCATTCAGAAAGAAAATAACCCTAAAAGTAGAGTTGGCAAATATATATATATTTTTTATATATGTTTATATATATATTTGCCATATATGTTTTATATATATATGGCAAATATATATATATATACACATATATATGTTTATATATATAAATATATATATGTTTATATATATATATAAATCTATATAAACATTGTCTATGTGGGATAATAATAATGTCTACAAAGCAAGAAAAAGACTAAATAAAATGCTAGGCAGCAGTAGATTTTTAGTAAGGAGTAACGTAATCACTGTCCAGGAATTAAACAGTCTCACAATCCTCTGTAAACAACAAAGGACCTTTGGGTACTTCAACTACTTATGCCTTTCTTTCATGTAAGTTCTGGAACAAGATTGCCTGGATTTGGAGAACCGAATTTGTATTTATTTGTTTCTGAACAAGTTATTTAAACTATCAGTACCCCAGATTCTTCATCAAGAAAATGGGAATGATAATAGTATCCATCACATAGGATTTGTATGAGTTAAAATTTGAATGAATTAAGATGTGTAAAGGACTAAGAATGATGCCTGGCACATAATCAGAGCTATAAAAGTATGTATATTATTATCATTTTTGTTATTGATTTTAATATTATACATTTACAAAGAAAATATTTGAGAGAAAAAACTTCCAAACTACTTTTACAAGGCTACTTTGTTACTAACACAGATCCCTAAAAGTGAAAGAAAGAAAAATTTTAGGACATTTAGACTTATAAAGATTCAGAAATCTTAAATAATAAAAGTATAATAAAAATTTTGGTGGATAAAGTCTACCAATGTATAAGATGTATAATTTATATACTGACTAAGTAGAATTTGTTTCATTAATGCAAGGATGGTTTAGCATCATTAATGCAACTTATCAATTTATATAAATTAAAAGAGGAAAGGCATATGATTATCTCAATTAATTAAAAAAAACTTATTTGAAATAGTTCAACACTCATTCATGCAAAAAAAAAAAAATAGAAAAATAGAAAAAGGCAGATATTTCCTTAACCAAACTAAGGCTTTTAGTCAAAAATATCAAGCAACCCATCACAGATAGTGATGAATTCTTAGAAGGAATTTATCTGATGTGAGAACCAAAACAAGGGCATCTAGTATCACTGATCCTAATCCATCACAGCAAAACAAAACAAAAAGAACAAAGAAATTTTTAAAAAGTTATAATCAGTGCTGCCACAGTGAATAACTCTAAGGGCCACCTCATATGCAACATGAATGGTGCTGCTAAAACCTGCAGTAAAACAGGCCCAATTTTATCATAAAAAGGAATGAAATAAAATTGCCACAATTCACAGATAAATTCTTGTCAATATAACAATTCAAGCTATACACACAAACTTTTAGAAGTAATAATAGACTTTAGTCAAATCGATATATAAGAAGGAATAGTACAAATATCAGCAACAATTAGAAATTTTAAAATAATAACAAAAATAAGACATCCAATTACTCAAAATCATATATTCCTGCAGACTATTTCTACCAAAAAACAACGCAAAATGAACCTGAAGGAAAAAACTATAAAACTTAATTGAAAGATATTTATTAAATGAAAAGATAAGACATACTTAGAAATGGGAAGTCTCAATACCATAAAGATGCCAGTTCTCCTTAAATTAATGTATATATTCAGTGCAATTATGTTAAAATTCCCAACAGAGTTCTTTTTCTAAATAGATAATAATAAATTGATCTTAATATTTATATGAAAGAATAAATAAATAAGAACAGTAAAGATAATTTTGATGAAGAATAAAGAGAATTTACACTACCAGATAGCAAAACTTATGATAAAGATATAGTAGTATTAGTACAAAGATACATATATATGGAGATGTATATATGCAAATATATGTATGCATATATCTATGTTAAAACATACATACATATGTATATACATCATATACTAATATGCATACATGTGTATGTACATCTAGGTGTATATATCCATATATATACAGCATATAGATATAAATGTATCTATATATATACATATACATGGATATATAAAATATATACAGATATAGATGTAAATATATGTATAAACACACACACACACACACATATATATGGAGAAAAAGATTAAGAAATAGAGAAATTGAGAGATGAAGGAACATAATAGGGAGCCTATAAAACCCCCCAAAAAATTCTATATAAATTTGTCTTAATTATTAAATCAAAATTTACAGAAATTATGGCATAAGTGTAATAGAATAACCCTATGACTTCTGAGTATGGAAAGATTCAAAAGCCACAATCTTTAAAAGAAGAGATTCACATACTTTTACTCTTTTTATTTAAGATTGTGTAACAGGAAAGACAACACAAACTTAAAATACAAAGAGAATATATTTGCAATTCATTTCATTCTCAAAGGATCTATAAAGATTCCTATTAATCAGTAAGTGATAAACAACAGTCTAATAATAAGAATGAACAACTATATAAATGGGCAATTTATAAAAAATAATCCATGAATAGAGAATAATATATAAAAAGATCCTCACTTATAATCAGGGTTTTGTGGATATTGGTAGTTTTCAAACTTGATTGCAATTATTTTAGGCATTTTTTTCTGTTCAGATGGTGGATCTATGTCCCTCCTTTTGAATCTGGTGGGCCTGTGACGACTTCAACCAATTAAAAGTATGACTGAAGTGATGGTCTGCTACTTCTGGGCCTAGGTCATAAAAGGCCAGGCAGATTCACTCCTGGTTATCCGAATACTTGCTCTTGTAGCCCCTAGCAATGGGTGTGACTTGTCTGAGTGGCTGCGTTGTTAAGAAGCTGGTAGAGGCCATATACAGGTGCTCTGGTTTTCAAGCCTCAGTTGCTTGTCATCTTCAGCTGTTCAGATCTTCCTATGTGAGGTCACGGGTGTTATGGTGGAGAACACAAGCCATTTCGTCTAGCTCCTGTCTGATTTCTTGATCCTTGGGAAGAGTGAACATAAAATAAAATAGTTATTATCTTATACCATTAAGTTTCAGAGTAGTGTGTTACACAGCAAAAAAAAAAAAAAAAAATAATAATGGGAATGTGGTTTGAAACAATAAAATACAATCCTGTATATTGCCCCAAAAGTAAAACATCTCATAATAACAAATGTCACCCCAAAATTTCAATAAATGTAGAAATCATATACTGCTGGTGGAAATGTAAATCATTCCACTCTTTAAAGAACAATTAGATATATCTAGAAAATTTAAGAAAGCTTTAAGCCAGTAACCCAACAATGGTATTCCTGGAATTGCATGTGTGCATAAGGAGAGATGAAGAAAACTGCAGATGGCAGCATAGATTTTAATACTGTAGATGCAGAAGCAGTCAATAGGGTAATGTATAGATAAATTTTGCTCTATTTGTACAGTAAATTTTTGTCTGGTATGCAATAGGCACTTGTGTTGGATCAAATGTCCCCCCAAAACTTAATCCCTACTGTAAACTGTTGAGGGTGGGAAATCCTATTATGGTAATTGAAAGGTGGAGCCTTGGGGAGGTGATTAGATTGTAGAACCATGCAGTAGTGAATGGATTAATCATGGTGGTCAGGGCCGACCCCGTGGCTCACTCGGGAGAGTGTGGCGCTGGGAGCGCAGCAGCGCTCCCGCCACGGGTTCGGATCCTATATAGGGATGGCCGGTGCGCTCACTGGCTGAGCGTGGTGCGGGCAACATCAAGCCAACGGTTGCAATCCCCTTACCGGTCACAAAAAAGACCAAAAAATAAATAAATAAATAAATAAATAAATAAAATGGTGGTCAGGGGCATGGTTCTAAGGGCTTTAAAAGGAGAATACACAAAGAGTGTCTCTTTCTCTTTCTGCTTCCACCATCTTTCAATGTGAGTGGTCACTGTCACCACCCCCAGATGTGCTCCTTGGACTTTGGACTTTCCAGACTCAGAAACTGTGAGCAATAAATTTCACTTTTCTTATAAATCACCCAGTTCCAGATATTTTGTTAGAAACAACAGAAACGGACTAATACAGCACTCTGTTGAATAAATACATGAATTAATGTAATATTACAGTGTATTATAATGAATAAATAGTCTTTATATGTCAGCATAGATGATTTTTAAAAATCAGGTGCTATAAAATATGGTTAGCATGATATCATTTAGAGAAAAATAAAAACACAAATAACACTGTATTTTTTTAGAGGTACATATAAATAACGAAACATAAAAGCATAGGGAGAAAGGAATTCATGCCAACTGCAAAATAACCACTGTCTTTCATCAATGATAGAAGGGAGAAAGTCAAGAAGTGGTATAACACCTTTAAACATTTTCTTTAATGAAAATCAACAAACAGAGCAAAATATCAAAATCGGGATGATCTGCTTGTTAGGTGCATGAGTGTTGTATTTTTCTCTTCATTTTTCTTTATGTTTTTGGATTATCTCATAATGAACTTTTAACTCTTTAAATTACAAATAAATGCAGTATGAGTGGTGCTATGACAGATATATATGGAGAAATGTCCCAAATTATGGGGTAGATTATTGGCAAAGGGGCCCAGGTGTGCTAAAGAAACAGCAATTTGATGCCCTGGGGCATTCAGATCACGGAGGCTGCACGGCATCCTCTAAGCCTTGCACAGCTGCTAGAGCATTTCACCAAGTGGATGACTTGATCAGGTTGGCATTTTAGAAGGATCACTCTGGCTGGACGGTTTGCAAGACAACATGCAAAATTAAATGTTAAAGGGCAATCACAGATACAAATGTTGGTCAAATGTAGTCAATGATAACGGAAAGAAAGAGACCTAATTAATGAAATATTTAGGAGGTAGAATTAAGATGATTTGGTGATTCAATGGATGTGTGGCAAGGTAAAGGAGAGGGAAGAGCCTGGAAAGACTATCTGACTCTCTGGATTCACGTGAATAAGGTTGTCTTCACTGATGTATGATTTACAAGGGCAGGACCAGTTTTAGAGTAATAAATGATGAGCACAGTTTTTAGACCTGTCAATTTTGGGACATCAGTGGGTTATTCAGGAGACTATATGTTCCCTGCAGAGGGATCCAAGCAAATAAAAGTGGCTGCAGAGTGTGGCAAATAAATGGGAGGAAGCATTTGGGAATGCCACTGTCCAGGAAAGAATTTAATAAGGGGGCCCATATAACTCACTCAGTACCTTTTTTTATAGAAAGTCTCACAGTTTAATTCAAACCAATTTTCATTGAGGATCTACTTTTAGGTAGGTCCACAGGGAAAACTTCACTGGACTCATTCCCCTCTATACGAAGATTAGGTGCGTTCCTCAATAAGGAAGACTTTGTCGCTGGCATAACTGCAGTGCTCAATATGGTGCCTAATAATAGGTACTTAATAAATATTTGTTAAATACTAAGTATTGTTTAAGACACAGGCCATGCATAGTGGGGGCTTATAATAAAATGTTAGTGTAGCACAGTTTTCTTGGAACCTTTCTCTGTTGCTTTATGCATGACACACATCTCTTTCCAGTTCAATATGAATAACTCAAAGTCCAGGACTATATCTATTTCTTCTTTTTTTTTGTGGGCATTGGCCATCTGTCCTGCACTAGTTGTCAGATAATGTTTATAGCATTCACTTAAGCAGTATTTTAGGCTAATAATGAGATTACCCATTTTGCACTCTATGTCCATATTAACTATTCTACTGCAAACCTAATGATTTGTTTATTTAACTGAGGACTGATTTCCCCATTAGGGCCCATTATCACCTCAAAATTGGCTTTGTAAACCTGGTAAAACCTGATGATTATCAGCAATTAGTAATTTGTTAGATCCTTTGTATAAAATTTAAATAGAGTTGCAGAACATTTAAGTTAATGGATATATCTGGTTATGATTTTAGAAAGTGGGCAAAAGTTGCCAGCATGATCGCTCAAGTTCTTGTGGTTGAAAGAGGGCTCTCAAATTCATCTTTGCCTTAAATTTGGAATTTTCTTAAGTGGATTTTAGTTAAAGGAAAAAGAAATACATTTATCTGAGCATGTAGAACTTCAAATTTTAAACCTCGGCACATTTAATTCTAAATTTATGTTTTGTTAGGACTAAGAATGGGTTGGCTCATTGATTTAGCTTCTTTTTCTAATGTGTGCCTTTGTGCTTGAGAAAGAGATGAGAGAAAGGAGAGTGAGAGAAAAAGAAACAACAGTTGACTGATGACCTTTTAAGTGGATCAAAACAGCAATCTATTTATATCCATCGGGAAATGCTCATCCCTTTGAAGGCATCTCACAGCCTCTTTATCCTATGTGGCCTTTTGAGGTGTTCCCCTTTAATCCTGATCTAAATAAAGTAAATGCCGCCCAGGATCAGATTTACAGTCTAGCTAATTGAGAAATCCATTAGGTTGGAAACTCTATTGAAGTTGCATTGCTGTGGGCATTGATTTCTCCTTCCTGGTACCAGGCTGGCCTTGTATCCGCTGAGCACATCCTCCTCCCTTCACTCTGTGCATTTACTCACTTGTCATCACCTCATGCACAGCCCCAGGTGGCTCCTGTAGCACATCTTTTTGTAGAACCATTGCTTGATGGTTAAACCTTCAGTGAGACTCCAACAGCTTCCTGAAGATTTTAGTGTGCTTACCAGTCTCATCACTAACGAAATTCTTGTAGTTATAGAACCTTAAACCAATGCAAAATGTGGTCAATATTAGTAAACAGTGCTAAGATTTCATTACATTATTATCTTAGACGTTGAAAATTTGTTATTAGGAAAGTTTGGATCAAATAAACGAAAGGCAAGCAGCTTTCTTTTTTAAAATTCACTCAGAAGATCCCTTTTAGTTTCTGCCATTGTCAGAAGGAAGAAAAAAAAAAAAAAAAACGAAAAACATTTTTCCCTTTTAAGCCTGGAGTCATTGAAAAGAAAAGTGTATAGAGCAGCCTGTCAGCAAAATCTTATCTCACTAGGCTGCTATTTTGAAGACTCAGACACCTGATGGAGCTGAGGAAAGATCTTTCTTTGGGTAGGTGAGGAAATATCAAGTCAATTTGTTACGTTGTAGTTTTTTATTTTGCTCTCACTGATCCTGAAGATTTCTAGCTTTTCATAGGCCCTAAAGAAACAGGGACTTATAAACATAGCGGAGATTTATAAACATTGTACAGACTTAGAAGCATAGTGGCCATATGCCTTATCTTTGAAACCAGAAAATGGAGAGAGGTTCCTAAAAATTATGCCAGTGCAAAAAAGCATAAGCCAGGACCATTGCCTGGAAAACTGGGACCTGTGGTCACCCTAATCATAAGGAGAGGACAATTAAAAATGAAATGCTAACAGAATCCATTAAGACTGAAGGACTAGGCTTTAGTTTGGCAAACAGTGATATTATTTGACAAATCTGATGAATAAATATGAAGCCAACCTCCTATATTAATGTGGAAGGTGAATAATTTGATCGGAGTTATTAAGACCATTAAAACTGATTGCTTTAAGATTTGTTGTTATTCTGTTAGATTAAAAGATAAATCAATGTCAGCTTGCTCCTGGGACCCTCCCAACTACATCAATCAGTGACTAACTTAGTGTGTACCTTCTGTTTCCAGTCATTTTGGTTTCATTTTTACAGGCTGGTTTTTGCCCTTGAAAGTACTATTAGTTGTGTTGATGTAGAATGTGAACAAATGTCACTTCTTCCATTATAGCTGTTGAAAATTTTCATTCAAAAATATGAAGTTACTTTTCTTTGTGGAATTGAGACCTTGCACATCTTTAAGCCACTTAGAGAGAATATGTGCATGATTTATAGAACAAGCAAACAAAGCATGACCTTTCCTGAACTGATTAACAGTGCTATTCTTCAGAATGGCAGTTCACTATAGATTCACTCACACTGAAGGATTTTATAAATGTGCATAGGGTAGAATGGATACACATCACACGAAAATATAATGGGATGGACAAAATTTGTATCAAACTCATATTGTACTAGTACAAGATAAAAAGCTCAAATCACTTTCTTTGGACTCTATTTTCTAGTCAGAAAAGAAAAAAAAAACCCACTTTATGTGAAATTTTAAAGTGGCATGCCAGAAAGCATTTCATTTTTAATCTTAATATTAAAATATCTTTCATCTTTAATTCTAGATATTTCTACACATCATGAATTGACACCTGCCTTAAAATGAAGTAAGATTCAATTAACTTAAAGACAATTAAAACTAAATATGATGGATAGATGGATGATAGGTATTTTTAAATTTTTTTGACAAATTTTGTTTTGATGGGACGGCATTTGGAAATCGATTCTAAACTTCTCAGTTTGGCCACTTTTACAGTCATAGGAAACACTTTGAAAGTGTATATAATCATGGTTCTTTTTTATTTCTATCTTGCAATGTCAGACTCTTTCAAATCGTATAAAACAGGTTTAGAATGATTGGGATATCTACTTTTTAAAAAAAAAATATTTTATTTTGTCAATATACAATGTGGTTGATGATTGTGGCCAATTACTGAAACCTCCCTCCCTCCTCCTTCTCCCCCTCCCTCCCAACAATGTCCTTTCTGCTGGCTTCAACTTCAAGGAATTGTAATTGTTGTGTCTACTTTTAAAAATAAAATGCATACCAGGAGTCACACTAAGGTAGTAAGAGCCTCTTACATGTGGAGAATTGGCTCATGAACCTCCAGAGCACAGTTCTTTACTGTTGATATGGTGGTTTGCTGTAGGTGTTGTTTACTTTAAGTTGCTTGAGGGCAGGAACCATCTTTGTATATCTTTATCACCTGGTCCTTCCTATGTGTTGAACAACAGCACTGATGAGTCTTTTATAAATGGAATGTAAATGCAGAAAAACAAAATGTTAGTATTATCCTCAAGTCAATAGAATATTATTGTAGTTATATAATTTTGCTTGTTTCCTTTTGGTTAAAAAGCAGAATTATGTGAGGTTCCTCTTTTCAAGGAAATCCTTCAGAAAACCATACTGCGTACGTTCTTCCCTACCTCTTTCCCCGCACAATATTTTACTTACCACAGCTTCATGCTCGTGGGGACATTGAATAAATATTTCTGGTGAATAGTCATAAACCAAGTATTTTAAAGTCAACTTGGTTTTCTTCCAGCACCATTCACAGTACAATTTCCTTTAATATGGAGTTAATTTTTAAGTTGGATTTTGTTTCAGTAGTTTTTTGGGTTTTTTTGCACGAATCTCAACTTATTTGCATGTAAGTGTATATAAGAAAATGTTTTTAATGTGGGGAGGATTCTTAGGAAAAAAATTGAGAAGTAGGCTAAGTCTCTTCTTGTGTCCTTCCCATACCTCCTTTGAGCACTTCCTTCTGTTTCCCAAGGAAGCCACTGTTTCCTCATTGCCCAGGCTCCTTCCTACAACAGTAAGAAATGTAGGAAATGGCATATTACAGTTTTCTAACTGACGTTTTGTATTTTAAACAAAACCATGGAATTAGCAATTTTTAAACCGTGGATACTATTTAACCATGCATCTGGATGGCCCCCAAATGAAAACATGACTGTCTTTTAAAATAACAAACCTATTCAGTCGAATAGACAAGCTGACCTTTGAAGAAGCCTCAGTTAATATGATCATCTTTTATTTAAAACCCTCCACAATGACCATCTGAAAAAAGAAAGCAAAGGTCAAGCCAAGGCCGTATTTTGAATTTTTATTTTTAACCTAAGGCTATTAAAGCAAAATGAAATTTTGAAAATGATCTCATTTTGTTTCAATATTCATAGGTGAGGACAATTTATCTTTAAAAATGAGTTAATCTAGTTTTCCCCTGTATGAGTGGAGAGAAGGATGCTGTAGATTTTTGCAAAGTAATAGGGCCAGGAAATGAAAGAGAAAGTTGGAGCTGCTGCAGCAGGTAGGGAGATTTTCCTGCCTCTGTAGTGTTGCTATTGATCTACTTTTTCTATTTCTAATATGCTCAAATAAGAAGCCATGGAAGCATGCAGTGGTCTCTTTTTATCTCATTTAGCTGGTTTTTTGGGAGCTCAGATACTGGAATGTACTGTCATGGCAGCAATACAATAGGGAGACGGTGTATTTCTAATGAAGCAAAGGAAAATTTTTTTAAAAGATTGGCTGAGAATTGTTGCATACTTACATAGCACAAAGCCATCTTACTACTAGAGAGGAGCTCCAAAAAGTAGGACAGAAAGAAGAAATAGTGAGTAGTAAAACTTTCAAAGTCACTCTGCCCCCAAATATTTCAAATAATTAAATATAAAGGGAATTCCTAAGAAGATAAATCTAAATAAGAGTGGAAATAATCTCTTTCCTGTCAAACAACGCACCACCAAAATCACCAGAGGAAAACAATCAAGGCTTCTGTCTTTGGTGACAATAACATACTAACTTACAACAGTACTGCAACTCAGAAAAGAATGTGCAAGGTTTATTCCTATTATAAGAACAGAGGATTCTTCTTTCTTCATTTGTCTGACTCTGATATTTTTCTGATGTGTCTCCTGTGAACATTCTTTCTTTTAGGAATTCTTATTCTGAGTACTAACTTTTTTTCTTTAAGTGAAATGACTGTAATAAAATGTGAAGAATTGATTGCTTAGAAGATTGATATTCTTAAGATTGATGTCCTCTCTGTAGCCATATGGTATGATAAAAAAAAAAAAAAAAAAAAAAAGAAAAGAAAAGAAAAAGAAAAAGAAAACCTCAGATACTTTTCGCCTCTACTGACAATACACTGACCTTTACCTGAGGATACTGCCCAGGATAATCATAGGATTTTTTAAACATGATTCATTATATCGTCTCTTCTAACTTAAGATATCTTATTTTCCCTCACCCCTTCCAAGGAAAGAATGCAAATAAACCAAAGGCATATTTTCTATAAAAATTCAAAGGTGGCATTAATAAGGTTTTATTGCTAGTCAGGATAGGTCAGGTTACACTAAGGTAGCAAACTACCCTCATATCTCAATGGCTAAACAGAACAAAATGTATTTCTTTCTAATTCCACATGCCCAGCAAGGGTCAGTTCAGGTTCTCTGTGCAATAAAGCCCTCATGGATTCAGGCTGGCGATAGTCCTACCATCTTGAATGAAGCTGAACTATACAGAATAGGTGTCTTTTTCAATCTCCACAGCAGAAAAAGAGAGGATTGGAACGTACTGCCCTGGCAATTAAATGCTTGGCCTAAAAGTGGCATTCATTACTACTACCTAAAGCCCATTGGCCACAACTTGTTACAAGAACCCACATATTTGCAAGTGAACCAGGAAGTAATATCCTCTGAGGTACCAAGAAGAAAAGGAGAACTGGATGTGGATTTGTTCTAGAATTTTGTATCTTAGGTCTATTCTGAAGACATATGCAATTTACTAGAGAGATGAGTTTATGTTATATAATTGTGGAAATGCAAATTGGAAAGACTGTGGCTAGATGGTGGTGGACAATTTGTGGGGCTAAGTGATTTGTACTTTATATTATAAAAAATAAAGCTCACCTGTTTTTTATCCTCAGAAGTTGTTCTTGG
The DNA here is from genome assembly GCF_000696425.1 of Galeopterus variegatus. NCBI lineage: Eukaryota > Metazoa > Chordata > Mammalia > Dermoptera > Cynocephalidae > Galeopterus > Galeopterus variegatus. The sequence goes on from NW_007726160.1 coordinate 114,817, forward strand.
TACCATTATAATATCCTAAGGATTGAAGCACTACCTTCTGGAGTGGAGGTAAGGTTGAAGATATGCAAAATTAACTGAACATAGACATTCGGTAGAATTTCCTCCAAGATGCCAATGGTTACAACTCCCTTTTCTCACATTTTTCTAGCTTTCATTGAATTCGGATTTACTGTATTCTTTACTGTCCCTTATAAATTACATCTTCCAAATGTGACCTTGCTTCTCACCACCCACCTTCCCCCCACAGCCAATTTTTAAGAAAGCAATGTGTGACATTTGTAGGGAAATTACATGTTCAATAGATGTTTTAACAAAGTTAATCTGGTTCAGATGTGCAATATGAATATAGGCCAAAATCAGGATACTATTTTAATTTTTAAGAAGAGAACAAAGAGGCCGGCTCGTGGCTCACTTGGTAGAGTGCGGTGCTGATAACACCAAGGCCACGGGTTCGGATCCTATATAGGGATGGCTGGTTTGCTCACTGGCTGAGCGTGGTGCTGACAACACCAAGCCAAGGGTTGAGATCCCCTTACCGGTCATCTTTAAAAAAAAAAAAGAGAGAAGAGAACGAAGGCATGAATAGTGTTATAGCAATGAGATTGGAAATTATCTGGATAGTGCAGGAGAATCTGGCGAATAAAGAGTGGCTGATTTTGAGCTTGAATAACTGAGAGAATCCTTTGGGTTAGTATCTGAAAGGATGGTTGGTGGTTTACATGAAAATACTTAAGGAAATCACTGAATACTCTCCTTAGTTATATACGTTTTTTAATATGTGACATTGGTCCATTCTTCATATTATTGCCAGTTCTCTTTCCAAAACATTCTATTCCTGTTCCTTCCCTGCTAAAATAAAAAAAAAAAAAAAAAAAAAAAAAAAATATATATATATATATATATATATATATTTCATAATGTGAAATGGCATTTCCCAAAATATGCTAATATTATTATTTTACAATAATGTTTGATGGCCAAATACATTGGTAAATGCTAGGTTACACAAAGAGAAATAGTATCTTTTCTGGAACTAAGTGATGGTAAATCTCTAAGGAGAGTAATAGTATATAATGTTTTCCAAAATTCCTTGACCATAGAACTCTTTGTGGGTCTTCTTTATAGGTAAGTGATTGTAGGAACAGAGGAGAAAAGCAAAGTGTACATCACTCAATACAACCCAGTACCTCCAGGGTACTGGGGTTTTTGTCCCCACACCAAGCTAGCAATGATTCTGAAGCAGACATCAGCTGTGTGTCCTGTAATTCAATTCAATTCTGACACTATTTACCTGGAGGTAACATCAGATACCACAGGTTGAGGGCTCAGTCCCACAAGACTACCCCCCACTTCAGATGCCAGTTGCAGGTAGTAGGTTATCACCTAAAGGTATGACTGACCCACTGTAAATCGGGGGTTCTCATGACCCCTCCTCAGGTTCAATTGGTTTTCTAGAGAAGGTCACAGAACTCAAGGAAAAACTATGGAATGGATGTATAGGGCACTGCATGGGAACGGAGCAGAGCTTCCATGCCATTTCCAGGTGCACCACTCTCCAGGAACCTCTGTGTTCCGCTATTCAGAAGCTCCCTAAATCCTGTCACCTTGGGTTCTTATGGAAGCTTCATTACATAGATATGATTGATTAAATCATTACCAATCATGGTCAACTTATCTTTCAGCCCTTCTTTCCTCTGGGAAGGTTATGGGGTGGGACTGAAAAGTCTCTATCTTCAATCCTCCTCAGTCTTTCCTGTGACCCTCTCCCATAATGACCAGGAAAGAAGGTAGGGATTAGAGGATTGCCAGTCACCTGTCAACTCGTTAGCATACAAAAAATACTCTTATCACTCTGGAGATTCCAAGGTTTTTAGGAGCTGTGTCAGAATATGGAGATGAAGACTATGAAGGTTAATTCTAGGTGTCAACTTGATTAGATTAAGGAATACTGAGAAACCTGGTGAAGTTCTTTTTAGGTATATACATGAGGGTGTTTCCAGAAGAGATTAGCATGACAGCCTGAGTGGATTGGGTGAGAAATATCTGCCCTCAATATGAGTGGAAGCCATCCGATCTGCTGGGGGCCTGGAAAGAACAAAAAATGAAGAAAAAAGGCAAATCACTTTCTATCTGCTGGAGCTGGGAAACACTCTTCTGTCCTTTCTGTAGACCTCAGAGCTCAAGACACTTCAGCTTTGGGTTCCAGGACTTACACCAATGGCACCATCCACCACTGGCTTCCATAGTTTTGAGGCATTCAGATTTGGACTGAGCCATGCTACCAGCATCCAGGACTTATACCAAGGACACCATCTGCTTCCCTGGTTTTGAGGGCTTTGGACCTGGACTAAGCCATGCTACCAGCATCCAGTTTGCAGATGGCCTGTCATGGGACTTCTCTTCACAATAGTGTGAGCTAATTTTCTTAATAAATCCCTTCTCATACATTTGCAACATATCTTATTGATTCTGTCTCTCTGGAGAACCCTAACTAACACAAAGACCAAATGTATGCATATATAAAGCACAATATCACAATGACACATTGTAAATAAATTAAAACCACTTAAATACAGTTTTAAATTTGGATCCTTTGTTGATTTCACAGTGAAATGGAAACTAAGTAGATTTTATTTCCTCCAAAAAAATATTCTAGTAAGTAAAATGAAAACTCTGGTTTGGCAATGGCAGGGGGAAAATAAAGTGATTTATAATGGTTGTCTGTACTAAAGTAGAAATGATGGAGAGAGAGAGATGGATGCTTCTGAGAGCTTTTTAGGAGCCTAAATACTGGTTGTTGGTGATAGAACTGGTGTGTAAGTAAGGGTACATTTCAAGTATGACTCAGATATATGTATATAATTAGCTAAGTGCTTGTGATATACGTGATAGGAAATTATAGCTAATATTTATTGAATATTTATTATGTCAGGTAATGTTCTCAACTTTTTTCCATTTAAGTCAACTAATTCTCAAAATGAATTTAAATGTATATTTGTATGAATACATAAATGAGTAGAACTTTTTAAAAATGAGCATGGTGATGGACTGGGGTGGGAGATCATTAATTTGGATGTGTAGGATCAGTGGCACCTTTTGGGCATTCAAAGAGAGCAAGTAACTCAACTTATGGCTCTAAAATTCAAATGAGAAGTTTGGAGGTACAAATTTGGAAATATCTGGCATAGAGATGGTCAAAGAAGCCAAAAATGACAGTCACAGAAGTTCAGGACAGTATATGTCAACAACAGAGATTCATGTATGTTTTAGTCCGTTTTGTGTTGCTATAACAGAAATAACTGAGACAGGATAATGTATAAGGAAAGAGGTTTATTTGGCTTAAAATTCTGGGACAGCTGCATCTGGCACGGGCCTCAGGCTGCTTCTACTCGTGCAGGCAGCTGGCAGATACAAGCAGATCACATGGTGAGAGGAAGCAAGAGAGCCTGAGAGGGGAGGTGCCAGTGTCCTATAAACAACAAGCTCTCGCGGAAACCAATAGGCGAGAACTCACTCACTACCCCTCCTCCCCCAGGGAGAGCATGAATCCATTCATGAGGGATCTGCCCCCATGACTCAATCAGTTTCCAACACTGCCACATTGGGGATCAAATTTCCACATGAGTTTTGGAGGGGACAGCCCATCCAAACTACATCATTCTGCTCCTGGCCCCCCAAAACTCATCACTCTCACATACAAAATACAATTATTCCATCCCAACAGTCCCAAAAGTCTTAGCTTGCTCCAGCAACAACTTAAAAGTCCAAAGTCCAGAGTCTCATCTGAGACCCAAAGCAAAAGTCCTTCCAGCTGTGAATCTGAAAAAACCAGATTTATCTACTGCCAAGATACTATGGTGGAACAGGCATTGGGTACAGGTTCCCATTCCAAAAGGGAGGAATAGACAAAAAGAAAGGAGAAACAGGCCCCAAATAAGTTCAAAACCCAGGGAGGCAGACATTATGTCTTAAAGGTCTAGAATAATCTTCTTTGACTCCAAGTCCTATATCCTGGGCACAATTGGGCATCTGGGCTCCCAAAGTAGCAGGCAGCGTCACTCCCACAGCTCTGCCAGGTGCAGCACAGTGAGTCATGCTGGTGCCTGTGGCTTTTCCAGGACTGTGTTGCACATTGCCAGTGGCCCTGAAGTTCTGGGGTCCTGGAAGCAGCCCCACTACCTTGGCTCTACTAGACATTTCCCTGGTGGGGGCTTTCTGTGGGGGGTCCAACCCCACTTTCCTGCTCAGCATTGCTCTAGTAGATGACATCTGCAGTGCCTCTGCCCCTGTGGCAGGTCTCTGCCTGGGCCACCAGGCTTTTCCATACATCCTCTGGAATCTGGGTGGACACTGCCATGACTCCACTGCTCTCATGTTCTGCCGGCCTGCAGATTTAACACAACATGGACGGCACTAAGGTTTTGGGCCTCTACTCTCCAGGGCTGCTGCACGAACCACACTTGGGGCTGCTCCAGCTGGAGCAAGTGGGATGCAGGGAGCATGTTCCTGAGAGCAGCTACGCCTCAGGTCTGTCTTCTGGGACTACTTAGTCCTTGTAGGCCTCAGGGCCTTTGATGGGTGGGGCACCCTTCCAGACTTCTCAAATGCCTTTAGGGCATTTTTTCCATTGTCCTGGTTCTTAGCATCTGGCTGCCTCACTGCCAAGGTTATGTCATTAGCAAACAGTTTATCTGCTTCACCCTTGCACTTTTCTCCTGCTCTCTGCTTCTTTACCTCATGGCCAGGCTACAAATTTTCCAAATCTTTACACTCTGATTCCCTTTTAAATTCTGGCTTTACATCATGTCTTTGCTGCCATAACTCAGTGTAGGCTGTTACAAGTAGCCATGCAGCTTCCTGAATACTTTGCTGCTTAGAAATTTCTTTGGCCAAATGCTCTGGTTTGCAACTCTGAAGTTCCAACTTCCACAAAGTCCAATGGCACAATGCAGCCAGTTTCCTTGCTATGGTGCAGCAAGGGTGATCTTTTGTCCAATTCCCAATAAGTCCCTCATTTCTATCTGAGACCTCATCATCTGCATGGTCTTTACTGTCCACATCTCTATCAGCATTCTGCTCAGCACCACATAAGTCTCTAAGACATTCCAAACTTTCCCTCATCTTTTTCTCTTCTCCTAAGTCCTCCAAACTCCTCCAGCCTTTGCCTGTTACCCAGTTCCAAAGCCGCATCCACATTTTCAGGTATCTGTTTTGCAACACCCCGCTCCTCGGTACCAATTTTCTGTTTTAGTCCGTTTTGTGTTGCTATAACAGAATTACCTGAGACTGGGTAATTCATAAAGAAGAGAGGTTTATTTGGCTTACGAATCTGGGACAGCTGCATCTGGCATGGGCTGCTTCTACTCATGGCAGAAAAGTGGCTGGCAGCCGGCCGGTACAAGCAGATCACATGGTGAGAGGAAGCAAGAGAGCCAGAGAGGGGAGGTGTCAGGGTCCTATAAACAACAAGCTCTAGTGGGAACTAATAGGCAAGAACAGAACTCAGTCACTACTCCCCACCCCCCCCAGGGAGAGCATGAATCCATTCATGAGGGATCCGCCCCCATGACTCAATCAGTTTCCAACACTGCCACACTGGGGATCAAATTTCCACATGAGTTTTGGAGGGGACAACACATCCAAACTCCATCAATGTAATAAGTGGAGAAAAAGGCTCATTGGTTTTAGGGACTTGAAGGCCGCTTGTGATTTTAAGTCACAAGGGGAAGGGGAACAAAGCTGGTATTGAGTGGAATGAAGAATGGGAATTAAAAAAAAACAAAACAGAAATACCTTCAAAAAAGATTTTTCAAGAATTTAGCTATAAATGGAAGGAGAGAGTAGGTAAAGTAAGAATAAAGTTGTTATTTAAATGAGAAAGAATTGAGTAGTTTTAAAGCTTAAAAAACTGTCTTTTTGGGAAGGAGGTGAGAAAAAATATCCACTTGCTCGAGCTTCTGAGAAGGAAACAGAGAACCAAAATCTACTAAAACAGGAAAAGGTGGTTACATTAGGGAAGAACATCCCTGCAGCATAAGAGGAGGAAGAATGGAAGACTAAGTTGGTGCCCATGAATGTGGGCTCCTAGGGTGTGATGCGTGGTGCAGAGGGGTTCTTGTCTGAGGGCTTCTCTATGCCTGTAGAGCAGAAGGCAAACCTATTTGCTGAGAAAATTGAGGAGATATTTCCTAAGTTACAGGACTCTTTTCTACTAATCTAGAAATTATTACAGAAAAAAAAAGTTGAGATAAATGCATATGCCATATAGAGTTATTAAGAAACTAAAATTAATATCGAAAGGCCAGATGGTTCATATTTATTATATAATTAAAAATTTTCATATTTGCATAATGTTTCATAGTTTATAAACCACTTTCATCTACATTTTGTTTGAGATTCACAATAACAGTAATCTTTCTGTTTTCTCAGATCTCTTTTAGGTAACTACTTCACTTACATATACTACATGATATAAATAACAATGAAATCAACAATGACCTTCCCATTCAATGACAATCATTATTAATATTTTGCTAGATTTGCTTCTATACATTCTGTCATATGTATGTATTTCAAAGGAGAGTCCTAACTGTACATTAAATTTTGTTATCTGCTATTTTTACATTCAAATACACGTTTGTGCATATCGCACTAAGATTATTTTTCTATTTGTATTGTAATAATACAGTAATTTGGGAAGAATTAATATTTTTATAGCATTGATAATTCCCTTATAATTTTCCTATATTTATTCAGGGATTCTTTAGGCCTCTCAGTAAAGCTTAATAGGTTTCTCAATACTAAGTTTTGTGCAGAAGTTTTGAAGACCCTCTTTGTCACCAACCCCATGGTTTAAATTTCTGGTACTGATCATTTTGTTCTCATAAACCCCTCTGTTCTTATCCTATCCAACTTTTTTTTTTTTCTTTTTGTCTTTTTCCATGACCGGTAACGGGATCGCAACCCTCGGTGTCATGCCCGTACCGCACTCAACCAGTGAGCGGACCGGTCTCTATATGGGATCCGAACCCTCAGCGGGAATGCCGCCGCGCTCCCAAGTGCTGCACTCTACCAAGTGCGCCACCAGGCCGGCCCCTATCCAACTTTTTTAAAGGTATATTTATTTGAAAAATTGGGGGGTAGGTAGAATTTCTTTATTCCACTGAGGAAATGTCTCAATTTTTTTTCAGCCTATACCTCAAATGGTTATTGAACATGGTTATGACTTTTTATTTGCTTTCGTAAACAGGTGTTTTGTGAATAGTACGTCTCCCCCGCATAATACCTTCCATACTGAGAGTGAAGAATAATTCTAACTTGTAATCATCAAATTGGTTATGTAGCCATTTTCTCCACCCCTTTGGGAGATGATACCTGGATGATAGTGGTACGATGTTAATGAGGAATTACAAACTATATTGCAGTGTAAGGGAGAACAAATAATTTTGAATTCTTAGATTTATGTTTCAAATAATGACTCCTCTCTTTGGGAACTCTTATTGTTATATTAACTCATCACCAAGACAAGAAACTAAATATTTTCTCTAAAAACTTTTAGGGACCAACAAAAACCTTTAACATTCTGATGTTGAAATAGAAATAGGAGTGTGGAAGAGGAGGGAAAATTAAAGGTAATGAAAGCAGAAATGGCAAATTTGAACTTTCAGGAAGTAAAATTGAAGCAAAGATTTTATTAGACTTAGCAAGCAACCTTTATCAGATTGTGAGTTTCAGATATAGAAAAGCACACAAGCACTGTCCCCAGTGGGGCCTACTAGGATCCTGGGGCAAAACTTTCAGTTTTATTTTATTAAATTTATTTTTATTGAAACATAACTGATGATACATATTTGTGGGGTATATAGTTGAATATCAATACCTGTGTACAATGTGCAATGATCAAGTCAGGATAATTAGCATATTCATTTTTATGAAATGTAATCATTTCTTTGTGTGGAGAATATTCAACCTCTTCTCTTCTAGTCATTTGATAACATGCAGTAAATTATTAATTAAAGATGCCCTGCTTGACTGTACATCAACAGAACTTATTTTTCCTAATTAGTTGTTTTGTGCCCACTAACCCATTCCTTGATATCCCCCTTCCCATACCCTATTTTCTGGCTCTAGAAATCACAGCTATGTTCTCTCCTTCTGAAAATACAACATATTATTAGGATTGTTGTTTGTTTGTTTCTCTTTCTTTCTCATTTATTTATTTTTTTAGCTCCTACTTATGAGTAAGGACAAGTGGTATCTCGCTTTCTGTGCCTGATATTTCACTTAGCATCATATTCTCCAAGCTCATCCATGCTGCTGCAAATGACAGAATTTCATTCTTTTTTTATGGCAGAGTAGCATTGCGCTGTGTGTGTGTGTGTGTGTGTGTGTGTGTGTGTGTGTATGGGCATTTAGGTTGGTTCCACATCTTACTTATTGTAAACAGAGCTATGATAAACAGTGATAAACATTGGAGTGCATGTATCCCTTCAGCATGATGATTTCCATTCCTTAGGGTATGTACCCAGTAGTGAGATTGCTGGATCATATGGTAGTTCTACCTGTAGTTATGTATGAAAACTCGATACTGTTTTACTTAATGGCTGTGCTAGTTTAGAGACCCACAAACAGTATGGAAGTGTCCCCATTTCTCTGCATCCCCACCAGTATTTGTTATTCCCAGTTATTTGATGACTCAGTCTCATTTGATTCTCAGTCTAACTGGGATGAGATGATATCTCAATGTAGTTTTGATTTGCATTAATCTGATAGTGATAGTGAGCATTTTTTCATGTACCTGTTGCCTATTTGTACGTGTTCTTTTGAGAAATGTCTATTCAGCTCCTTTGCCCATTTTTAAATAGGATTTTGTTTTATTTGCTTATTTAATTTATTTTTATTGATGATACATAGTCAGTTCCTTGTATATTCTGGATATTAATCCCTTGTTGGATATGTACTTGCAAATAATTTTTCCCATTCTATAGGGTGTCTTTTCACTCTGCTGATTGTTTCTTTTGCTGTGCGTAAGGTTTGTAGTTTGATATAATCTTGTTTATTTTTTCTATGGTTGTCTGAGCTTTTGAGGTCTTATTCATAAAGTCATTTCCCAGTTCTTTATCCTGAAGTGTTTCCCCTGTGTTTTCTTCTAGGGGTTTTATAGTTTCAGGTCTTATCCTTAAGTCTTTGATCCACTTTGAGTTGGTTTTGGTATAGGTCAAGAGGTAAGGGTCTAGTTTCATTCTTCTACACATGGATATCTAGTATTCTCAGCATCATTTGTTGAAGAGGCTGTCCTTTCCCCAATGAATGTTATTGGCACCTTTGCTGAAGATCAATTGGCTGTAAGAACCTGGATTGATTTCTGGGATTTCTATTCTGTTCCATTGGCCAATATGTCTGTTTTTATACCAGTACCATACTGTTTTGATTACTATAGCCTTGTACTACAATTTGAAGTCAGGTAGTGTTGTGCCTCTGGCCTTATTTATTTTGTTCAGTTTCACTTTGGTTATTCAGGGCCTTTTGTTGTTCCATAAATATGTTAGGATTGTTTTTCTATTTCTGTGAAGAATGTCATTGGTATTTTGAATGAATCTGTAGACTGCTTTGGGTAGTGTGGATATTTTCACAACATTAATTCTTCCAATCCATGAACATAAAATGTCTTTCCATCTTTTGGTGACTTTCATTTCTTTTATCGGTGTTTTGTAGTTCTCATTGTAGCAATCTTTCATTTCCTTGGTTAAATTTATTCCTAGGTATTTTATTTTTTTAGTAACTGTTTTAAGTGATCTTGCCTTCATGATTTCTTTTTCTGCTTGTTTGTTGTTGGAGTATAAAAATGAAACTGATTTTTGTATGTTGATTTCATATCCTGCAACTTTACTGAATTTATCAGCTCTAGGAAATTTTTGATAGAGTCTTTAGGTTTTATTATATATATATAGGATCATGTCATCTGAAAACAGGAGACAGTTTGACTTTATCTTTTCTAATCTGGATGCCCTTTATTTCTCTCTCTTGACTGAATATTCTGGCTAATACTTCCAATACTAAGTTGAATAGGAGTGGTGAGAGTGGCATCCTTGTTTTGTTCCTGTTCTTAAAGGAAAACCTTTCAGCTTTTTCTCATTTGGGATGATGTTAGTGGTGTGTTTGTCATATATGGTTTTTACTGTGTTGCAATACTTTCCTTCTATGCCTAATTTGTTGAGATTCTATCATGGAGAAATGTTGAATTTTGTCAAAGGGTTTTTCTACATGTATTGAGATGACTACATAGTGTTTGCTCTTGATTTTGTTGATGTGATGTATCCATTTATTGATTTATGTGTTGATCCATCTTGCATCCCTGGGATGATTCTGACTTGATTATGGTGTATAATCTTTTTGATATGCTGTTGAATTCTGCTTGCTAGTATTTTGTTGAGAATTTTTGCATCTATGTTCATCAAGGATAATGGCCTGTAGTTTCCTTTTTTTGTTGTGTCTTTGTCTGATTTCGGTATCAGGGTGATAATGGCCTCATAGAATGAGTTTGGGAGAATGGCCTCTGATTCAATTTTTTGGAATAGTTTGAAAAGTATTAGTATTAATTCTTATTTAATTGTTTGGTAGTAACTGGCAGTAAAACCACCCAGTTCTGGGCTCTTCTTTTTTGGGAGACTGCTGATTACTGCTTCAATCTCATTGATTGCTATTGGTCAGTTTAGATTTTCTGTTTCTTGTTGGTTCAGTCTTGGTAGTTTGTATGTGTCCAAACATTTATCCATTTCCCCACTAATTTCAAATTTGTTGGTGTATTGTTCATAATATTTCCTGAAGTTTCTTTGTATTTCTGTGATACCGGTTGTAATGTATTGTTTTTCATTTCTGATTTTTGTTATGTGGGTCTTCTCTCTTCTTTTTTTAGTTAGTCTAGGTAATAGTTTGGCTATATTTTTATCTTATCAAAAAACCAAATTTTTGTTCTGTTGATCTTTTGTATCTGTTTTTGGTCTCTATTTCATTTATTAGTGTAGTCTCCATGTGGTTACTTTAACTGTATTCAATGTCAGAGTTGTCCATGATTGTCCCTGTGCTAGCCACTGGGGCACTCAGTGGTTCGTTGCTAAAGTGAGTGACACTGTGTTGTGTCATTAAGGTCATGGGCAAGATCTTGAGCCCTTGGGAGAAGTACCAGTGTGCTCTGTCACTCCTTGGCTGAGGTGGGTGACCCTGGCAGACTTGTGGGCACCCTGACTAGTGTCACATGACCTTGATATGTGCAGTGGGATGTACTAAAGCTCCTTAACTAGAATGAATGACACTGGGTGGGGTTTTTCTTTTCTCTCTCTTGTAGGCAGAGACTCCTTCTCTGTCCTTCCTTCTCCAAATCAGGGGATGGGGTGATGGTGTCTGGGAATTTTCTTTCATACTTTATTTGACTATCCTGAGTTTCTTCACTTACTAGTTTTGTGCATCTCTCTTTCTGGGTCAATGCAGTCACTGTGAGCTACATAAGTAGGTCCCACCCCTGGGTGTACAGCTGCAGTGGCAGCAAAAATTCCCCTGTTGGTTGGGCTGCCAGCTGAAGGGGCTGTGCTTCCTCACGTCTTTCCACTTTCCTCCTACCTGGTACAACACAGGAACATCTGGATCTGGGCAAGGTGGAGCTGGTGGCTCCTGCGTTGGGTGTGGGCAAGGAGCATGATGGACTGCCATGCAGGGAGACAGGCTGCAGCATCAGTCCTCTGGGGCCAGGCAATGGTGGTGGCAGCAGTGGCAATGGTTGTGGTGGCCTAGAACATGAGCAAGAGGAATATTGCCACTATGAATTGTTTACAGCTGAGCAGATTCTTTTTGCCTCAAGGGAAAATTTCTCCTGTGCTGATCCTGGTTTCAGATACATGGTGGCTGAGGCTGTGTGCCTCCTTCTCTTCTCTATGCCACCATCCTGGGCTTTTGTGCTCCACAGGGATCTCGTCAGTCTTCTGCTGCACTCCCACACTCTCCCACTAATGCTCTTATCAATATTTAGCTCTGTTTATTGTTCTGAAATTTTTCTGTGGGAGGAATGCATTCTAGGCACCTCTAGTCTGTCATCTTGCCCTGCCACTTCCAAGCATATCAGTATGATTTTAAATTCTCAGATATTAGTGTATGACAGAGTTTGGATATGTTGTCCCCGCCATAACTCATGGAAATCTGATCCCCAATGTGGCAGTGCTGGGAGCTTTTTGAGTTATGGGAGCTGATCCCTCATGAATGGATTAATGCTCTCCCTGGGGGAGGGATGCTTGAGTGAGATCTTGCTCTATTAGTTCCCACGAGTTGTTTAAAAGACCCGGGCACCTCCCTTCTCTCTCTCTCTTGCTTCCTTTCACCATGTGATCTGCTTGAGCCCACTGGCTGCCTGCTGCTTTCTGCCATGAGTAGAAGCAGCCTGAGGCCTGTGCCAGATTCAACTGTCCCAGAATCATAAGCCAAATAAACCTCTATTCTTATGTTACCCAGTCTCAGGTGTTGTTATAGCAACACAAAATGGACCAATGCAGTGTATTTTCATTGTTTGTTCTTCCTTCTTCCTTCATAGCTCTGATAAATAAGTGGTGAACACCATCTCTCTTTCTGTCTCTCTTTGACATGGCATCTGTATTTTCCATGTATTCCATCGCTCTGTGCATATCTAAAAGAACATGTGAACTAATGTACATTTCAGAAATTAACATTTTTTGTTGTAGTGGTGGTTAACAAGAGTTACTATTCTTTTCGAAATTTCTGGAAAATCACTGACTCAAGAGATTTTTAAAAATCTATACTAAAACTTATTAATATTTTTTCTACTTTAATTTTTTTACTGACTTCATAAATTATAACTTAATTGGAGCAGTAATAAATGAATTATGAAAGCCGAGAAATTAAGTGAGATAAAACCCCATCTGATATGAGAACAATCAGCTCTAAACAAAAAACAAGTCAAAACCCATAGGTACTAACATTACCTTCTATTAACAGTCTCCTAAAATAAGAGTTTCAAGTTAGGATACTTTCTAGAATATATTCATGTTGCAACAGAAAGGTAAGAGTGTCTATAGTTTTTAGGTGGGAACTACCTCCTAGAAATGCTTCTTGATGGAGAAAGGGAGAAAAACTTTTGGATTTGCCTTTGTGAAAATTGATAATACAATATGTGTGATAGCTGCCTTCAAGAGGGGGGCACATCAAGGGATATGGGAGTATACTAAAGTTACTCTTCCTTTATGGCAGGAGTGCTCGTATGTTCTATGTGTGATCCTCACACATATTCAGATGTCAACTTCAATTTTTTATCCTGAAATGTAGATGTACTTATATTGCTCCATCCATATTAACTTCTCAGTATTTTCTGTGGTTATTCAGAAAGGCAACGTAAAGGGCCGGCCCGGTGGCGCACTGGATAAGTGCGCCGCTTGGGAAGCGCGGCGGCGCTCCCGCCCGAGGGTTCGGATCCCACATACAGACCAGTTCCCGCTCACTGGCTGAGCGAGGTGCGGGAGCAACACTGAGGGTTGCAATCCCGTTGCCGGTCCCCGGTCCGGTACAGGGGCAACACTGAGGGTTGCGATCCATTGCCGGACATGGAAAAAAACAAAAAAAAAAAGAAAGGCAACGTAAAGATTAGTGCACAGTGTGTAGTCATAGAATAACATTAATTCATTCAAGTGCTCATTTATTTGAATAATTCAGTAAACATTTATTGATAGCTCTTATGTGTTGTATGCACTAAGGTCCTAAAAATGTGAAAGTAAATAGCCCTCCCCTTTAAGAAGATTACAATCTATAATAGAAATAGGAATACACATGTATAAATTAAAGTTTCAGGCAATAGATGCTATAGTAACTATATGGACGAAGTCCTTTCAGATTTCAGAGGAAGGTAAAAATTATTCTGACTAGAAGATACAGGCCTTCTTGAAGATGAAACAAGTTCATTCTATAAGTGAGTATAGACTTGCCATGTGAAAGAGAAATGAGTGGCATTTCAAACAGAGTATATCATGCTATCTTCAGTTTCGCCAATGACTAGCATAGTGAAGAATAACATTGGCTGAAGTTTAGTGTCTGTGTGTCACAAAGGAAGAAAAATGACTGAAATGATAGCTTGGGAATATTGTTTGTGGATTTAAGGAATTTTGGTTTTATTCTGTATGTGGTAAGGAGTCAACAACAGGTTTTTGATCAGAAAGCAACATGATCAGATGTTTGTCTTTGGAAAATAATTTAGGTAGCAATGTTGGGGGGTTGATTTGAATAGAAAGAGACAGTAACACCAAGGCCAGTTTTAAAGGCAGCTGCAAAATCCCCTGTGAGATATAATGGGTTAATCAGTTAAATCCTTGGTGGGAAGGAAGTTACAGAGGAGGATACTGAAAGAAAGTGCCACTCATTCAATAGCTAAGAAGGCCACTTCCCAATTTCCCTTTGAAGGATGGAAAGTAGAACATAGCTTTTGATTCTTTTAGCCTGAATGTGATTTGGAACAATACACCAAATACAGATAAACCTTTGTATAAAGTTGATGATAAAGGGAAGAAGAAAAATGGGAAGTAATTTAAACAAAAAGGGAAGAGGGCATTAGAAGATTTGTGTGTTTGTTTGCTCCTTTAATAAAGATGCTGGCTCATCTATAGACAGGTTGAACTTGAGTTTCATCTGTATTGTAGCCACATGGCTGATGTAAAGTTTAGGTGTGAGGTGGATTATGTCTTTTTGAGGTTGTTTCAAGAAGCCACCTAATACAAAGAATGTTTATATTTTAAACTTTAGTAGTGAGAAATTTCCAGTTAACATAACAGGAGCATTTTCAGGAGTATAAAATCTTATTCATACTTTATCACTGAATTTTTCCATAGGCAGAAATATCTATAGCAGTCGATTCCCACCTTCCTTGAGTCTTGACGGTTGTTGAACAGGAGGGGTGCTTAAGCACAAAAGCAAAATGATGAATTTACATACATCAAATTTGTTTTCTAAGAGTGGAGTTTGCTAACACTTTCATGGCTTCACCTATTCTTGAGTGAGTTGCAACTGTGCTGAGCCAGGAGAAAAAGACCAGTCAAATGAGCTTTACTGTTGAAATGCAGGAGGATAATGGCAGAACTAATGTGTGACAAGCCTGCCATGGCATAATTAAATGCTATTAATTATTTTTCCTATTCAAGATGTTTGGGTACTATCAACACACACACATGCCTAGATAAATCCTACTGAAAAACATACAAGCTTTTCAACTCAAGGTACTACTTAATTTCTTATATTATTTACCAGGGGAAGATATAAAAATAAATTTGTTTTTAAATGCTCAGGGAAGTAATTTAAACATGTGGATATCAAGCTACTACTTTTAGATGTATTCTATTCTTACTTCTATCCATTCATCTCATTCTAGCTCTTCCCTTGTGTTATGAAGTCTTGCTGGGAAAAACACCATTCCTGTTACTGAGTACAGATGCACCAAATGCCTGTAACTACACATTTGACCCTCATGATTGTCTAATTTCACTCTGCCTATACTGTAAATTCCTCCAGTTTCAGGCTTTCTTTACATCTCCAGATGTATATGGTAAGAACTCAATATGTGTTTAAAGATAGTAGATTCTTCAGTATTGCTTTTTCAGGGATATTTTATTTGAAAGTGAAACATGTCAATTTTTATTTAATATATTTTCACTTTATTGCAGAATCTGAGAAAAACCTTTAGATACTCAACTATGTTTGAGTGGTTTTTATTATATATAATTGAGGAATTGGACTTTGGGTAGTGTAGGGCTTTTTCCCATATAGTGAAATACTTGATGGCTGACAATTTTGCTTTGTTAGGTTCTACAGTCAAGCTTTCTCTCAACCGCCTGTAATAGGACCTGGCACACAGAGTTCTAACTCTTAATGTTATTTCTTGCATCATTTTGCACCTTTTAAAATTTCCTCAATGACTCAAATCCTTGGCCTTTGAAATGTGTTTTGTTAACAGGAAAGATGTAAACAGCTCATTTAACTTGACCTTCAAATGTTCCTTCCTCTCTCATTCTTTTGGTGTGAACATAGCACAGCCTGTTAGTATCAGCTATAGTTGTGAAGTGGCATTCACCTTCCCCCAGCTCTTCCCCTTCATGATGCCAGTCATGCTTCATCAATACTGACAAGCAATTATTAGTCTTTGTTTCCTTTACACTGTATATTGGCAAAACAATCATTGAAAGGAATTATAGAGGTAGAAACCATTATCTTTGCACCATTGTAGTAACACAGCTTTTCGGCTAGCTGAGAATATCCATTAGTTTTGTCCTCGTATCTAAGAATGATTTCTTCTTTGCTTTGTATTGTTCTGGGAGTTGAGTATTTCACCAACTTCTGCCACATTAGGGATGGATACTTTTATTTCTTCAATAGCTGATATCTTTTTCCTATCGGCCTTTGTTCCATGCTTAAAGGCATTCTTGGTACATTTCAATTCCAGTTGCATTAGCTGTAATTTCAGTGCTTTAAAAAAGCCTATTTGATTCTCAAGAGCTTTTTTCATCTTTTTTATTGGTCTGACCTCAGTCTGCTAGGCAAATTCATCCTGAGGTACATTCATATAGTCCGTACATGTATACAGATAGAACAAAAACACTTAGCTAGGTGCTTTACTCAAATTATAGCTAAGAGACTTTGCCTTTGAAGTTTTGGATTATATCAGACTTTGAAAGTAGGGCAGGTTTTGCTTAGTAAAATTATTCTTTCAAATTTTATCATAGACTCTCAAGAGTTGTAATTTCTTAAAAGTTTTACCTTGTGGAAATAAATGAAGACCACCCAAATGAGAACAAGCAAAGGCTAGTTATTCAGAGCTTATTATCTCAAGGGAGACTGCCACTATCGTTTGTGCTTGGCAGAGACTCAAAGACAGTCAGGGGATAGAAAAGCTTTATAGCAATAGAGAAGAAAGGCTTTGGGTCTGCCCTGATTGGAGGTGTTGGCATGGAGAAGCTGCAGGCTACCTAGAAGCCATGCATTATATGTAATTGTTGAGGAACATTTTTTGGTTTCCTCTGGTTGTTTCTTAGTTGGGAGTATGGCGAAAAATTGAGAAGCTGGCAGTTATTGACCAAGTTCTAATCATTTTGGGCCAATTGCTGCAGTGATTGTAGTGTGGCTTCTTGGATTGGTTACTGCATAGGTTGTGGGTTAGTTCTATTGCCAAGATTTTTTTTTTTAATCTCAGAATTAATCAATAACAATGCTTTATACTCTGCTAAAAAGTGACTAGTGACTATTTGTATGTAATGAATTGGGTTGAATCTATTTATGCATTTTTTTAAACTATTGCCATAATGAGTTTGTGAAAAAACAAAAAGTACCTGACTAGGAAAATACATTTTATGGCTGGCTCCAGTGAAGGGGTTTTATTTATTTTAATTGTAGATTTGTAGTCTACATGACCTTGAAAAAGTCACTCGGTCTCTCCACAATGTGTTTTATTAACTAGATTGTAGAATCTATGATCATGTTATTCTTGTGCTCTCAGACTTTAAAATTGTTAGATCATTATAGTTTCATAGAAATGGAAGTAAGAAAAAAAATACGCAACTAAAAGTCATAAGGATCTCAAGATGGAGTAGAATTTTCAGAGAAGTGATGAAGCTAAGTAGTTTGCAGACAGGTAATCAGCACAGGGACCCTATGTGGAGGAGCATCTCTATGGACCATGAGACAATGGTTCGAATAAGCAGAAGCTGCAAAGGATTTGCTTCTGGCTATCACTCAGATGTGCAGACAGAATATCATTCTTTTTTGAGAGTGAAGGGCACCCAAGTTTGGAGGGTTCTCTGTGAGAAATGGAGACAGTGATTACCAAGGAGAAAAACTGCCTGTTATACAGGGTCTTGCATTTCTTTTTTTGTCCTGCTTGATATAAAGGTAAATTCAAAATCATTACATAAATCTTTCTTCAGTTCCTTAATCATAGCTTAGGTATATGTCTTGATTAATGTGTTTCTAAGGATTGTCTGAACCCCTAGCCTGCTCTGAACTTCTTATCCCCATCTTATTCTCTTAGATAACTAATTACATTACACTATTGCAAAATATCAGAAAGTATCAATAAAGATTTTTTAAAAAATCAAAATGATAGCCATTGTGTTTATCATTTTGAGTTATACTTTGTAGATATACAGGTATAGAAAATTGTCATAAGTAATTAGTCAATATTTTAAAAGGGTGAAAAATCTATTATACAAAATTATGTTTTCTACTGGAAAAATTTTATTCGCAAAAGAATTAAATTTGGCATGGATTTATGTATATTATGTAAATTCATAACTGATGTTTTAGCACAGGCATTAAAATCTGCATTCGGAGCATTAAAAATATAATTGTACATGTTTGCAAGTATGTATATTTCCCATTGGCAAATTTATATGAACTCTATTGAGTGGATAGTGATAAACATTAAGAACTGAATAGCTGCAAATAAGTTGTGAATCCTTTATATAGTGTTATAGAGATAAGCATTCAGTCACGTATGCTATTCCAAATCTCAAATAAAATATGAGCGAATCTTGGTCGTAGTGACCATTGACAGTCTTTCCATTATGTTTGATCACAATGCTAGGTAGAAAGAAAAGACATCTCTTTTTGTTGACTGAAATGTCCTGCAGGTATAAAATAAAGGTTTCAAACTTGATGCCCTTTAGTACAGAAAAAGTTTCAAAGTGAATCCTCTAAGGATATGTAGCCCATTGTACTCAGGATAAGTATCTAACATTCAGGGTATTTTTGCACTTAGATTGGATTATTGATGAAAAACAGGAAACCAAAGGAGGAAAAAAAAAAAAAAATAAGAGGAGGATAGGAGTAGGGTGGGAAAGATGCCCACGAAAATGAACAAAATAACAGAAAGAGGCTTGATTCTGAAATGAGTCAGATTCATGCAGTGATACTTAATCTGGGCCCTTTCTCTTTGTTCTCAGCTCTTTTCTGGTTCAGTCATTTTGATAAAATCTTTTTCAGTTCTTTTACGTTCTATGGATTGATAACACTATTTGGCAGAGCTAGGCATTAACAATGGGCATAATCATTGTTGCTTTCTATTTAAGAGGGAGTGATTCTCACCTTGAAAGTACAAAATATTCCTTTTATCACAACCTATAAAACATACCCAGAGATTAATTGAACATGCTTAGAATTCTAAGAAAAGGGTATTTAGTCTCTGTCTGTATATTCAACCTTACTCTTACTTTATGTGAAGTGTGTTAACTGAGAGCTTGAAATCAGACCAGACTAAACTGGGCAGCTTGGCAAAAACAAAAAAC
Source organism: Galeopterus variegatus (assembly GCF_000696425.1). NCBI lineage: Eukaryota > Metazoa > Chordata > Mammalia > Dermoptera > Cynocephalidae > Galeopterus > Galeopterus variegatus. The sequence goes on from NW_007726160.1 coordinate 134,133, forward strand.
AAAAACTGAACGTGGATTGCCTAGGCCCAAACTTCAGTGTGTATCACCTTATCACTCACTAGTTAATCTCCTTGGCTAGAATGCCTTCTTTTTCCACTATTGTACAAATTCCAAAAAAAGTTTATTTTGACATCAAAACTTGGCTTCTCAAGTTTCTTAAATACATACAGACTGATAAACACCTTGGCCAATGATATCTGCTAAGCCCCTTTGGGAACACCCTTCTTTACTCCTTACTTGGTTTTGTATCTGTGTTAAAAAATGCCACATCCACAAAGAGGAAATTATTTTCCTTCACACTGTTTCTTAGTTCCCTGTCTTTATTCATTTATTAAATCAGTCAGTGTTATCTGTAGAGTGCCTTCCATGTTCTGAGCTCTATTTTAGACACTTGAAGACATCAGTGAACAAAACACATAAAGACACTGGCTTCCATGTAGCCTCTATTCAGGGTGAGGGTGCAGAAGAAATATATACTAAGCAATAAGCATTTAAAAAAAGTAAATTACAGAAAATGTTAGAAAGTGAAAAAAAGTAGAGCAAAAGTATGTGCAAGAACTCATGGTGAGGGGGTGCCTGTCACTGCACACACACAGACCTAAAAATAACTAAAAATAACTGACCCTCAGCTCAGAATTATCTCAGTCCTTGACTGGATCAATGCAATCTGAGATTACTCATGTTATTAGCCTACCTGTGTGTAAAAAGTAAACTAAAATTATAAACTTTCTGGAGGAAGATAACATCACTGAGAGCCTTAAATTATCTGTACAAGTTTTTAATGTATAATTTCTAAGACTCAACCAAATATGACCAGGTATACAAAACAAGCAAACAACTTATGACTTGCAAAAAACAGAAACAAAAATAAAACCTAGTGGGGGCACACCACTAGAGGATATGAACAATTAAGTTTCATGCAGCATCGTTTAAAGACTATGATCATATATTTGAAGAATTGAAAGAAATATTGAAACTTTCAGCTGAGAAATCAAATGTGTAAAAATAAGCCAAATGGTAATTATCACACTGAAACTACAATATCTAAAATTAAGAGTTCGACAAATGAGTACAATAACAAAAACAGTATACTGAAAGCTAGGTCAGAACAAAATTGCAAACAAACATATCAAAGAATAAAATAAAAGAAATTTTAGAAGATAGCATTAAGAAACTCTTTTAAAAATATGATTAAAGTTTATGAAGGGGAAATAATAGATGATGGGAAAGAAACAATATTTGAAGACATAATGCTCATAATTGTCCATAAAGTCATTGATTTAGGAATTTAACCAAGAGGTTAAAATATATAAATGCCTATTTAAGATTCTATGTTTAATAGAAATGCTTTTTTAAAATAAAGGCTTAATTAAGGCATTTTCAGACAAGCAAAACTGAAAAAATTTGCCACAAGCAGAACTGCTTTAGATGAATTACCAGAAAAAGCTTCTCAGGCTGAAGGAGAATGATCCCAAAAGAAAGTTTGAGGACTCAAGAAGTAATCAAGAGCAAAGAAAAGAATGTTTATGTGAATAAGTCTAATTGAATATTTAAACTACATAATATTACTAATGTCTGGTGGGGATTAAAATATACTTAGAAAATTTAAATATGCAACAAAAACAGCATATAAATTGGGAGGAATAAAATTAAAATGGCCTAAAATCTTTGTATATCTAAAAAGTGAATGTGCAAAGTAATTTATATTAGAATGCAATAACTCAAGAATGAATATTGGATAAATATTAGATAAAGTTCTAAATGAATATTGTAGAAATATATCAATAGAACTCTAGTATGGAGAAAATTGAAAATACAATGAAACTAAAGGCAAATGGAATCTTTAAACATACATTGGGATTTTTCATTAAATATAAATGAACTAAATAAAGAAATTAAAGGGCTAACATTACTAAATGTTTACTTTTAATATACTACATATAAGGTATAATTTAAATCTAAGGCTAAATTTAAAAAGGTGGAAAACAATGGAATGGAAAAATATATACTACACAAGCATGAACCAAGTAAAAGCAGCTGTAGCTGCATTAATATAAATCTTTATTAGTGATAAGGAGGGATTTCACTATGATAAAATTTCAGAAGATAAAAATCATCTTACATTTTTATGAAAAGAAATACATCAAGCAATATATGTAAAGCAAAAAACAACAGAACTAAAAAGGAAAATAAAAAATCTAATCATTGGAAATTTGGACACATTTCAGTTACTTATAGAATAAGCAGACAAAAATCAGTAAGATTTGAACAACACAGTTAATAAACTTGAATTGATTTATCTATTACTGCTCCCCAAACCTGAAGATTATATCATTTCCTGGGGTACATGGAAGATCTTCCAAAATTGACCACATGCCTGGAAATAAAAAAAGTTTTGAATATGTCATATAATTGGAAAATTACAGAATTTAGTCTCTTAACAGAATTGAAACAAATTAGAGATACACAATTAAAGGATCCAAAACTACCCATATTTTGGAATTAAGCAATATACTTTTAAATAACCCATGGTTAATGAATAAATATCAGTGAAAAACTAGAAAAACATTCGACCTTAATGATAAGGAAGTCAGTATCAGATTTGTGGAATGAAGCTAATGTCATGCCTAGAGGAAATTTTATAGCTTAAATAAAAATACTAATAAAGAAGACAAGCTAAATTGCAATAATCTAAATGTCATTCCAGAAAGCTAGAAAAGAATAAAGTATACCCAAGTTAGAAAGAAAATCGAAAATATAAGAATTGAAATTAGTAAAATGAAAAAGCAGATTATAGAGGTGACAATAAGAGCCAAGTGTTATTTCTTTGATAAGACTTATAAAATTGATAATACTTTGTAGAATTTATCAAGAAAAAAGAAAAGAGAAAGAATTCCTAGTCTGTTTGGGAAATGAAAAAAAGAAAGGAAATATAACTACAGATCCTACAAACACACAATGAGAATATCATGAAGAACTTTATGACAGTACATTTGAAAATTTAGGTAATGTGGACCAAAACCTTATTAAAATGAATGCAAATTAAATTTAAAAGTTTCCTATCTGTTAATTAAACTTAATCTGCAATTACAAAACTTCTCAAAAAGAAGTGTCCAGATACAGATACATTCTCCAGGTCCAGAAGTTTATTCACTAGGAATAAATATTTTCAATCTTCCATGAACTCTTTCAGAGAACAGGAAAATAAATAAATAAATAAATAAATAAATAAATAAATAAATAAAAGAACAACAAAGAGTCCTCACCTTATTTTCTGAGTCTAGTGTATCTTTGGTTACAAAATATGGTGCAAAATCTGTAAGAGAAAAGTAATAAAGGCCACGAGTATAGATTCAAAAATATTTAACAAAATGTTAGCAAATTAAACCAAGAAATGTAGATGAAAGATAACAGATAACAAAAAAGCTTCATTCATTCCAGCACCATAAGTTATTTTAAAATTCAAAAATATCTAATAATAATAATTTACCATGTTAATGGAATAAAGAAAAATATTATGACCGCTCCAATAGTTGCAAGAAAAGTATTTGCTAAAATTCAATAGCTATAAAATCTCTTAGCAAACCGGGAATAAAACTTTAATATGATAATGAATAATTACAAAATACATACAGAGTAAATTGCAGATAATGATAAATTTTGAAAGATTTTGTCTGAAATTAGGAAGAAAACAAGTTGTCTACTGTCATTAATTTCTTCAGTATTGAACTGGTGGTTGTAGCCAATGCAAAAAGATAAGGAAAGACATAAAAGTTCTATGAACTGGAAAGGGAGACATAAAAAACTCATTTAAGAGTTAAATTGTATATGTATTGTGAAAAAATTTTTTAAAATCTATAAATACATTATTTGGATCGATAAATGAATATAATAGAGCTTCTAAATCTCAGTTAATTATACAAAAATAGTTCGTATTTTTATATACTGGCAAAACACAATTAGAAAATGAAATGATGTGGGCCGGCCTGGTGGCGCACTCGGTAGAGTGCTGCACTTGGGAGTGTGGCGGCGCTCCCGCCGAGGGTTCGAATCCCATATAGAGACCGGTTCCCGCTCACTGGTTGAGCGTGGTGCGGGTGCGGCACCGAGGGTTGCGATCCCGTTGCCGGTCACGGTACGGGCGCGACACTGAGGGTTGTGATCCCGTTACCAGTCACGAAAAAAGACAAAAAGAGAAAAAAAAAAGAAAAGAAAATGAAACGATGTTAACATCATCATTAACATAAAAATAATCAATTATCTAGGAATAAATCTAACAAAAATATGTAAGACCTTTACATTAAAAAAATCTACAAAACATTATTTTAGAAAGTTTTTTGAAAAGACCTGAGTAAATGGATAGATACAGTATGTTCATTATTGGGGAATATTAAAAAACAGTTTAAAGTATCAATTTGTCCCAGGTGATCTACATATTCAATGCCAGTAGCAATTTCCACAGATTTTTTTTTTCTTCTGTTTGCTGTGAATAGTGTGAAGGAGGAACATCTGTTTCTGAAATATATATAGTTATTCAAAGGACCAAGGTAAACCAAGATACTTTTGAGGAAGAACAGGAATGAAATTGTCAACGTGTTGTTAGAAGACAAGATAATAGTTACATTTAGGGAGAAGGGTTGACATGTTGGTTGAGAGGGGACAGACAGGAATACCACATTTCTGAGGTGCTAGTCTATTACTTGACAAAGAAAAATAAAAATTAAGTACAAATGTGGACTAAATTAGTTTCTTTTAGAATATTTGCTTCTTTTGGGTGATTATTATTATTTGTTCAATGAATGAATGAATGGATTAAAGCTAAATTTGCAATTGAAATGTAATTATTTCTGAAATGCAAAGTGAAGTTTTATTAATCAACAAATAGGATTGAATATTGAGTACTATTACAGAAAAACTTTTAGACCAACATGTTGATGAAAAAGACATGTTCCATTTTACTAAAATTCTACTTAAGGTGTTTATAGCAGTACTTTTTATTTTACAATTTATGCTTTGTTAAGTATTATTTTCATGACTCATTGTTTTTCCTGAGAGTGAAAGTGTTGCTCATTATTTGAACTTTAGTTATCAGACTTTAGCTGCACACAGACTCTTTATATGATTGAGTTTTGTCTGAGTTAGCAATAGTTTTTTTTTTTTTTTTTTAATAAAACCTGATTATCTTGTTACTTTTGTTTGATTGTCCTTTAGTTTTCAAATGAGTATAGTGGAAGCTACTGTGGGGTGGGGCAAGGAAATAGGCCTATTAATTATTGTTTTCTGGTTAGTTGGAGTAATGATGTCTGCAGTAAAGGGGAAGTTTTTGGACAGTAGAGGCTCATTGAGTGAATCCACTCTGGATGGAGAGAAACTTTCCTCTAATTGCTCCCTTCTGGCTAAGGAGATGCCGTATTATTGAACTGTAAATTCAATTTCAGTACTTTTCAAAACTTTCATCTCTTTGAGAATGAAATTGAAGCTGGGAAAGAACATATTTTTATGGTAAGGTCTTTACATCAAAGTTTACCTTAGGCCAACTTTGATGTAACTCTTATGAAAGCTCAGTAAATAAGAGCAAGACATACAGACACCGAGTTTTGTTTGTCTGTCTGTTTGTTTGGTAGGGATTTATCAAAGCTTGTAGATGTTACTGAATCAGATGCCTCAAAATCTGTAATTATAATTCACACTAGTGTTCAGGGATCTTTTTGAATTAACATGAACTTTCTCTGATAAGGATGAGTGTCCATTAGAATATGATGGGTTTTTTTTTTTTGCAGGCTTCTCTTGTTTTTCCAGCCAAGAAGCTTTATACAGTATTTACATCAGCCGCGTTCTTGTAATTACACCTTTCCTTGAAGCCATTAGCAGTATTGAGAAAATGATTCTTTCATTTGGAATTTGTCTTCCAGCTAAGTCTCAAATTGTTACCACAAAATAGACTGCATTCTCTTCCCTCCATGAGTAGCACATTTAGATCTAAGAATTTAAAGCCTAAGAAATCTTAAATGCTACACCATATAAACAGAATCCTCAATTTAGAAACTCTTAATTGTCTGTCCTAATGGAGGTTTGCATAACCCAGATAAATTGAAGCCAGGGAACACTTGAAGCTTCACTGAGCATCTGATTTTTAACTCTCAGTTTCTCATCTTTCTCTCTTCCCCCAGGCTAGATCTCTACAACTTAAAATGAGCAGCAGAATTCAGCTGATTTGGCCTTGTCTGTCTTCCTTTCTCTCACCATCCTCTTTCTGAGTGGGAATGATAACAAAGTGGGTAGCACAGAGTGAGTGAAACGGGGTACAGTTGTTTCACACCATGCATAATTCAATAATGGGTAATGGAGATTCCCTCATTTAATTTATATCAGCATAAAATAATTTTTTTGTCTTTATAATGTTGTATATATAGTCCGCTAATCAATGACACTGATGTGTGTGTGTGTGTGTGTGTGTGTGTGTGTGTGTGTGTGTGATTTGCTTTCAATGTTTTGTCTGGTCAGAGAAAAAGAGGGCAAGACACAAAGTGGGCTGGTCAACATTCTGTACTTAGCTCCAAGTGCCTTATTCAAACAATGCAATGGCATTTCAGTTCTGTAAGAGGTAGTGGAAATCATTATCAGTTATTACTCATCAAGATGATGAGTTGTTTTAATGCCTCATTCATAGCCTTTCAAACAAATATTTATACTGTGCTGTTTACATCATAAGGCATTAGGTGGTGTATTAGATTGATTTTTCTGTCTTAATAGAGGGATATCACTGCAAGGATGAACCAGGAAAATTATCCTCAAATAGCTGATTTATAGTATGTTATTAAAGCTACTGAGGCAGTTCCTGTAAAGTCTCTATGAATAAATTTATGTTTTTCAGGACTCCTTATACATATCTGAAGTCATTCTCAAGTTTGTAGACAACGATATCTACTCTTTTAGTGATAAATACACGTATTCATTTTTGTTTCTGGGCCGTTTTCTAGGGCCATGCACAAGACCATATACAAGTCCCTAGGGATAACTTAGTGAAGAATACAAATAAAATCCAAGCTCAGATGGAGTCAGCTACATTCATAGAACACCATAGGTGTGCCTGACATTGCTCTAAGTGCTTTAACTTTGTTAACTCATGTCATATTAGACTTATTTTACAATTAACAAAACCAAGACAGCAAATGGTTACATATTGTTTCCTAATGCTACAGAACTAATGAAGCCTGGATTCAAATCCTGACAGAGTGAATACAAACCTAGTGCTATTTACTATGCTATGCCATCTCTCAGTGTGAGCACAATGGCACTTAATGAATTCTAGTGACTTTCCTTTTTTTTTTTTTTTTTAATTTTAAAGGTCATTTTTAAATTTCAGTGGGAAAAAAACCAACATTAATGCCCTGCAGTTCAATTACAAAAGTGATATCTGCAGCTTCATTAACAATAAGATTACTTTTTTAAAAAAATTTTTTGATTTTTTTTTTTAAATTTTATTTTGTCGATATACAATGAGGTTGATTTTGTGGCCCATTACCGAAACCCCCATCCCTCCGCCCTCTCCCCCCTCCCACCCAACAATGTCCTTTCTGTTTGCTTGTCGTATCAACTTCAAGGAGTAGTAGTTGTTAAGTGTTCTTCGCCCCCACCCCCGGTTTTCATGTGTGCATGTTTGAATTTATTTATTTATTTTTAGCTTCCACCAATAAGTGAGAACATGTGGTATTTCTCTTTCTGTGCCTGACTTGTTTCACTTAATATAATTCTCTCAAGGTCCATCCGTATTGTTGCAAATGGCAGTATTTCATTCGTTTTTATAGCTGAGTAGTATTC
>NW_007726160.1:142812-167256 GCF_000696425.1 Galeopterus variegatus
TACTACTCTCCAGGAGGAGAGGGCTCCTAGGCAAAGCTACAAAGTCCAGCACCATGGTACTATAGGCTTACTTTTGCTACCTCAAAAAAAACAGGGATACTGGCATAAAACAGACACACTGATCAATGGAATAGAATAGAGAATCCAGAAATCAACCCACCACCTACAGCCATCTGATCTTTGACAAAGGCAACCCACCACCTACAGCCATCTGATCTTTGACCAAGCCTATTCCCTGGGGAAGAGACTGCCTCTTTAGCAAATGGTGCTTGGAGAACTGGATATCAATATGCAGGAGAATGAAACTAGACCCATACCTTTCACCATACACTAAAGTCAACTCTAAATGGATTAAAGAATTAAATATACATCCTGAAACAATAAAACTTCTTAAAGAAAATGTAGGAGAGACACTTCAGGAATTAGGTCTGGACACAGACTTCATGAATAGTGACTTTCTAATTACCATGACAATAAATATGAAAACAAGTAAAGAAGACGAATAGATGTGTGAAGGGAAAAACATCCTAATTTTGATCCTTGAGAATGTTTCTAACTTTGCAGATAATTAGAACGAGAAAAAGCAATGACCAAATTAAAAAAAAATCCTTTTAAGTATCATATTGTACAATACAGAAAGACAAACCAAGTAATCTCAGAATACTTGCTGTGATTTGATGAGACAGATCTCTACTTCTGACCTTTAAAAGAGGGAGTTCTGGCTATCTGGAGATGAGTGCATTTTATCTGTTCCTCCACTATATGTCATATTACATTGACTGTTCTCTCAGGATGTGTAAACTTTGTGAATAAGGGTAGTTTCCTTCTCCACCATTATGTACACCATAGGCAAGGGAAAAGACATCAAACTATTTTTTTGCTGCAATTAGAAGTAATAAACTTCCCTTCCATCTACATGCCATTGTCCAAACCTAGGTATACAGCCTCACCTGACTCCAAAATGGCTAAAGAAACTGGGACATCAGATAGCAATTTTTGTGAAAACCACTGGCTCTGCCACAGTCTACTCTTCTGATCACCAAACATTCCTTTACTCCTTCCAACACTTATAACATACACAGCCCTCTCTGATGAAATTTAGTCAACCCAAAATCAAGAGTTGATATTCTGAGCTCAAAGTCTAAGATCTCTGGGTGATGTGCATTGTTTTCTACACAAAGTTTGGAAGTGGAAACTCTTCGTCTAGTAACCAATGAACTCCAAAGACAAGTTATCTGTCCACCAGATAGTGAACACTACAAAGTGATAGATAATACAAGGGCAAGATCTACAATAAACATTATTATGTGGGAAGAGGAAAATGAGCACCACAAATTAGTTGCTGGTACATAGTATTTCTTTAAATCCCATTGGACAGATATTGTGAGGATCATTTACTTTGAGAGTGGAAAATATTCCTTAAATAGAAACTAATTGTGCTTACTTGCCTACTGTTCTTAATGGCCTTTGGTTCTTCTGCAGGAATATTGTTTGTTTTTCATTATCGTACTCAACCCCATCTAAGATGAGCATTGAGGGAAATGAGCTAATTGGGAACTGAGCAGCTTTCTCAACTCACTTCCTGTTGCATAAAGGTTAAGTTTTGGACAGTTATAGACTTTTTAGTCCAGACTTGTGTTTTGTTTGGCAGGTCAATTCTCACAAAAATATAATAAGTTTGTTATATTTATGATTGCAGTTCATTCCACGTGCTAGCAACAAACATACAGTACTTTCCTAGACATAATTCTCAGATCAATTTTATTTTTCTGCCTTTCTGCCTTTGTATCTGTGTCTCTTGATATAAAGAGAGTTGCCTTAAGAATGTCAGGCTTTCTCTTAATCATATTTTGCCTTGAGCTAAAAATTTCAAAAACAGGCAGAAGTAATCTGTGGTATTAAAAGTCAGGACGGTGGTTACCTTGGTTGATAGGAACACCCGGAGCATGAGGAGAATTTCTCAGGTGCAGGAAACATTTTATTTCTTGATCAGGTTACACAAGTGTATTCACTTTGTGAAAATTAATCAGGCTATATACGATCGATTCACTTGTATGTATGTATGTTATGCTTCAATAAAGAATTTGCTTTTAAAAATACAAATGGAGTTAATCTTCCTTTACTGGAAGACTAGATAATTCAGGCCAATACTCCAACTTAGAACAACTAGAAGAGCGTGCAAAAACAAGCAAATAAACATATACAACCCTTTGAAGACATAGTTAGGTAACAAGACAAGGAAGAACTGCAGGACAATATACTGCAGAAGAAAATAACCAGAGAGGTAGGTATAATATTTGGATAGATTTTCCATTAGAGATTTCTGTTGTTTCCTAAACAGGCAACAGAGGATAGGTTGAGCAGAACTTCCAACTGACCCTCAAGGAAGTCAGTTGAAAGTTCTGTTTAACCTATCCTCTGCTGTCCCTCTGGTCAAGGGAGAAAAAACCTGGAGTCCAGAGAGCACATCTCTGACTGGTTTGGGGGGACTGATGAGCTGCATGTAAGGATTAAAGATGGTGTGGAAATAAACCAGCCTTTGAAGCCACTGAAGTTCAGTTCGGAACACTGTCAAAACCTGACAGATCAAGGTGACTTACAATTGCTGCTATTTGCTATAGACTGAATGTTTGCATCTCCCAAAATTCATATATTGACACCTAATCCCCAATATGATGATATTTGGAGGTGGGGCCTTTGAGAAGTGATTATGTTATGAGGGTGGAGCCTTCATGAATGGGATTAGTGCCCTTATAAAAGAGATCCCAGAGGGCTCTCTCTCCCCTTCTGCCATGTGAGGACACATAAAGAAGTTGTCAGGCCTGTCTATGAGCCAGGAAATGAACCCCGCCAAATGCCATATCTATCAGCTCCTTGATGTTAGACTTCCCGGCCTCTAGAACTATGAGAAATAAATTTCTGTTGTTTATAAGCTAAGCTGCCTAGTCTTTGGTATTTTGCTATAGCAGCCCTAACAGTCTAAGACACTCCTCCTAGACTAATTGTCTACAAGAGGTAAATCGAATCCTCTCTGGGGAAATTTAAAATTATTTGTAGCATTGAATTATCTGTAAATTTTTCTATGCAATGTCTGTCACTTTTAAATAAAGGCATAAAAGGAGACAAAATCTTATCCCTCAAAATAAAAAGAAACAACAGACTATATAAATGAACCTATAGAGGATAGACTTTAAAACTGGGTCTGAAAATACTAAGTGTTGAACAAGATATGAAGCAATGGGATCTCTGATGTGTTTTCATCTCACAAGTTGGTATTAACACTCAGAATAACCACCTTGAAAAATAATTTTGGCATTATTTTATAAAATTGAGCATTAACACTCCCCTTGACTCAGTGATTTAATTACTAACTATGATATCCAATAGAAATTCATCCAGGAGGCAATCTGGGATTTGTAGGGTCTGAAGCTTATGAAATACTGGGGATACAAATGAATAAAAATAATTTAAAATTATAAATTCAAGTTGGGTACAGTTCTTTAGAAAGAACTTCTTCAAGTGGGGTATCTGAAACTTAACCTTCATGGCCTTTGCAGTCAACCTACCTGTAGCAAGTTGAAAGGCATTCGGTACTATGTAAGATAGGTGACATAGTCAATATTACAGAGAAGCCAAGAAGCCAGTGAATTCTGGCTTTTAAATTAAAAAAAAAAAAAAAAAAAAAAAACTGTTTAGCTATAATTAAAGTACAATAAACTGCACATATTTTTAGTCTACAATATGAATTTTGGCATATGTAAGCATGTCTAAAACCATGACCACAATCAAGATAGTGAAAATATCCATTGCCCCCAAGAGTTTCCTCATATCTGTTTCTAATCTATCCCTCCAACCCTTACCCTTCTCACCCTCTTCACCAGGAAACACCTGATCTATGTTATTTCACCATAGATTAATTTGCATTTTCCAGAATTTTACATAAATGGAATCTTAAAGTATGTATATAATATTTTATCTGGCTTCTTTCAGTCAGTGCATTTGTGTTGAAATTCATTCGCGTTGTTGAATATATCAATAATTTCTTATTATTGCCGAGTAATATTCTATTGTATGTATACACCACAATATATTTATTTATTTATTTACCCATTGATATTCATTTATTCATGAATATCATTTACCCGTTTATTCATTTACCCATTGATAGGAATTTGGCTTGCTTCCAGCTTGTGACTACCACAGATAGAGCTGTTATAAACCTTTGTGTAAAGGTAACCTTGACTGGGAAACATTGACCACAAAAGGGAGGTGGGGTTCTGATCCCAACTATACTGGGAAGGGGTATGGTCCTCTTACCTGGTTCAAGGGGGGGTAAGAAGGGTAGCTGAAGAGTCAGGAATATATATATATATATGTTTTCATTTCTCTCGGGGAAATATCTAGGAACGGAATTACTGTGATCCATATGTTTAACTTTTTAAGACACTTCCAAATTGTTTTTCAAAGTGACTATATAAACTTTTACATTCTCCAAACTAATATATGAGAAATCTAGGTGGTTTGGCACTTTATCTTATCAGTCTTTTTAATTTCAGCTATTCAATAGGTCGTAGTGATTTCTCATTGTGGTGTTCTTAATTTGCATGTTCCTAATAACTGACAATATTGAACATTCTTTTTCATGTGTTTATTTGACATCCATGTATCTTTTTGGTGAAATGTCTGTTCAAATCTTTTGCCTATTTTTTAAATTCACTTTTTGTTATTTTTTTGTTGCATTTTTGTGAGTTCTTTATATATTGTGTATATAGGATCTTTATCAGCTCTCATCTACAAGTATTTCTGCTCTCACAAAGCTTATAACTTATACAGTGAGAATTGAATTTGCCTTAGAAGAAAACTTCCTGTAGAAAGATACTATAAAACACAGAAACAAAATAATATGAGTAATTTGGACAACATGGAGGCTATATGAAACACTATTAATGAATGCTCACAATATCTTAAAAGCTGTTCTGGAAGACTTCATAAAATGATACCTGAGTTGGGTCCTATTCAGTGGGCAAAACTGTTGGATAAAATGAGTGCCCTATGTTTAATTTGCATCACTACTTTCTTAAGGACCAAGGATGGTTTTAAGAAGGAGGCAAGGAAGGATCCTGACCTCTTCTTCTTTCATGTTTAAAGCTATTACGATATGTCTGATGAATGAAGGCAACCCAGATTGAGAAACTTTTAGAAAAGACAATGATGATTTCCCCGTGCATACCCATTTTCAAGGAAGGAAAGGTAGAACTGGTGACTACTGGGCAATACTGCAGTTCAGAAAACACTAGAAGAGACCAGGTATGGGTACGGTTTGTGACTGGTAAATCACAGGACTGGTAAATCCTCTCCTGACTGGTGTTACTGTAGACCAGAGGTTGGCAAATATTTTCTGTAAAGGAACCTATAGTAAATGTTGAGATTCTGATGACCACATATGGCTTCTATATTTTTTCTTTGTTGCTTTTTTAAAAATTTCTAATACCCTTTTAAAATGTAAAAAACATTCTTAGCTAACAAGCCACATAAAAACTGGTTGTGGACCTGTTGACATGTAGGTTGCTGTTTACCAATTCTGGCTTTTGACTGTCTCTGTCTGATCTGAACTAATGTCACCGTGAAGTGTAACATAGAGGGCCATGAAAACTTCGGCAGGAAGCACAAGTTGGGTGAACTTCATGTTGAAGAAATGAGTGTCTTCCCTCCCTTCACAAGGAGCCACGTAGTCACGGGGGGAGGGCTTTGCACAAAACTACCAGGTGGTTTGATTTCCTCAGGCTCTGCAGCAATTTCTTTAGCAATCAGAATGTAATGACTGGGGTTCAGAATTTCCAAGGGCAAAACCATGGGTCCACGTAAAGAGCAAACCAAGTATATTGCTGAAAGAAACCAAGTGAAGTAGATAGAGCTGGCCATCAGTCAGCAGTGGCAGAGAAACAAACCTGAGTTCTTGCTCTCTCCCAGCAAGTAGAAACAGTAAGCATGAAGGAGGACGGGTTCAGTGGATCACTTTATACAGCCACAGGATTCCTGGGAATACTTGGATAGAAGAACTCTGGGAAATGCTAGATTTCTTGCCATGTTGGCCTTGGTATTGCTCAGGGTAGTTATACCAGTTGCACAGAGACACAAATTTGTATGACAGACTCTATAGCAAGATATGCTTCTGGGTTTTAATATCCATGTTCTGCCATATAATACTCATATGTTCATTGGGGAAATTAGTAAGCTTCTCTGTACCCTAGTTCATCCATATGGAAAATAAGAAATTAATAGTACGTATCTCATAGGGTTCTTTTGAGCACTATGTATGAAAATATGTGTGAACTGGTTAGAAAAGTGGCTGGCATACTATAAGCCCTCAGTAAAGGTTAGAGATTTCTGTGAGGTGGAAAAAAAAATTAAAAACACATGTACCAAGATTTTAACACTGGGTTTCTTTGGTTGAAGGCTATTGAAAATTCTTATTTTCATCTGGTATCTCTTCAATATTTTTTTAAAAACCTCTAACAATGGGCATATAAAATGAGTGAGTGAGAATATTTTCAGGGGAGTCTATTATCATCACGATAGTCTGAGTAACCTAGTTAAATGTTTCTGAGGGTAGATATCGTGTGGAGCGATCAGATGTAACATCTTGAATACTGGATTATGCCCTCAATTGTAAAAGCAAAACTTCTGGGAAAGACTGATGTTAGCATATCATATTCCATCATGATGCAAGAAGGAAAGTCTCAAAAGCTTCCACCTCCACAATCAAAGAAAATTTAGCTCCTGTTAGTGCAAATTAGAAAGCACTTCTGGAAAGTGGCCAATACAGCCCATCAATCAGTAAAGTGAGGTTGGGTGCTTATTTATTAAACAATTCAAGTATCAATTCCAAGCCACAGTCCTCTCAGAGTTTCAGTAATCCACACTTTCCCTGTCATGTTGAATGTTTGGCAATGCTTGTGTTGCTGCTGCTACTGCTGCTCTGCACCACTCCAGTTGATTTGAAACAGAAGCAGAGGCCTGTATGATGAAAGGCCACTTAATGATTAATTAATGCCTCTCTCATGCACCACATTAGGAGGATGCTCTTGCTGGAGTCATGATTAACTTTGAGCTGCAGATATTGGAATGGTCGAAGCAATGTTGTGTTGTCAATTGGTATGTTTGTGCGTCTTCATGTTTGGTGACTTAATTGCATTGCCAGAAAATGTTTGCTTTCTATAATCCTTAAAACAACATCATCATGGATCTGATAAATGCTCACGGAAAAAATAGATGTAAATACATTCAACATAAATGTACCAGTGTTCCAATGTTATTTATATTCATGTATATGTATAGATTCATGAATTTTCCAGGCTTTTGCTAGAAATCCACTTGTGAAATCTATTTTAAAAAATGTAAGATATATGCATATATCTCTCAGTTTTTTGTGAGAACTGTATTCTAAATGTATAAATAAATTTAAAAATCGAAGGCAAAGTTAAAATTTTACAAACGAGTAACTGAGAAGAGCTGAAAACAGGTTCTCTTTACTCTCTTAAAGACCTCTCTTTATTCTCTCCTTAAATTATTTCTTTTAGTATGGTCTCAAATATTTAGGTTGCTGTAGATACGAATTCTAATAACCGATATGATATTGGAAATCTGACATTGCAAAAAATATGTTATGGTGCATGTGGCTTGAGGGAATAGGTCAGTCAGAGGTTAGCTCATATGTATAGACTTTAAAAAACACATGGTTCTTTATTTCCCACCTAGCTTTAGTAGCTGCATTATTTTGCGAGTTTTAATACTTGCTTAGGCAGCATTACTAAATTCAGTGATTTGTGTGTGGGACTTTATGGTCAAAGTGCAAAGATAACTTTTGTTCCTAAAGCATAGGTACATTTCCCTTAGTTGTGCAAACACTGAGAGAACAGGACATATTGATAATATCAATTAATTTTATCCTTATTGCTGCTAGTGCTATAAATTATTGTCAGTAACAAGAGTTTCTCCTAGAAGATAGATTGCAGAGATATACAATGAAAATGAAGCAATGAAGAAAACTTGTTTAATAATAACAGAATCCTGTTAAAGCATAAATGGTTCAGATATACGCACATTCCCAGAGATGTTCAGAATAAGTGGGAAAATAAAAATAAAATGACTTTGAAAACTATACAATAATATACAATCTAAGGTGGCATTATTATTATTATTATCATTTTGATTATTATTTTGATTTTACCTTACAAAATCATGTTTATAGGACTATAGTTAATATGTACAAATTTTCATTTCCCTTTTCCAGGATGTCAAATAAAGGTAATCACAGAGCATGAATCTTTCTAAGACTGGCTTCTTTCACATAGAATGATGTATTTCAGATGTATCCATGTCGTTGTGTGAATCACTTGTTCATTCCTTTTTAATTGTTGAGTAGTACTCCGCTACTTGGATGTATTACAGTTTATCCATTTGCCAGTTGAAGGATATTTGAGTGGTTTCCAACTTAGATGATTACAAATAAAGTCACTGTAAACACTTGCATAAAGGTTTTTTATAATGCCTAAAATATGATGATGCTTTGGATAATGCTTAAGGGTCAGATTGTTGAGTATGGTAAGCATATATTTAACTTTACAAGAAACTGCTTACATATTTCCAAAGTGACTGCCATTTTGCATTCCCACCAACAATGTGTGAGATTTCCAGTTGTTCTTTATCCTACTCAGGATTTATTATTGAACGTTTGTTTGATTTTAGCCATTCTAATATGGCAGTTGGGTGGTGGTATCTACTTGTAGTTTTAATTTGCATTATCCTAATGAAAAAAAGATGTTGAGTACTTCTCATGAGCATATTTGCTATCATTACATCTATTTTTATTTATGAAGTGTCTGTAATTTTTTGCCCATTATTAAATTTGATTGTTTGTAAATTGTATCATTTAGTTTTGAAATATACATATAAATGTACATATATTTGTATATATATAAACACACACACACACACACACACACATACACACACACGAGGAGACTTGAAAAGTTTGTTGAAAATTTTTTTGTCGAATTAAAAGATAAAAATGAAAAATATAAACTTTACTTCTCAATATAAGCTCCATCAAATTTAAAACACTTTTGTAAGTGATGATACCAGCCTTTCAGCCCATCCCTAAAGAAATGAGTCCTGGAAATTTAATAATATCTCTGTAGTCGTTTTACATTATTAACTGAAGAAAAATGGTGCCTTTTAAAGATTTTTTAAGATTAGGAAACAAAAGTGAGAAGGAGCCAAATCAAGACTGTAAGGTGGATGCCTAATGATTTCCCATTGAAATTCTCAGAAAATTGCCCTTGTTTGATGAGAGAAATGAGCAGGAGCTTTATCCTGGTAGAGAAGGACTCTGGTGAATCTTTCTCAAGTGATTTTCTGCTAAAGCTTTGGCTTTCTCCAGACATTCTCATAATAAATAGATGTTATTGTTTTGCAGCCCTCCAGAAATTATATATATAAAATATATATATATATATATATATATAATTATATATGATTTATATAATTTATAATTTATACATAATTTTATATAATTATTTATAGTATATATGGTATATATATTATATATATTCTGGATATCGGACTTTTCTCTATCTCAGATGCAAATATTTCTTGTAGTCTCTTGCTTGTCTGTTAATTCTCTTACTAGTGTCTTTCAAAGAGCAGAAGTTCTTAATTTTAACAATTCGTCTTTTGTTTCTGTACAGATTGTGCTTCTGGGATTGTATCTCAGTCATTTTTGTTTAAGTAATGATCACAATGATTTTCTCCTTTCTTTTCTTCTATAAATTTTATAGTTTTAGCTTTTTCATTATAATTTGTTTATAAGTCCAACGTCAATTTTTAGTTAATTTTTGTACTTAGTATAAAGAATGGAGATGATTTACTTATTTGCACATGAGTTTTCAATCGTTCCATTATTTGATGAGAAGTCTGTCTTCACCATTGCATTATCTTTGTAACTTCGTCAGAAATCAGTTTACTGTATGTATATGTCTACTTCTAGAATTGATGTTCTGTTCTATTGTCTGTCTTTTGCCAGTACCACACTGTCTTGTTACCATAGTAACTTTTGAAATCAGGTTGTGCATTTTAAGTTCTGTTTTTCTTTTTCAAAGCTATTTTAATTATTTCACCATTTTTGCCTTTCTACATACATTTTGGAATTGCCTTATTGATTTCTACAAATCTAGCCAAAATATGTATTGTAATTGTATTGAATATATAGATCATGTTTTTTTGACAATTGACATCTTAATAATATTGAGTCCTCCAAATCATGATTATAATGTGCCTTACTGTAGTTTTCTTCTTATTTCTTATGCTTGAACTTTGCTTAGCTTCTTGGGTTTGTAAATTATGGTCTGGATTTTTTTAAAAATCAAATTTGGGCTTTTCACCATTATTTTATCAAATATATTTCTGTCCCTCTTTTCTCTCTCTTCTTCAAAAATTTCAATTACACATATATTAAGCTGATGAAAAAGTTGACTGATTTTGTGGATTCGTTTTTTCTCGTCTTTCTCTTTCTGTGTTTCCTTTTAGGAAATTTCTGCTGCTCTGTCTTCAAGTTCACTGATCTTTCTTCTGCACTATTTATTCTACTATGATCCTTATCCAGTATTTTTTATTTGATTACTTTTAATTTTAAATATTATATTTTCATGTCTAGAAGTTTTATTTGGATCTCTTAAAATATCCTCTATGTATCTTCTCAATATGGTTATTTATTTTGTCCTTCTTGAATATATGAAATATGATCATAATCGCTATAATTATTGTAGTTTGTTCATATGATTTACTATTACTAGTTCTTCTTTATTACTCTTCTTTATTATAATTACACTTGTTATTATCTGTCTTATTTTTTAGTAAAATATTTAGTATCTTATTGTCTGCTTCTCAAAAAATGTGTTACGTTCATTGAAATCATGTAATAATTGCACAAACTTAACTGTGTTTAACATTTTAAGTTGCTGAATTCTCCTATCTAAAGCCGTTATCGTCTCTTTTCCATTTTTTTCCTACTTTCTTTTGTGTCTCCAAACATTTAAAGGTTTCTTCATATACATCTTTTACATTTACTGATAAGTTTATGTTTAAATATTTTATATTTTTGGAGACTATTTGGTTGAACTTTTTCATTTTTGTATGTTTTCTATTTCTTGGTGTTTCTGTGCCACATCTTACTTAGATGTGCAAACATCCATCTAAACCAAGAATTTAAAGAGGTATGAATCACCTATGTTTACTAGCTATCATTTATTCAATATTTATATACTAATCACTATGCTAAAATTTCAGTTTTTATTATCTCATTTATTCCTCCAACCTTTTGATAATGAAAATTAGTTTTAGAGAGGTTTAATATCTGAGGAGTGGTGGTCCCACATCTAGAACATGGTGTATTCAGGACTTGAGCCCAAGTCATTTTCATTCAATAGTAATCTTTTGTGGGCCTTCCCTATGCCATAAATTATTCAAAGATATGGGGATACAAACTTTTTTCTCTGTGGATCTTACATTTCAGTGGACTTTAAAGCCTGTCCTCTCAACTCATACACCATGTTACCTTTCCACTGAATGTCTTTTGCTGCACTAGGAAAGAGATCTAAAGTACTTCATGGTTCTTGTTTGAGAATTGCCTGGAAAATGGCTTATTATTAGCACATTAAAAAACCAAAACAGTTCTTTAGGTATTATTTCTTATCTTCCACTATAATTTTTTCTGAGTAGTAAATAATCCTTGTCTTACCAGAATTTCACAATTTAGTAGTTTAACAGTTTATGGAGTTTGTATGTGTTGCCCCCTCCAAAACTCATGTGGAAATTTGATCTCTAATGTGGCAGTGTTGAAAACTGATTGAGTCATGGGGGCAGATCCCTCATGAATGGATTAATGCTCTCCCTGGGGGAGGAGGGGTAGTGAGTGAGTTCTCGCTCTATTAGTTCCCTCAAGAGCTGGTTGTTTAAAAGACCCTGGCGCCTCTTCTTTCTCTCTCTTGCTTCCTCTCACCATGTGATCTGCTTGTACCCACTGGCTCCCTGCCACTTTCCGCCATGAGCAGAAGCAGACTGATGCCCATGCCAGATGCAGGTGTACCAGAATCGTAAGCCAAATAAACCTCTTTTCTTTATAAATTACCCAGTCTCAGGTGTTTCTGTTATAGCAACACAAAATGGACTAATACAACAGTCACCATGTATTAAACCTAGTTCCACACCAATTGGTATACTGCAAGTTAATTCTGGTATTAATCACTCAGAGTAAATATAGAACCCACAAGTTAAAGGGCACAGTCCCCGAGAAGACTGCTCTCATTTTAAATGTCACCCATAAGTGGGGTCCCCAACCTCACTTCTAATCACTTGGCTACAAACTCAGAGGGGCTCCACATCCACCCTCAGGTTTGATAATTTTCTAGAATGACTGATGGAACTCTGTAAAGTGTTATACTCATGACGACATTTTTATTATAAAGAATACAAATCAAGAACAGCCAAGAGACACATAGGGTGAGCTCTGAGAGGGTCCTGAACATGCCCTCCACTGTAGAATCAGAACATATCACCCTCTGAAACATTAATGTGTTCATCGGCCCAGAATCTCTTCTAAATGTCTGTGCCCAAACTTTCAATTGGAACATAGGCATTATTGATTAAATAATTGGCTTTGTGACTGAACTCAATCTTTACCTCCCTCTAAGCTCCTCAGAGGTTGGACTGGCTCAAAATTCCAACTTTCTTATAATGTGACTAGTCTTTCTAGATAGAGGCCCACCATGAGTCACCTCATTAGTATAAACTCATGTGTGATCCAAGGTCATTATAAATAACAAAGACATTCCTATCACTCAGAAAATGCCTAAAGTTTTGGATGTTCCTCTCTGGAATCAGAGGCAAAAGCCAGTGAAATCCTGTATTATACAACAACATTCTGTTATTAACATTATAAAGAACTTGTTCTGCTTAAATATTTAAGTTGTGAGAGTCTACAAAATCAGTTTCTAAAAGTTTTTTAGTAAGACTTATTAATACACTGAAGTATAAAGAAGGAGACTCTAAAATATAAGAAATCTCAAAGGAATTCATATAACAACCCAAAGAAGAAGAGGTTTAATTTACTAGTTCATTAATTCCAGCAAAGTATGGTCTAAAGTTACTAGAAAGAATTCTGCAAACAGAGAAGATATGTAAAGGTACAGAAAGTGAAAGCACTCATAGCATAATATTAAGCTCATAAAGTTAGCCTCATATTTAAAAGGTTGACATGTAGACTCTTGGAGTACCATGATAGATTCTAATGTCTAAAAACAAATAAAAAAACAACAAAAATAAGATCTTTGATTTACTTTCTATGTAAAGTAATGTTTAACAATAATTAGTTGAGAGACCATTAGACTGAGTCAGCTACAGTGCCCTGGCTCCCCATGTGAGCAAGTTGAAATCCAACTAAATGTAAATGGTAACATCCTAGAAAAATGAAAGTTGTTTTACCAGTCAGAGACCTCCAACTCACCTCTAACTGGGGACTTTGCCAATCAGAAACTGCCAACTAAGTTCTAACTTGAAACTTATAAAGATACTGTTCCACTTTAACCAATCAAATATTTTCTTTGTCTTGCTTCCATGAACACCTTATAAAAGTTTTCCCTTCACACACCCTTTTGGTGGAGCCCAAACCTCTTGTGTTCTAGTGATGCTAAATTAAAAAACTGATGTCTTCTCAAAGAACTTTTTAGAAGTTTAATACACCTAAGTTAATCTTATAACAGTTTTAACTTCTGTGTGTAGTAACTACCTATGGTTTTCTGGAATTTTAAAAATTTTCTAGAAGGACAGTCCTATAAATGTCTTTCTTTGAATGTGGCATATATTATAATCAAGAAAAGTGAGATATATACTAATATATATTAGCTAAATTGGAATTCGGTCTTTCATAATTATCATTCTTCATTTAGAAATTCAGGCTCTGAAAATTCTATTTCAGGGATTTTATAAAAAAATTACAGTATCTTAAGATGTTCCTTTACTGATAAATTCCCATCAGAAGTGTTGAATATAAATGCACCTCTGAAAGCAGCCTCATCTCAGAGAGGATTTCCAAGGTAGTCCTCTATAACACCTGACATGCAAATGCTTGTTGAGCATATATTTTGTTTTTAAAAGACTATACTAATAGTTTTGCCATAACCCTGCAACATTTTTTCCCCTCTAAATTCACAGGAAAAGTTGCAGTATTCTTGGCATTCTATTCCTCTCCAGGAGCTAAATCTTCCCAGGACATTTTTTACTTAATGGAGTTTGATATAGTTACAATGTTGTTATTTCCCAGGACTTACACTGTCAGAAACAAAAATGTGTGCCCCTAATTCCAACAAGTCACAATGACTGAACATGCACTTGAGTGAATCAAGTTAATTATGAAAATAAACACACATAAGAAACTGAACACTGAAAATGGTAAACTGTTTTTTAATTTAATGGATTCGTCTATGAATTTTGTAATATCTGCAACCATTATTCAGAAGAGACTTTTTTACTATTTTTAACGGACATATAATATCTAATAATCAAAAAATTCTACCTGGATTAGACTTCATTACTTTTCAGATGAATTAATCCCATTCTATTTCTGCACATAAAATGGATTTCATCAACGTATCTGAAAGTAAGGTCATGCCAACTTGCTTAATAGTTAATATATAGCAATCCTATAAATGTTACCTTTAAATACCAGCTTGAAAAAAAATACTTTCAGATACTTTATTTGTTTTGTTTATTTCAGTCATTTACAAAAGGCTCTGTTCAGCTGACCAGATTAAAAAGATAGTCACTGCTTTTTAATGTAATTTTGCAGCTCTCGTAGAAGAAAATATCTTTGTGAAATTTATCAGTAACACTTCATCTCTAATCTGTAGAATCTGATGTAAAACCTACAGGGTAAACACAAACACACATTTGCATGCATGCACTCATTTGTTCAAGTACTTGTGCATGTATGCACACACATTCAAAACAAACAAAGTGTGAAGGTGTCGGAATTTTTTTCCCCTCAACACTATGCCCATAAATGAGTGCTCTGGGAATAGCTTGGCCCTCTTGAGTCAAATTCCTATTTTTAATATTTTCCTTCACACAGATCACATGATATGTGTGAACTGTAAGAATGTTCTGACTTATTGCCTCTCTGATAATTTAATTGGAACCACTTCTATTTTTAGGAAATAGCTTAGTTATGTATTTGAGATTCTACTATGTGTCAGAAGAGTTTTTTGTTTCACAGTGAAATGCTCTGAGCTACTTAAACAGTTTTGATCATATGGGGGTGGATTTGTCTTTCACATAAATCAACACCTCCATTGTAAAATCATGGGAGTTTCTAAAATGTTTTTTAATGTGTAAAAAGTATTTCTGTATTGTTATATCAATTTCCTGTTATTTAAAGTACACTGTATACTAATCCCTTGTCAAATGCATATTTTGCAAATATTTTCTGCCATTCTGTAGGATGTCTTTTCACTCTATTGATATTTAATGTGTAAAAAGTATTTCTGTATTGTTATATCAATTTCCTGTTATTTAAAGTACACTGTATACTAATCCCTTGTCAAATGCATATTTTGCAAATATTTTCTGCCATTCTGTAGGATGTCTTTTCACTCTATTGATACTTTGCTATGCAGAAGCTTTTTAGTTTGATATAATCCCATTTGTTTATTTTTTCTTTTGTTGCCTGTGCTTTTGGGGAGTTATTCATAAAGTCATTGTCCAGTTTCCCCTATGTTTTCCATCGAAGAATGACTGGATAAGGAAATTGAGGTATATATATACAATGGAATACTACTCAGCCATAAAAGAGAACGAAATTCTACCATTTGCAACAGCATGGATAAGCCTGGAGAAAATCATTCTAAGTGAAACAACCCAGGTACAGAAAGAGAAATACCATGTGTACTCACTCATAAATGGTAGCTGAATCCATAAATAAGCAAATGAACAATAAAGAGAGACAGAAAGAAAGAAAGAAATAACAATCACAGTAATACATTAAACTTTTAGAAAACTAGAGGTGGAAAAAGAGAGGGGTGGGGGAGAGGAAGGGGTACTAATGGACACAAAGAATGATTGCGTATTGTAATGATGAATACGCTCACTCTACTGATCTAACCACCACACATTCTACACAATTATTGAAAAGCAACATTGTACCCCACATGTATGTAGAATAAAAAAATAAAAAATGAAGTACATTATAGTAAATATAAGAATAGGTTAAAGATAAGTGTAGAAAAAAAGACATTTTAGCAAATAAATCAATTATTTTTGTAGTTACAATAGTTGTGGTGAATATGGCCTTTAAAATAGACTAAAATATATTACCTATGGCACACAGTTTCCCCTTAAAAGTTCAATGTTTCTGTGAAGGTAACTGAAGCTACTTCTAATAGATTATATATTTGGAGAATTTAGATTTATCCATCCTGATGTGATCATTTAAACCTTTGAACATCAAGAGTTTTTTGTTTGTCATGGGAAAGAAGATGATGATTTTATTGGGATGGTATCTGGCTAAAGATGGAGCAGGAAATCACACTGAGAAACAGGATGACACCCTGCAGATTCCTCTCCTTTTTTTTATTGAAACATAATTAATTGTACATATCTATGGGGTACAGCATTGAATATCAATTCCTGTGTGCAATATATGATACTCAAATCGGAATAGTTACTGTATTTATCATTACACAATGTAATCATTCTTCGTGGCCCTTTACCAATTTCTTGCTAACTCTCCTCTCCTTACCTCTTTCTCTCCTCTTGTGGCCTCAGTTCCCTTTTCTCCTTCTGAAAGTTCAACATATTATTGTGATTGTTGTATCTTTCTTTTTAAAAAAATTTATTTGTTTAGCTCCCACTTATGAGTGAGGACATATTTTTCTTTCTGCGCCTGGCTTATTTCATTTAATTTTCTCTAAGTTCATCCATGTTGTTGCGAATGGCAGAATTTCACTCCTTATGGCAGAATAGTATTTCACTGGGTACATATACCACATTTTCCTTATCCAGCCGTCTATCAATGGACATTTTGGTTGGTTCCAACTCTTAGCTATTGTAAATAGAGCTGCAATAAACTTGGGAGTACAGATAACCCTTCAACATGATGATTTCCATTCCTTTTGGTATATACCCAGTAGTGAGATTGCTGGATGGTATGGCAGTTCTATTTGTGGTTGTTTGAGAGACCTCCATACTGTTTTCCATAAAGGCTGCACTAATTAACACTCCCACCAACAGTGTGGGGGGACTCCCCATTTTCTGCATCCTAGCTAGCATTTGCTATTCTCTTTCTTTTTGATATTGGCCAGTCTAACGGGGTGAGATGATATCTCAATGTGGTTTTGGTTTGCATTTACCTGATTCTGAGTGAGGTTGAGCATTTTTTCATGTGTCTGTTGGCAATTTGTATACTTTCCTTTGAGAAATGATGATTTAGCTCCTTTGCCACTTTTTTAATTGGGTTGCTTGTTTTTTTGTGTGGTTTTTTTTGCTGTTAAATTGTTTGAGTTCCTTTTATGTTCAGAATATTAATCCCTGATCAGATCCATAGTGTGCAAATATTTTTTCCAATTCTATAGGATTTCTTGTGTCAATTGTTTCTTATGCTGCACAGAAACTTTTTCATTTGACATAATTCCATTTATTTTTTTCTTTTGCTGCCTATGCTTTTGCGGTCTTATTCATGAAGTCTTTGCTCAGTCCTACCTGCTGAAATGTTTCACCTATGTCTTCTTTTAGGAGTTTTATAGTTTCAGGTCTTATATTTAAGTGTTTAATACATATTGAGTTGATTTGGGTATATGGCAAGAAGTACTGGTATAGTCATTCTTCTAGAACTGGATGTCCAGTTTTCCCAGCACCATTTATTGAAGAGGCAGTCTTTTCCCCAATGTCTGTTCTTGTTTCCTTTGTCAAAGACCAGTTGGCTTCAAGTGTGTTAGTTGATTTATGGGTTCTCTATTCTGTTCCATTTGTCTGGGTGTCTGTTTTTATGCCAGTACCATGCTGTTTTGATTACAATAGCTTTGTCATATAACTTTGGGTCAGGTAGTGTAATGCCTCTAACTTTATTTATTTATTTATATTTTGTTCAGGATTTCTTTGGTTATACTAGGTCTTCCGTTGTTCCATAGAAATGTTAGGACTGTTTTTTTCTATATCATTGCAATAATGTCATTGGTACCTTGATGGGGATTGCATTGAATGCATAGATCACTTTTGGTGGTGTGGACATTTTCAAAATGTTAATTCTTTTAATCCATGAGCATGGGATGTTTTTCTATCTTTTTGTGTCTTCTTTAATTTCTTTCAGCAGTGATTTCTAATTCTCATTGTACAGCCCTTTCACTTTCTTGTTTAAATTGATTCCTAGGTATTTTAATTTTTGGTGACTATTGTAAATGGGCTTGCTCTCTTGATTTCTTTCCTCTGCTAGTTTGTTACTGGAGTATACAAACACTACTGATTTTTGTGTTTTGATTTTGTATCCTGCAACTTTAATGAAATCATTTATCAGCTCTAAGATTTTTTTGGTAGAATCTTTAGGTTTTTCTATATATAGGATCATCTCATCTACAAGCAGTGATAGTTTGACTTTGTCTTTTCCAATCTGGATGCCTTTATTTCTTTCTTTTGCCTGTTTTCTCTGGCTAGTAATTCCAATACTATGTTAAATAGGAGTGGTGAGAGTGGGCATCCTTGTCTTATTCTTGTCCTTTTTTCCCGCATTCAGGATGATATTGGCAGTGGGTTTGTTGTATACAGCTGTTATTGTTTGGAAATAATTTCTTTCTATTCCTAATTTGCTGGTAGTCTTCATCATGAAGGAATGTTGAATTTTGTTGTATGTTTTTCTGCATCTGTTAAGATAATCATGAATTTTGTCCTTGATTTTGTTAATCTGGTGGATCACATCTGTTGATTTGTGTATGTTGAACTATCCTGATATCCCTGTGATGAATCCTACTTGATCATGCTGTATAATTTTTTTAATGTTTTTCTGTATTCTGATTACTAATATTTTGTTGAGGATTTTTGTGTCTATGTTCATCAGAGATATTGAACTGTAGTTTTCTTTTTTTGTTATATCTTTTTCTGATTTTGGTATAAGTGTGATGCTGGTCTCATAGAATGAGTTTGGAAGAATGGCCTCTGATTCACTTTTGGAATAGTTTGAAGAGAATTCGTATTAACTTTTCTGTAAGTGTTTGGTACAGTTCGGCAGTGAAGCTATACAGTACTGGGCTTTTCTTTGTTGGGAGACTGCTGTTTACTGCTTCAATCTCATTGCTTCTTATTCTTCTGTTTTCTGTTTCTTCATGGTTCAGTGTTCGTAGTTTGTATGTATCCACAAACTTATCAGTTTCCCACATGTTGTCATATTTGTTGTTTATAATTGTCTATAATGATGGTTTGTATTTCTGTGGAATCAGGTGTTATGTTTACTTTTTATTTCTTTTTTTTTTTTCCTTTTTTTGTCTTTTTTTGTGACCGGCAATGGATCACAACCCTCAGCGTCGTGTCCGTACTGGACCGGGACCGGCAACGGGATAGCAACCCTCAGTGTCGCGCCCGCACCTCGCTCAGCCAGTGAGCGGCCGGTCTGTATGTGGGATCTGAACCCTCGGCGGGAGCGCCGCCATGCTCCCAAGCGGCGCACTGTAGCAGTGTGCCACCGGGCCGGCCCTACTTTTTATTTCTGATTTTTGTTATTTGGGTCTTCTCCTCTCCTCCTCCTCTTTTATTAACCTAGCAAATGGTTTCTCAGAAAGCCAATTTTTGTGTTGAACTTTTTTCGTGTTGAACTTTTCTGCCCTGATCTTTATTATTTCAGTCTATTAATCTTAGAATTGGATTGTTCTTGTTTTTCCAGTTGTTTGAGGTACAGCATTAGGTGTTTAAGATTTTTCTATTCTTTTGATGTATGCATTTATTGCAAGAAACTTACCTCTTTGTGGTGCTTTTGCAATATCCCCCAGGTTTTGGAATGATGTGTCTTTATTTTCTTTAGTTTCAAGATTTTTTTTGATTTCCTGTTCAGTTTCTTCTTGGGCCTGTAGGTCATTCAGGAACATGTTGTTTAATTTCCACGTATTTGTATAATTTCCAGAGTTTCACTTGTTATTGATTTCCAGTTTTTTATCTGTTGTGGTCTGAAAAGATATTTGAAACAAATACAATTTTTTAAAAATTTGTCAAGACTTGATTTGTGATCTAACATATGGTCTATCATGGAGAATATTCCATGTGCTGATGAGTTGAACGTATATTCTGTCATTGATAGATGAAATGTTCTGCAGATATCTCCCAGGTCCAATTGATCTAAAGCATAATTTAAATCCTGTGTTTCTCTGTTGATTTGTTGCCTATATGATCTGTCTAATGATGAGAGAGGGGCATTCAGGTACACAACTATTATTTTCTTATGATCTATCTCTTTCTTTAGGTCTAAAAGTGTTCACTTTATATCTGGATGCTCCAGTGGTGGGTGCATATACATTTATGATTGTTATATCTTTCTACTTGATAGATTCCTATAGATCCCTTTGTCATTATATAAAGTATTTCTTTGTCTCTTTTTATGGTTTTTCATTTAAAGTCTATTTTATCTGATATAAAAATAGCTACTCCCACTCGTTTTTGATTTCCATTTGTATGGTATGTCTTTTTCCATCCCATCACTATTATTCTGTATATCTTTACAGGTGAGGTGATTCTTGAAGACAACATATAGTTGGATTTACCTTTCTAATCCAATCAGTAAGTCTGTGTCTTTTGAGTGGGGTGTTTAATCCATTTACATTCAGGTTGTTATTGAAAAGTATTGTCTTACTCCTGGCATTTATCAATATTTGTTTGGATATTTTAAATATCTTTTGTTCCTTTCTTCTGCTTTTATTGCTTGTCTTTGATGTTTGTTGGTTTTTTGAATAGTAAAGTTGAGTTTTAGTTTTTCTCTTTTTCATCTGCATTTTTGTTCTACCAGTGAGTTTTGTTCTTTCTTGGCTATTCATTGTATTGATTTTCTTTTTTCAGATTCCAGACTCAGGACTTCCTTGAGGATTTCTTGCAGGGCTGGTCATGTGGTGGTGAACTCCTGAATAGAAGTAGTGTTTGCAGCATGCTCCTGCCTTCTGTCATGCAAGGGGCTGCTCAAAGCTCCAGTCCAAGGTCCCCAGGTATGCTCCTGCCTTCTTCTGTCAGGCAAGGGGAATACAGCCCACATCTCCCAGTGAGATCCCTAAGTGCACTTCCTGCTTTCTCCACTCCTGTCTTGTTTATAATCTGTGATATGGCCATAAGTACTTCCGATATGAGTAACAATTACCACCCAAAACTTTGTGGTAAACTGATAATAGCATGAAACTTCATGTGGTAGAGAGAGAACCAGAGATTCTGCCATCCACCTGTCCCCATGAATGTGCACATAATGTGCTCAACTTTTATTTAATACCTTCATTCATTGGCCTAGTCAGCACACTAGAAAGCAACCAAATGGCAAAATTACCATACTTTTGTCACCTGGATTTCTCCTTCTACATATGTACACATTTGCAGAAATAGATGTTTTAATATTTTATAAGAAAAAACATTTGGTAGGTAAGAAAACCATCTGGCTTCTTTTTTTTTTTTTTTTTTTTAAAAGATGACCGGTAAGGGGATCTTAACCCTTGACTTGGTGTTGTCAGCACCACGCTCACCCAGTGAGCTAACCGGCCATCCCTATATGGGATCCGAACCCGTGGCCTTAGTGTTTTCAGCACCGCACTCTACCGAGTGAGCCACGGGCCGACCCCCATTTGGCTTCTTACCTGACATTTTAAGATTAATGAATCTTAAAAGTTTACTAGACATCACTATTCTAAACGAATTAAGGTGATGGCTCTTATATTCTTCCATGGTTCTCATAGATTCACTATATAGAATAAAATGAAAGAATATATTTTCATATTTTGTAAAGAGAAGTGACAAAAATGTAAATCAATTATTATGATATAAATTATTATTCTCATTTTGAGCATTAGTTATTGACTCAAAAAAGTATAAAAAGCCTCTTCATTACTTTTGTTTTTCCATATCAGGACTCATGCAAACATTTTAGTACAGTAAACATATTAACCGAGTGTCATTCAATTTCACCATATGTCTAAAGGCTTCACCGTTCTTCAGTGTGGGGGGTCTCTACTAATTAATTTTATGACTACAAGTTCTTCAGTGTAGTGTTTTTATTCCCTTTAATCAAAATATTTTTCTTTTCATACATGTCTGCAGTTTAATTAATATGTTTGAGATGCAGTATGATATATTTCTTGAAGTTGGAAAATCTCATGAAGAAAATCTTATTTCCATTACTAGAACATTTGGCTACTTCCAATATACCCACATTCTTCAGGTCAGAATATTTTCCTACCTGTAAAAATATAGCATGAAAGTCTTCGAAGTACATTCTGAGTAGACTTTGAAGACTCATTTGTAAGGTGCCTGCTTTTATGATTGATTTGTGTGAATAAATTTGTTAATAAGCAGATTGAATAGTACAGAAATAAAACATGGCTTGATTCATCACAGCATTTCCTTTGAATTCCAGGAAATAAAAGGGACTAGTATTGAAAATGTGGAAAAAGTGGTAGGTCTTTTTATGTGACGGTTCTCAGTCTTCTTTTTATTGTCACACATATGGAAATAGGGTTTACCCATACAACATTCATCCCTAGCCAAAACTTAGAAAACAGGTTACAAGTACAGCTAATAGCCAGTCTTGTGTGTGCGCTCTCTCTCTCTCTCTCTCTCTCTCTCTCTCTCAATTGTTTTAGTTTTGGTAGGGAGTTGTCAGAGGTTGTATGACATTCAGTATATAAGGTGAAGGTATGTAGGATAAACTAAAGTATATGCTAAACATTTAAACAAGAAATGTTCTGTATTTCTATGAGGCAAAGTCAAGGAGAAGTTCAGTTGACTTGAGAGAACTATAAAAGGACTCAAATCTTAATTTGTAATACACAAATGTCAACCAAAATAGCTTATTAAAACAAATGAAAAGACAGCAAAATTCCATAAAAACAAGGTAAAGAAAAAGAATTAATTTGTAGAACTTATTTAGGGAGATGGAAAGTGGTATTAATTTTTTGATAGGTAAAATTATATAATGTACTTAGGTTTGATGAAAATAATAAACTGACAAAACTGATTCAAATGACATAAGTACTGTTCCCAAAATGTTTAAACTACATTATATTTTCAACTGTTTTATTGTTTCTACAGTGTCTGTCATGAAATCCAACCAAGCATTGATAATAAAGTTATAAATTTCATTCTGAGCATAATCAGATTTTCCCATTTTATTATACATGAAATATTAGATGCTAATTATTGTTAAAATAAGAGTGACAGTAGCAATTATTGTACAATATCAACTTATTTATAAATTTCAAGAATTTTATACATAAGTACTGTATTTTTTAAAAAAAGCAGACTGTTTTACATTTTCCTATCTTACATGAACACTTTTTTTTAGACCAAAATCACTTCTCTTCTCCCAATAACCCATATCACCATCCTCATCAGTATGTGCTCATGTGTTTTTCAGTTTTCATGTAACAATTTTCAGGTATATGTAAACATACTTTCACATATAAAAATATAAAAATACATATTTTATTTAATTTCTCTTTTTAATTTCCATTTCACAAGAATAGTGGAAATGCTGCCACTATTTTTATTTCAATACTTCTTTTCTTATTCAAAATGTTTTAACATTTACTTGTACATTTTTGTGGGTACAGTATGTTGTTTCAGTACATGCATATACTGCGCAACGATTCATTTCAGGTAGATAGCATAGTTTTGTACCCATTAGTCCACCACTTTTCCTCACAACCCCACTTCCCACTGGCTGACCTCTGGTTATTCTACTGTCTGCTTCTAGAAGAACCACTTTTTATTTTATTTTGTTTAGATTCTACATATGTGTGATATCATATGGTGTTTGTTGGGCCTGCCTGCCTTACTTCACTTAGCATGATAGTCTCCATTTCCATGCATATTGCTGCAAATTATAGTACATCATTATTTTTTAATTTTTGTAATCCATTTAGGGTTATTTTTGATATATAGGGAATCATTACTGCAATTTTGCTTTTTTTTGTCTGGCTGTTTTTTTTCTTTAAATTAATTAATTTATTTTTTTCCAATATACATAAAAAGAGTGAAATCCTGTCATTTACAGCAACATGGATAGAATTATAGGTCATTATGTTAAGTGAAGTAAGCCAGGCACACACACACAAAAAAAACTGTGGGGGGGGGGGGGGAGAAGACATAACAACCACAATTCCTTGAAGT
>NW_007726160.1:167648-219034 GCF_000696425.1 Galeopterus variegatus
CATTTCCCGGATGCTGAGTGATGTTGAGCATTTTTTCATATGTCTGTTGGCCATTTGTATATCTTCCTTAGAGAAATGCCTACTTAGCTCTTTTGCCCATTTTTTAATTGGGTTGCTTGTTTTTTTTCTTGTAAAGTTGTTTGAGTTCCTTGTATATTCTGGATATTAATCCTTTGTCAGAAGTGTATTTTGCAAATATTTTCTCCCACTCTGTTGGTTGTCTTTTAACTCTGTTAATTGTTTCTTTTGCTGTGAAGAAGCTCTTTAGTTTGATATAATCCCATTTATTTATTTTTCCTTTGGTTGTCTGTACTTTTGGGGTCGTATTCATGAAGTCTGTGTCGTATTTCCTGAAGTGTCTCTCCTATGTTTTCTTTAAGAAGTTTTATTGTTTCAGGGTGTATGTCTAATTCTTTAATCCATTTTGAGTTGACTTTAGTGTATGGTGGAAGGTATGGGTCCAGTTTCATTCTCCTGCATATTGATATCCAGTTCTCCCAGCACCATTTGCTAAAGAGGCAGTCTCTCCCCCAGTGTATAGCTGTTTTGTAGATCCTTTTTTCCTTTTTTTCACTCTTGCTTTCTTTACTTGTGGTTGAGTGGTTTTTCTATAGTTTTACATTTTGGTTTCTTGCTACTCATATTTAGAAGGTCTAAAGTTTTTGCATTATAGTTACCATGAGGCTTACAAAAAAGTATTATAGTTATAACAAATTATTTTTGATTAATAACAGGTTAACTTTGATATCTAAGGAAAAAGAAAAGGCCAAGGCCAACTCTTTGCTTTGGCATCATTCCCTTCACCTCTAAACATTTTGTTGTTCCATCTTTTAATATTGCCTGTTTCTTATAAGGTTGTTGTATATGTTATTGTCTTGTTAGTTTTATCCTTAATCTTTCTATGAAGGATATAAGTGTTTTATTCACCACCTTTGCAACAGGAGCATTTTGAGGTTGTCTGTGTATTTACTTTATGAGTTATGTGCCTTCAGATGTTTATTTGCTAACCTGTAGTGTTGTTATTTTCAGATTGAAGAGCTCTATTTAGCATTTTTTGTAGGGCATGTCTAGTATTGATGAATTCCCTTAGTCTTTGTTTGTCTAGGAAAGATTTTATGTCTCCTCCACATTTGAAGGTTAGTTTTGCCAGACACAGAATTCTTGGCTGACAGTCCTTTTCTTTCAGCACTTTGAATATATTATCCCATTTTCTTCTGGCCTGTAGGATTTCTACTGAGAAATCTGCTGAGATATGTATTGGGGCTCCATTGAATGCTATGTGTTTCTTTTCTCTTGCTGCTTTCAGTATTCTCTCTTTGTCTTTTGTTTCTTCTTCCATTCTGTAACTTGTCTCTTCACTTTGTTGACAGTGTCCCTTGCTCTGCAGAAGCTTTTTAGTTTGATACAGTTGCATTTATGTATTTTTGCTTTACTTGTGTGTACATTTGTAGTCTCACTCAAAAAAGCACTGGTCACTGCCTTTTCATAGCATTTCTCCTATGTTTTCTTCTAGTAGTTTCATAGTTTCACATCTTAAATTTAGGTCTTTGATCAATTTTGAGTTAATTTTTGTGTATGGTGAAAGAGAGGGGTCTAGTTTCAATCTTCTACATGTGAAATATTTTTCCATCACTTCACTTCCAGTCTTTATTGGTGAATTGGGTTTCTTGTAGGCAGCATATTGTTCGTTCCTGTTTTATAATCCATTCAGCTACTCTGTCTTTTAATTGGGATATTTGATTATGATGTGTCTCAATGTGTTCCTCTTTCAATTGAATTTGATTGACAAACTCTGGCTTCCTGCATTTGCCATAGTTGGGAAATTTTCGGTCATTATTCCTTTGAATATGCTTTCTAGGTCTCTTCCTTTTTCTTCTCCTTTGAGTATGCTGATTATGAAGAGGTTATTTTGTTTAAGGAATTCCCATATTTGTCATATTCTTGTTTAAGTCTTTCTTATTCTTTTTCTTTTTGCTCCTCTGATTAATTTCATGTATTTTTTTTTCCTTTTTTTTTGTCTTTTTTTTTTTTTTTTTTCGTGTCCAGCAACGGATCGCAACCCTCAGTGTCGCGCCCGCACTGGACCGGGACCAGCAACGGGATCGCAACCCTCGGTGCCGCGCCCGTGCCTCACTCAGCCAGTGAGCGGGAACCGGTCTGTATGTGGGATCCGAACCCTCGGCGGGCGTGTCCGGCAACGGATCGCAACCCTCAGTGTCGCGCCCGCACTGGACCGGGACCAGCAACGGGATCGCAACCCTCGGTGCCGCGCCCGTGCCTCACTCAGCCAGTGAGCGGGAACCGGTCTGTATGTGGGATCCGAACCCTCGGCGGGAGCGCCGCCACGCTCCCAAGTGGCGCACTGTAGCAATGCGCCACCCGGCCGGCCCAATTTCATGTATTTTATCTTGACATCTCTTTCCTCTGTTTGATTAAGTCTGCTGTTAGAACTATCTATCAAATATTTCAATTAAGATAATGTATCCTTTATGTCTAGAAATTCTATTCATTTGTTTCTAATTTATTTAATTTCTAAAGATAAAATATTGTCCTATTTTCTGCATCTTGACTTTCTTATTCAACAATAGTATGTTAAAATGCTGAGTTGTCTGATATAGTGATATGGTTCTAGTTAATATATTTTAATGGCCGAATAATATTAAATTTTCTTTATGTTCCACCATATTTTCAATAATTTCCCACTAACTGTGTATTCATTTTGTTCCTTATCCACCTATCCCATAAATGATGTTGTGATAGGCATTATAGTATACACATTTTTACATACTTGGTTGTGTTAGTATGGGATGGCCCCATAGTTACACAATTGCTTGGTTGAAGGCACATTTATTAACTGATTATAACGGACTCTGATACAGACTTAAACATATCAGATCCTAATACATCTTCACATCCCATCCAGCAATATGTGTGATTGTTTTTGTTTCTAAATTTCTTCCACTTTAAGGAGTACAAAGTTGGTGTAAAATGTTTTCCTCCTCAGTTTACCTTTCTATTATAGATATAAATCTTTAATTGGTCACCTCTAATAGGAGTATTTTTTTCAAATTCAAATTTTAGCTGTTGATTTTTTTTTTTTTTTTTTTTATTTTTAGGTTCCACATATGAGTGAGATCACACGGTATTTGTCTTCCTGTGCCTGGCTTACTTCACTTAACATAATGACCTATAATTCTATCCATGTTGCTGTAAATGACAGGATTTCACTCTTTTTATGTCTGAATAGTATTACCTTGTGTATATATACCACATTTTTTTTATTCATCTGTTGTTGGGCACTTGAGTTGATACCATATCTTGGCTATTGTAAATTGTGCTGCAGCAAATATGGGAGTACAGATATCTCTTTGACGTACTAACTTCATCTCCTTTGAATATATACCCAGTAGTGGGATTGCTGAGACATATTGTAGTTTTTTTAAATTTTTTTATTTTTTGAGCAACCTCCCCTGGCTTTCCATAATGGCTTTACTAGTTTAAACTCCCACCCACAGTGTGCAGCTGTTCTCTTTCCTCTACATTCTCCCAAACACTTCTTTTCTTTTGTATCTTTGATAGCCATTCTAACTGGAGTTAGGTGATATCTCATTGTTTTGTCATTACCCTAGTGGTTAATGATGTTGAGCATTGTTTCACATGCCTCATGGACATTTGTATGCCTTCCTTTGAGAAATGTCTATTAATATCCTTTGCCCATTTCTCAATTGAGTTTTTTTCTCTCTATTTTGCTGTTAAGTTCCTTATATATACTTGATATTTAACCCGTTGTCAGATACAGAGTTTGCAAATACTTTCTCCCATGGTGTAGGTTGTCTCCTCACTCTATTTCCACTGATGTGCAAAAGCTTTTTAGTTTGATGTAATGCCACTTACCTATTTTTGCTTCTGCTTCTTGTGCTTTTGAAGTCTTATTTTAAAAACCCTTGCTCAGCTCTATGTTGTGTATTCTTTCCTCTATGTTTTCTTCTAGTAGTTTCATAGTTTTGAGTTTTACATTTAAATCTTTAATTCATTTTGAGTTGATTTTTATATACAGTGAGGTGGAGTTGTCTAGTCTCATTCTTCTGCATGTGGATATCCAGTTTTTCCAACACTATTTACCAAAGAGGCTGTGTTTTCCCAATACATATTCTTGGCAACTTTGTCAAAGACCAGATAGCTGTAGGTGTCTGAATTTATTTCTGGGTTCTCTATTTTGCTCTATTTGTCTATGTGTCTGTTTTTGTATTCCATAATTTTACTGCACTTGATTATTAGTTCTGACAGTTTTTTGGTGGAGTTTTTAGGATTTTCCATATATAATATCATGCCATCTGCAAACAGGGACAGTTTGACTTCCTACTTTACAATTTGGATGTCTTTTATTTCTTTCTCTTTTATGATTACTCTGGCTAGGACTTCCAGTAATATGTGAAATAGAAGTGGTGAAAGTGGGCATCCTTGTCTTGTTCATGATCTAAGAGGAAAAGCTTTCAACTTATTCCTGTTCAGTATGATATTAGCTACAAGTTTGTCATATATGGCTTTTATTGTATTGAAGAACATACCTTCAGTACCTAATTTGTTTGAGTTTTTATCATGAGAGAATGTTGAATTTTATCAAATGCTTTTTCTGCATCAATTCAAGCGATCATATGGTTTGTGTTTCTCTCTCTGTTAATGTGGTATATCACATTTATTAATTCGTGTATATTAAACAATCCTTGCATCCATAAGATGAACCCCATTTGATCATAGGGAATAGTCCTTATTGTGGGGTTGGATTCTGTTTGCAAGTATCTTCTTGGAAATTTTTGCATTTATGTTCATCAGGGGTACTGGCTTGTAATTTATTTTATTTTATTTATTTTATTCTTGTCCAGTTTTGCAATCAGAGTGATGCTGGCCTTGTAAACTGAATTAAGAAGTATTCTCTAGTCAATTTTTTGAAATAATCTGAAGAGATGTAGTATTACCTTCAATACCTAATTTGTTGAGAGTTTTTAATCATGAAGGGATATTAAATTTTACCAAATTATTTTTCTGCATCTATAGAGATGATCATGTGGCTTTTGTCTTTTATTTTGTTGATATGATGTATCACATTTACTGATTTACATATTGCTGTAGATTGAAAGCCCCCTAAACCTCCTCAAAGTTTAATCCCCACTGTAACTGTCGAAGTTGGGAAATCCTATTAAGGTAATTGAAAGGTGTGGCTTTGAAGTAGTGATTAGATTTTAGGACCATGCCAGAATCAATGGATTAATAATGGTGGTCAAGGGTGTGGTTCTAAGAGCTTTGAAAAGATTGCATGTGAGAGCATTTCTCTCTGCTCCACCATTCCTGCCATATGAGACCCCTGAGTCACTGTCACCACCACCAAGACATTTACCAGATGTGTGCCCTTGACTTTGGACTTCCCAGCCTCTGAAACTGTAAGCAGTAAATTTCATTATCTTACAAATTACCCAGTTCCATATATATATATATATATTTAAGCAACAGAAACTGACTA
Organism: Galeopterus variegatus; assembly: GCF_000696425.1. Lineage (NCBI taxonomy): Eukaryota > Metazoa > Chordata > Mammalia > Dermoptera > Cynocephalidae > Galeopterus > Galeopterus variegatus. The sequence goes on from NW_007726160.1 coordinate 173,167, forward strand.
AGCCACATATATTGAATGATTCTTGCATCCCTGAGATGAATCCCATTTGATCATGGTATATAATCTTTTTGATGTGCTGTTGGTTTCTGTTTGTTAGTATTTCGTTGAGAATTTTTGCATCTATGTTCATCAAGGATATTGACCTGTAGTTTTCTTCTTTTGTTGTGTCCTGGTCTGATTTTTGTATCAGGGTGATGCTGGCCTTATAGAATGAGTTTGGGAGAATACCCTCTGTTTTTGTTCCTTTGCTACAGTTTGATATAGATATTCTTCTTTTTATATTTGGTAGAATTCAGTGGTGAAACCCTCTAGTCCTGAGCATTAATTTGTTGGTAGACTATTGGTTAATGATTTAACATTGTTTTTTATTGCTGGTCAATTCGTTATTGGTCTATTCTTTGCTATTTTCTCTTGGGTGGGTCTTAGTAGGTTGTATGTATATAGAATTGTATCCATTTCCTTCAGATTTTCAAATTCGTTGGTGTATAGTTGTTCATATGCTCCTTAATTTCTTCTTAGACCCATAGGTCATTCAGGAGGATGTTGTCTAATTTCCATGTATTTTTGCAGTTTCCAAAGTTTTCCTTGATATTGATTTCTGGTTTTATTCTATTGTGGTGTGAAAAGATATTTGATATGATTCAACTATTTTGAATTTGTTGAAACTTGATTTGTGGCCTAACATGCAGTCTATCCGGGAGAATGATTTGTGTCCTGATGAGAAGAATGTATGTTCTTCAGTTGTTGGATGAAATGTTCTGGAAATGTCTGTCAAGTCCATTTGGTCAATAGTGCAGTTTAAATCCAACATGTCTGCACTGATATTTTGTCTAGGTGATCTGTCAAATGCTGAGAGAAGGGTGCTGACGTCTCCTACTATTATTATATCAGAGTCAGTCTCTCCCTTTATGTTCAATAATATTTGTATTATGCATCTGGTAGCTCCAATGTTGGATGCATATATATTTACTATAGTTTTATCTTCTTAATGAATTGATTCTTTTATCATTATACAATGGTTTTGTCTCTTTGTATAGTTTTTTGTTTAAAGTCTGTTTTATCTGATATAAATATAGCTACTCCTACTCCTTTTTAATTTCAATTAGCATGGAATACTGTTATTCATACCATCACTATTAGACTATGTGTGTCTTTATAGGTCAATTGAGTTTTTTTGAGTTTTTTCTTTTCTTTTTTTTTTTTTTTTTGAGTTTTTTGTAGGCAGCATATAGTTGAGTCTAGTTTTCTAATCAATTCAGCCAGTCTATATCTTTTAAATAGTGGATTGAATCCATTGACATTCAAGGTTGTAATTGAATGATATTGCCCTACTCCTGACATTGTTTCAATTTTTTAATGTTTCTTTTATATATCTTTTGTTCCTTTCTTTCTCTTTTATTCTTATTCTTTGCTGTTTGGTGTTTCAATTTTTTTTTGTAGTGATAATAAATATATTTTTTCTCTCTCTCATTTGTGTATCTTCTCTTGTGTGTTTTATTTTTTGCATGTTATCATGATAGTAGTTATCATTATTCTGCTTCCAGATATAGGACTTCCTTAAGGATTTCTTGTAGGGCTGGTCTTATAGTGGTGAATTCCCAGTTTTTGTTTGTCTGAGAAAAACACTAATTCTCTTTAATGTTTGAAGAATAGCCTTGCTGACTATAGTAATCCTGGTTGGAATTTTTTTTTTTTTTTAGCCCTTCGAATATATTATCCCTCTCTTTCCCAGCCTGTAAGGTTTCTGCTGAGAAATTCGCAGTTAATCTGATGAGGATTCTGTAATAGGTGACTTGACACTTTTCTCTTGCTGTTTTTAGAATTCTTTCTGTCTTTGATTTTTGATGATTTGACTGCTATATGTCTCAAAGTGGACCTTTTTGGGTTAAATTTGTTTGGTGATCTTTGATCCTTTTGGATCTGGAAGTTTATACCTCTCACAATACTTGGGAAGTTTTTAGCTATTATTTCACAAATATGTTTTTGATGACTTTTCCCTTAACTTCCTCTTTCGGAACTCCAATAATATAGATGTTTGTATGCTTTAAGTTGTATCATAGATCTTGTAGACTGTCTTCATTTTTCAAAAAAAAATGTTTTTGGTCAATCTGGGTTATTAGAAACCCTTGCCTTCAATTTCATTTTTTTTTCCTCCTTCATGTCACCTTCTGCATTAGCTCTCATTTGTATTTTTTATTTCATTGAATGAAATCTTTAGTTTCAAGATTTCTGCTTAGTTATTTTTTTTAAATCTACCTCTGTGTTGAATTTCTCTTTCACACCCTGAATTGTCTTTCTTATTTCCCTCTGACTGGACAGTTTTGAAAGATTTGTGTTCGCATTTAGAAATTCTTTCTTCTGCTTGGTCAAGCCTTTATTGAAGCTCTCAACTTAATTTTTATTTCATTCATTTAGTTCTTAAACTCCATGATTTCTGTTTGGTTCTTTTTTTATGACATCTACCTCTTTTTAAAATTCTCATATTTTTTAATGTACATATTTTTTATTCTTAATTTAATTTAATTTTTTAAAAATTATTATTTATTATTAGCATATCCATTCTTACAAACTGTGATAGTTCTTTATGCCCTTTACCTGACCTATCACTTCCCAAATTCCCTCCCTTCTTCCCTGCCATGTCTAGTATCTCTAGTCTTGTTCTACTGCTCTGAAAGTTCAATGTATTGTTGTGGTCTTTTCTTTCTTTCCTTCATTTCCTCTTTACTCCCTGCCTCCCTCCTTCCCTTTGTTCCTTCCTAGCAGCCAGTTATGAGTGAGAACATGCGATATTTCTCTTTCTTTGTCTGGCTTATTTCACTTAATATAATTTTCTCCAGACTCGTCCATGTTGCTGCAAATGGCAGAATTTCATTCTTTTTTATAGCTTTTCCAAAAAATTGAAACAGAAGTCATGCTCCCAAACTCATTCTATGAGGCCATCATCACCCTGATACCAAAACCAGATAAAGATACAACAAAAAAAGGAAACTACAGGCCAATTTTCTTGATGAACATAGATGCAAAAATCCCCACCAAAATATTAGCAAACTGAATATAGCAACTCATCAAATTTCTCATATGTAATTCTAATGAATTGTTTTCCAGATTTTATTGAATTGTCCATCTGTGTTTTATCTCTTTGAGTTTCTTTACAATTGTTATTTGAAATTAGTTTACAAGCATTATATAACTGTCCTTTTCTTTGGCATCTGTTACTGGAGACTTATTGTGTTTTAGGTGGGTTTCATGTTACCTGGCTTTTTCATGTTTCTTGTGTTCCTATGTTGATATCTGCACATCTAATGGAGTAGTTATTTTCCAAATTTTACAAAGAAGATTATGTAGAAATAATTTTTTCTTGTATGTTGGTCCTTGGGTGTTGGTTGGATATGTTGCATTGGCATTGGTTTGGATAGGACTCAGTAGTATAATCTCTGTGCAGTATCTTTGGTTGTAATCCTCTTCTGCAATGTCTGCCCATGCTCAATGGTCTAGACTGTAGGAGTTTGTGCCAACACTGGCTCTGTTTTTCTGGGTCTAAGACTCCAGGCAGGTTTTTGGGCCAGGCATGAATGGGCACAGAGGGCCAATCAGCTTTTAGGTAATCTCTCTGTGAAACATGGTTGCTGCCTGGCTGACTATCAGGCCAGGAATGGGCAAGCAGCTCTTGGATTCTTTCTTCCTGGGGATTGTGTGCTTCCTTACAAAAGCTGGATATAGGTATATGTGGGTACAGGCTGGGGGTCAAGCAGCTCTATGAAGGTCTGTCAAAGGAGTGGACGCCACTGACTGGCTAAGAGGTGGTATGCACAGGTGCAACAGGGCTAGGTGGCTCTATAGAAGCCTACTGGATGATGAAAAGCCACCACCCAATATGTTCTCAAGGAGGGAGCAGGTATGCACAGGTGCAGCAGGTCCTAGAAGCTCCATGGAGGTCACTTGAATCAGCTGTCTTTCCTGGAGCAGGCCTGCAAGGGTGAAACAGAGTCCAACAGCTTCACAGAGGCCCACTGAGTCGAGGCAAAGCTACTGCCTGGTTCACTGTCAGGTAAGGGATAGGCATCCACCCATGCAGCAGGGCCTGGCAGCTCTGTGGAAGGCCACTGGATCAGCTGTCTTGCCTGGAGCAGGCCTGCAAGGGTGCAGCCAGGTCCAGTAGCTCTGTTGAGGACTACTGTGAGGAGTCAAAGGTGGTACCCAATCACTGTTGGTCAGGGAGTAGCTGTGCACTAGTGTAGCGTGGCACAACAGCTCTGTGGAGTGTCACAAAGTCAGCTATTGAGTCTGGAACAATGCTACAATGGTGCAGCCAGGCTTGGCAGCTCTGTAGATGCCTGCTTTGGAGAGGCAAAGCCGCTGCCAAATTGCTGTCAGTCAGGGACCAGGTGTACACTAGTGCACAGGGCCCAGTGTCTTTATGGAGGGCCACAGGGGGAGGCAGAGCTACCATCACACTTGCTGTTGGTTGGTGCATGCACCTGTGTGCTCAGTGAGACAGTGGGTAAGCAGGGCAGGTGCACACAAATGTGGTGAACCGCCACTTATTGTTGGCTTCTCTGCTGAGCAGGTCTGCCCGTTCTCCTGGGGGAGAAGGGAGTGTTGTGTGGGTTTAGATGCTGGGGTCTTGGTCTTTCTGTTTGTTCTCTGCTCCGGGAAGGCTAGGTTGTGGTCCTGCTGGTATCCATGTGAACTTGGTAGGATGAGCGTGGCCTCAGGATATAGGGAGTCAATTTCCAATAGCCCCTAGGGCAGGACACACTCTAGCAGCAGGTTCAGTTTCAAGATGTCACTGTGCCACAGTCACTTAGGTTGAGAGGCTGGGGCTTGCTCTGTCTGGGCTTCTACTAGCAGGCCATGTAGTTACACAAACTCCCAGCTACTCTTTAAAATGGGTTTGGGGCCTGTGAGGACTGGAGAAACTTCTTGTGGCAGGGATTGTTAGTACTGGCAGTAATAGTAACAGCTGAGGTTTTTCCAGCTTACCTTCTCTCCACCTGACTCAGCCTGTCCTTGCAGGGAGACAGTGAGGCAGAGGTAGGAAGCCTAGTTCTGCTCTCTATGGTGTTTTCCTGGTCTTCCATGCTCCACAAAAATTTGATCACTCCCCAGGTTCTCTGCAGCATGTTTCTTCAGTCATTTCAGTCAAAATAAAGTTGTTTATTTGTTGTTTAGGTCTATTTTTGTGGAGTAGACAAGCACCAGACTAGTCTCCCTGTTGATTTTAAGTAATTTTTGGTATAAAAATCATAAAACTTGTTTCACAGACATAATCTTCTGAATTTTCAGTCTTAGTTAAAAGTAAATAACTTTTATCTGTTTCACATTCTTCTTGTAAAAATGTCTTGCAATTTTTTTATAGAAAAAATTAGATGTCAAGGTTGTTTCCAAAATTTTCACTTAGTATATGAGAGTACAAATCTGAGTAAATTTTAACATGTTTAGTCTAAGTGTTATCAATTGTAAAATAGAGATGATGATAATGCTATGGGTCAAATGTGTCCCCCAGAGGTTCATACACTGGAAACTTAATCTTCATTGTAATAGTGTTGAGAGAGTGGGAAATTCAATTGTGGTAACTGAAAGGTGGGGCCTTAAAGAAATGATTAGATTGTGAATACTATACCCTTATTGATGGTTTGATGGGTGGTCATGGGCATGGTTCTGATGGCTTTAATAGGAGAGAGAATAAGCAGGTTAGCTCTCTCTTGCTTGAGCCATTCACCATGTTATATCCTGTGGATCTTTGGAGAGTCACCACCCCCAAGAAGGCCTTCAACAGATGTGCCCCCTGGTCTGTGGACTTCCCAGCCTCTGAACTGTAAGATATATGCTCTATTTCTTTATAAATCACCTAGTTTCACGTATTCTGTTATAAGCAACAGAAATGGACTAATATAGATAAGTATCTCAGTGTTGTAATAAAAATCGAGTTTATTATAAAGATCAAATCTAATATATATAAAAAATCATATGGTGAATTGTATACTCTGCTATGTAAATGCCAATTACTTTAATAAAGTAATGGGAAGATGATCATGAATCATAAATGACTTTCAAAGATTTTTTTCAATTTTTATGCAAAAACTATGCAGTTATAGTATAATTTCAGAAGAACATTTAGTTTCGGATACATTTGCTGATTAACTTGGATATTTCTGCCTAAGGATTTATGTTTTGCTTGAGTTATAAGTTATAACTTTTAAATCTAGTTTACTTTACATGAATTTATGATCTCATTTTAAAATATTCTAGGCCAGTTCAGTGTTCTCAGGCAGTGGTGAATTTCATGAGTTAATGATACATTGGCTTAAGAAGAATTTCCTGTTTTCTGTTTTGGATCCTTTGCTGTCTTTGCAGAATGCCTTGAAGTTTATGAGAAAGTTGTGTGGAAAAAAATGTGACAGAGTGAGGCTATGAACCAAAATAATTTTGAAATAAACTATTTATCTTGTAAATAATTAAAATTTTTCTTCAGGGAGCAAATATTTAGGAGGAGAGGCAAGAAAAGTTTTGTTTGAATTAATAAATAAACATGAATGCTTCAGTTATAAGACCAGCTATACACTTCTGATATGCTCAGGGTTTGCTTCATTCATATTTTCTTCCCGACTGATCAAAATCAGTAAAGGAATTCTATGAAAATTAACCTTGTTTTGAAGTTTTCATCTCCTTTGTATGTTAGTTACAATTTGGCCTCAATCTGCTCAATCTTGAGCTACCTCACCTTCTTCTGCCTGATATTCCCAGAGATCAAATTCCAATATTGACTTTTAATTCCCCATATCCAGACAAATGCTATTTCATTGGCCTGTAATTCCCTTTGCTGCCTGTCTTTGCTTGAAAATTCCTGTTCTTTCTTTCTCCTGATAACCTCATGTGATGTCAGCTTCTCTATGACTTCTCCAATAGTTTCTACTCTTAACCCTGACTCATTCCTCTCTGTTCCAGGCTTCTTTGCCATTTATATCTAGCTAAGTTGTAGCCTTTAGGTATACTTGGTGAAAAATAATTTTTTAGTTTTAGAAGTAAAACTTGTGCAGGCTATTTTTCTTCTCCGTGAGTGAACTTTATTTGTTTTATTTTAAAAAAAATTTATTGTAACATAGTTGATTGTACATATCTGTGGGATACAGAGTTGAATATCATTACCTGTGGGCAATATCTGATGCTGAAATCAGAATAATTATTATATTCAACAATATACAATGTCATCATTTTTCATGGCCCTTTACCAATTCCTGTCTTCCTCCTCTCTGCCTTTCCCAGCTCTGGTAACTTCAGTTCTACTTTTGAACATTCAAGTATTATTGTGATTGTTGTATCTTTCTTTTTTTCTTTTTATAAATTTATGTATTTATTTTTTAGCTCCCACTATGAGTGAGGACATATGGTATTTCTTTTTCTGTGCCTGGCTTATTTCATTTAACATGACTTTCTCAATTCACCCTTGTTGCTGTGAATAGCAATTTTTCATTCTTTTTTATGACCAAGTAGTATTCCATTTTGTGTATATACCATATTTTCCTTATCCAGTCAATTAACAGAGCGAAAAGACAACCTACAGAGTGGGAGAAAATATTTGCAATCTAACCATCTGACAGAGGATTATTTTCAGAATATACAAGGAACTCAAACAACCTAACAGTAAAAAAAATAAAAAATAAAAAAATAACCCAATTAAAAAACGAGCAAAGGAGTGAAAAGGCATTTCTCAAAGGAAGATATACAAATGGCAACAGACACATGAAAAAAATGCTCAACATCACTCATCATCAGGGAAATGCAAATCAAAACCACATTAAGATAACATCTTACCCCAGTTAGACTGGCTGTTATCAAAAAGACAGAGAACAATAAATGCTGGTGAGGATGCAGAAAAAGGGGAACCCTCCTGCACTGTTGGTGGGACTGTAATTTGGTGCAGCCTTTATGGAAAATGGTATGGAGATTCCTCAAATGACAAATAGTACTGCCATATGATCTAGTGAATCCACCACTGCGTATATACCCAAAGGAACGGAATGCATCATTTTGAAGAGAAACTTGGGTCCCTGTATTTATCACAGCTCTGTTTACAGTAGGCAAGAGTTGGAACTAACTTAAATGTTCATGAATGAACTTTATACAGAAGCAGACACACATATGAAATAAAAACAGGTAAATCTTTTTTTTTTTTTTGTCTTTTTTTTGAGATTGGCCTCACGGCGCTCAGCCAGTGAGCGCACTGGCCATCCCTATATAGGATCTGAACCCGCAGCGGGAGTGCTGCTGCGCTCCCAGCGCTTCACTCTCCCGAGTGCACCACGGGCTCGGCCCAAAACAGGTAAATCTTAATAATTGTTTTTTTGTTTGTTTGTTTCCCTCTGCAAACCAGTGGGATAAAAAACAGGAAACTTTCAAGCCAAGGAAGAAAGTTAAGATTTCAGTGTCTGGACACTCCGTAAACAGTAGGGGGACAGTGACAGCTGAGAAAAGGCAGGATGTGCTATTCCTACAGTGTTTGCCTGGAGAAACATGGAATCTTTTCAGTAACCCAGAGAAGTATAGGAACTTCTAACCATAGGGCTCAGAATGTACAATAGCAGCAACACGGGCCACAGATGAGAACTGTTGCTTTAGACCTCCCTGGAATGAGGCCTGAGCTACCTTCTTCCCCCAATCCCCCTCCCTGTGCACAGAGTCTGACTCTAATTGGAAGTGATCATACAGGCAGGCAGAGGCTAGGCCACCTGCTTTCTTCAAGGGTGGCCAGACAGATACCCATAAATTTATATGTTGAGAGTCTCCAAGCAAAAATACCAATTTTTTAGAAAGTCACAATTAAGGCCAAACGTATTTATTTTAAACAATCAGCCAAGAAATCTACATCCAAAGTATAATATTACAAGTGAGTTTCTTGAGCTGCTCAAACTTCATCGAATTTAGAAGATATTCTAGTGTTTAAAAATAATAAAAAATATTTTATCAAGTGACATTTTTCTTGAATTTATGAGGGCCTCAGAGGAAGAGGATCCTCCAAGGGACTTTATAGCAAAATACCATCTTGTGCTGTATTTTAAAATTATTTATTTGGTTGTGCATTTTATCCTGTAAACCAGGAGCTCCCTGAGGTCAGTGGAATGGAATGAAAAACACATGGGCTTGCCCATGTGTTTAACTACTGGCTATGTGACCTTGGGCAAGTTGTTTAACTTTTTGAGCTTTGTTTTTGTTTAATCTGTAAAACCTCCTGGAAATTATTCTGTATGAGCCTGCCACATATGAGACATATGGTACATATTTGTGAAGTGAATTAATGGAATAATTAATTCATTAATGGTTCTTTGTATGAAAGGATTTACAATGCTCTTTACTGGTATCTGTGTGATGGTGAATATAAATGAACTGCATTTAAATGTAAAATGTGTTTTATAGACTCATAAGATGACAAAACTGAAGGTTTAGAAATAATTGCAGGCCAGTTAATCTCAGTAGTGAAGGAGAGAGGACATTTCAGAAATGTCTGGTTTTATGCACATTAAGTTGTCTCAAGAGGAGCTCCTGTGGGGTTCGGAATGTCATCACAAACTGTTATGATACTCATTTCTCTATTATAGTGCATTGCAATACTGTTAATTATTGTTCTCTAGTCACTATATCCAAGTTAAGAACCAATTTTTTAGCCGAATAACCCCATTTACAAAGGATGAGACTCTCACCTGAGTTAGCATGACTTTTTAGGGCCAGCAGGGTTTAACACAAGGCCTTTGATACATGGTGCTATCCCACTAACTTTATGGCTTGGGAAATGCCAGGGTTAGAAAGATGGGGCTAGGTCACAGAAGGAATTAAAGTGGAATTGAGAAACAAAATGAAGCGAATTCATTACCTTTAGAAGTAAATTTTGTCTCATTTGAAATTAATGTCTGTGATTATTCAATGTTTAGTGAGTTAATGAGTCACAGGACAGAGGAATCAAGATACACAGGATAACTTTAAGTGTTTTACAGTTAGCTGGTGTCTGTAGGGTGGTTAATCAAAAAAAAACCCTTCAAGCCAGGAAGATATGTTTGCTGACAGAGGCTTGTGGAAAAAGACTGACTTAAAAGGAGCTACTTGTTTGGAGCAAGGAAAAGTAGCTATAAAGACAAATATTGTCAGAGTGCAAGGCCTGTGGTTAAGTTCAGATGAATGAACACATCACTTTTGCAATCATAGGAAGAGAGAAGATTAAGCAGTTTTGTTTGAGAAGTAGAAAAAGGAATTATTTGTAGAAGGTTTATAAAATAAAATGAGCACTTGTAATGCAATTTTTATTACAAAAATGGGTGTAAATTTCAAGTCTAAAAATATAGAAAATATTCCCTTCTACCAATTTCATTCTGCTTCATCAGCAGACCTGGTGAAGCATTTTACTACTCAAGAACTTGGTGCTTCCCCCATTTTCCAAGTAGGATAGCTGCAGAGAATAATCAAGGTTTCATGTGGATTACGTTATTTTGATGAATAGTATCATATTTTCTTACTAGTTCTGATACATCTGTAGCATAAAATTTTTTATCTTTAGTTTGTAGCCTATACTGGCTTACAAGCATGCACCACCCCCCAACAAATCTATCTGAATATTCTCCAAAATGCCTTCTCTGAACCTTTCTTCCTATTTCAAATTTGAGCCATACTCACTTTGATATATGCAAAGTTGCCAGGGCAATTAACTGAAACCAATTTGATTTTTAAATTTTCTTATCTGACATTACACAAGAAGAGCTGCCTTATTGCTGAACATAAAACATCACTATTTCTTTATATCTTATGATAAATGATATATCACTGAAGAAAGTGTCATGATTTTTTTTACATTACAAAATTGGATGAAATTTGAACTTTTATTCCTAAAAATAAAATGATTAGATTATCATAATTGTCTCATAAATTTTAGAGAATGTTCTCAAATGGTAAATCTGTCATTGTCTAATACACAGCATCCAAATCCTTCTATAGAACATTTAGGAAGCTGGAACTCTATTTTTTTCCATTATGTCATCTTGCATGGAATGAAAATTGAAAAAGCACTGAATATAGTACTTTACGTTGGAAGGAGTGCTGAAATGGAAAGTCGGAGAGTCATGTTCTGTTCCTTTCAGGATTAGACAAACAGCTGTAAGACATTGGGAAAACTACTTAACATCTATATATTTTTACCATTCATAAAATAAAGAGGCTGGACTAAATATTTCACTCTAAAATCAAGTAATCCTTTATTGCTTAGGCCAGATTCCCAGGCATCAAACTCAGGATCCTGGGAGTCATTCTGAATGCCAAGTATAATGCATCACTATGATCTGCTGGTGATTCTCCTTTTAGTAATTCCCTATGTATAATCTCTCAGTTTCCACAATTAATTGAGATAGGCCTTCATCTCTTGCCTGCACTACTGCAATGGTCCTTTACATGCTTTTCTTCTAATTTCCAATACCTCTTTTGCAGTGAAGCTGGGGTGATCTCTCTAAAACAGAAGCTAATGATGACACTATCCTATTTTTTTTAAGTGATATTTCCACATAAATCTTTGGCATGCTATTCAAGTTCCTTTACAATCAGTCTTCCCTCAGCCTCTCTTTCTAGCCTCAATTTTTATCACCATCTAGTCTATCACTTGATCACCTTGACCTCCTTTCTTCTGAATGCACTACCTTACATTTTTCTGACGGAACCAGAAAGGGTATATTTTGACATTTCTGTTTAAGTTGCTTTCACTCCGTGGACTACTCTGCTTCCTTTGGTGAATCATATTAGGCAATGTCCCTCTAAAGTTACCTTAAGTAACATGCTAATCAACAAGATATTCTTGACCCTTTCCTTACTCCATATTACTGCTTCAAAGTAGAATTTACCACTCTGCTATGCCTACTCCTTGGTACTTATGTAACAGCATCTATTCATTTTATTGCCATGTCTGTAGTTATGTGTCCTGGAATTTGTCCCAGTTTTATATGTATTCTCAACTCCTAGAGAATCAGAACTGAGCTGTGTTCAGTGATTACATTAAAACTCATGAAAATTTACTTGTAAAAGGTAAACCACTCTTTAATTCATAGATAGCCTTTTAAGAGGCCGTGAATTTATTAATATTTTATTGACTAGATTTTCATAAATGTAAAGAAAATAGTAATCTGATTTTAATATCAGAACCTAAAAAGACTGGTTAAAATGGACATGGAGATATGTATCCAATGATTTGAAGAATTAATGTTTCTACTTTGTTTATCTCAGTGATCTAATCTTGTAAAACTTGAGGTAAATTTAGAGTTGTCCTGTGCAGGTTAACCAAAGAGTCGATTTTCCATGTGAAATCTTTTGAAATTCCTGTATTCGATGCTAATATAATAAGAGATCTAATGTCTTCCTTGCTGCTATAATATACTTAAGAAATATTGTATATGTGATAATTTTATAATAAAATTATCTTCTCATGTATTCTTGCTTAGGATCCTAGACTCAAATTATTTTCCTGAATTCTTTCTTTATTTCTGTAAACGTTACTTTTTTTCTGTTAACACATTATTATTGTTTTGATAGGACTACATTTTACCATAACCACTGAAAATATAGAATTCAAATTGAGATGTGTTATGACTATACACACCAGAATTTGAAGACTGAGAATGAATTAATGCAAAATATCTCATTAATATGTTTTAATCAGATGGCATGCTGAAATAATACTATTTTGCATATATTTTTTCTTAAACATTTATTAAGAAACAACTCTGCCACTCATTATATTAGAACCTGATAAACAAGCATAAATACATGCGCGCACACATGCACACACACACACACACAGATAAAGAGCCTGAATTTCCAGGAGTTTATATTCTAAAAATGGAAAAATCTATTTCAGTGTGGTAACTATTATAATACCAAAAGAAGAAGCAGAAATTTTATTTTCATGATGATATTTTTGTGAGATTTTTACAGCCATTGTAATTCAACAGGCAAAGGGAAAAGGCATGTTTAATACAGGGAAGAGTAGATACAAAGACTTGTTAAGATAAGTAAAGAGATATGCTCTTGATGGGGAGGGGGGAAAGAGGGGGGAAAAGGAGGAATTGGTAAAGGGACACAAAAATCAACTACATTGTATATTGATAATTTTTTTTAAAAGAGTCAAATATAAGCAAATACTCTCTTCACCTTGTCCAAAGTACAGAGTATGTGTCGGGGAGCAATAGAGCACTGAGCTGGTCACAGGTGAGTTTATGAGGACTCTTGCTGCTTTGCTAGGAAGAATTGGAGCCCTATATGGTTTACAGAAATAAGGAACCATTGAAAAAGTATTAATAGGGAAGAGACATATCAAATGTGTCTTTTAAAATGATTGCCTTTTTAAATGGTTGCAGACATATCATTGCCTAGGAACTGAAGAAATGAAGAACAGTTATAGGACTCCTGTGGTAATTCAAGTGAATTTGAGAAAGGCCCACAGTAAGACAGAGGTGATAGGAAAAGAGGAGAAGATAAAGATCTGTTTGAGGGATTTTTAAGAGGTAAAAATACTATTTATTAATTGATTAGATGGAGGAGATAAAAGAGTATAAGACCATATGTTAACTGTAGGGTCCGCTGCCGGCGGCCGACCCGAACAGCCCTAGCCTCGTTCCTTCTGTTGAGCGAGCGAATGGCCCGGATTACTCTTTCCCTCCTGTCCCCTTTGGAAGGAGACGGGGGAAGAGAGCCATGAAGAGAGGTGAGCACACCGCCGGCCCCCCAAACAGCCCAGGTAAAGGACACTCAGACGTGGCAGGGGTTCTGTCAAGGCAGTTCCATTTATTATCACACAAGCACTTGCTTTTATAGGCAGATAGGGAGGGGAGGTTTTTTTACATAATCTTATCAGCTTAAAGGTCAAGAGAGCATTCATCCTGTCTCAATGCCTAGCTATTGCAACCTCGAGCATGGGAAGCACGTATTTGGCCAACAATGGCTAAGGCAAGGTTCCTGCAGACACCCCCACCCTACTTCCTCCTGGTGCCATCTTAGGCTGCCATGTTAATACGCCCTTGTGGGCCCATAATGGCGCTGCTTGTAATGTCACTTAAGGTGGTGTTAGTTTTTAAGGCCCGACAGTTAGCTTTGAGCTAGGGAGACTCTGTGGATGTTGGTGACTATAAGGAAGCAATAGGAAAAAGAAAAAAAAAAAAGATTGATGAGAAAAGAAGAATTTGGGATGCCTTTAAGGTATATAAATTATGGGCTGGCCCCGTGGCTCACTTGGGAGAGTGTGGTGCTGGTAGCACTGAGGCCCCTGGTTTGGATCCTATGTAGGGATGGCCGGTGCGCCCACTGGCTGAGTGTGGTGCAGACAACACCATGCTGAGAGTTGCGATCCCCTTACCGGTCAAAAAAAAAAAAAGTATATAAGTTATGTCTGAAGAAAATTATATATATGCATCTGTATCAATTGATATTCTGTATTTTAACAGAAAACCCAGGATCTGTGGCTTAACCATATGGTGACTTGTTTTTCTTATGTAGCAGTAATCCAGAGATGGAGAGCTGCTGGTATTTCTCCACTGTCCAATAATGTTAGGACCCATATCTCTTTCATTATGTTGTTTTTATTCTCATTCTGGTCACCCTATGGTCACACGATGGCTGCTCCATGTTTATTCTACACTTACATTCTAAGAAAGATAAGGAAGGATGAGAGGAAAATTACAAAATTAGACACAAAATCTTTTATATATTGCTAAACCCCTAGCTCATCATGATAGAAGCTCTACTCCAGGTGTATGTGACTAATAAGTTGTGGATCTCTTTGCATCTGGCTTCAGCCAAGAGCTAGGAAAGGCCACTAGAATTTTTCATACTCCATAGTGCTGTATTGTAGCAGCTAATTCCAGACAAGTTCATGAGGTCCCTTCATCTATTCAACATCACTAGGATGGAGGAAGCTCTTCCTTAGGGATGGTAGACCAAGAATAGTGGGACCCCAATCACCCTGGCCTAGTTCATGTGTAGAGTTCAGGTTCTATGCTGGGAAATGCAAGCTCAGAATACCTGATCCACCTGCCCCAGCCTAGAATCTTTCTCCTGAAGTAGGGCCGTCACTCCAAAAGAAGTGAACCACTATCCTCACTCCCAATCTTGAAGCAGTATCTTAGAGATTTTGCTCAGTGACAGAAGCAAACCACAAAAACGGAGAGGTACAAAAGACTTTCTAAAGTAACTGACTTTATTTGGAACAGAGTGTGAGGAAGTTCAAGCTTAAGACTGCTCCTGAAAATTAGGGAGATTTTAATGGTAAGCAATTGAGAAGAGGCCAGTAGCTACATGAGCAATGGGCTAAATTGTAGGGCAACTAATTCAACAGAGAGAACAGAGGAAAAGTCATACTGGAGTCATAACAAACTTGAATGACTTGCGTCAAAAATGACCCAAATTTAATCAGATCTGACTGTCCAGCAATATATGCCCTAAGGCATCGTCAAAAACAACAGGAAAATAGCTAGCAATTAGTAGAGGCAAACAATCAGCTGTGATACTAAAAAAAAAAAAAAAAAAAAGCAGGCAGATTACTATAGAGAGAAGGGAATGTGACAAAGAGAATGCTACTAAAAGCACTGTTTAAAACCACTGTTATCCCAGGGTTAACTGTATACCTGCTCTAGGCTTATGCCTTCTGAGGAATGACAGAATGACAGACATTAAAAATTCCCACTTTGGGAGAAGTAGACTTTATTAATACAGTCCAGCTAAATCACTGCATAAGTACACAAGCAAACAACAAGAATAACAAGCCCGGAGAAAGTGTGACCCATACATGGGAGAAAAGCAGGCAACAGAAACTGCCTGTAAGACAGACATATCACATAAAGAGTTCAAAGAAACCACTATAAATATATTCAAACAACAAAAGAAAATATGTTTTAAAGAAATAATGACTAATAAAGGACATGTTAGCAAATAAAGAATATGAATAAAAAGAAAATTATAAAGAATAGCAAAAAGTAAATTCAGAAGTGGGAAGAAACAATAATGTAAATGAAAATTCACTCGATGAGCTCAAGAGTATGTCTCAGGTAGGAGAAGAAAGAATTGGCATACCTGAAGATGGATTGACAGAGATTATGCAATATGAAGAACAGAGAAAAGTCAGATGAAGAGAAATAAGGGAGCCTCAGAGAAATATGGGACACTGTTAAATAAGATGGGAATACCAGGAGGAGAGGAGATTGAAAAAAAAAAAAAAAGGAGGAGAAATCATGGATCAAATCCTTCCAAATTTGATGAAAACATGAACCTACACCTCCAAGAATCTCAACAACTCGAAGCAGGATAAATTCAAGAAAGATTCCAACAAGAAGCATTATAATAAAAATGTTGAAAACCACACACAAAGAACAAATCTTGAAAGCAGCAAGACACAAATAATTCAATATGTACAAGAAAACCCCAGTAAGAGTAACAAATGATTTCTGATCAGAATCAATCGAGGCAAGAAGGCACTGGGATGACATATTTAAGTGCTGAAAGAATAAAAAATGTCAACCAATAATGTTATATCTAGTGAAACTACATTTCAAAATGAAGTTGAAATGAGACATTTCCAGAGAATTGAGAGAGAGAGAGAAAATTTGTTCATAGCAGACCTGCCTTAAAAAAGTATTAAAGTACGTTCCTCAGGCTAAAATTAAGGAATTCTAAAGTGTATTTCAAATTCTTACAAAAACCAAATAGCACTAATAAAATGGTAAAAGTAATTATATTGTAAAAGTATAAATGCACATTTGTTTTCCTTTCTTCTCTTCACTGGTTTAAAAAGAGTTCTATAAAATAATATGTACATAAGTATATTTTGGGGCTAACAGCATATAGAAATGTAACATATTTTACAATAACATAATAAAGGAGATGCTAAGGGATTTGTATCTAGAATATATAAGTTAACATACCATTTAATAATACAAGAAAAGTGACCCGATTAAAAAATGGGCAAAGGATATTCTTGTTAAGTGTACTTGAAACAACCCTCAGGTTCTATGATTCACTAGAAGTACTCACAGTTATGTTTTATTACAATACAAGTATAGAGATTAAAATCAGCAAAGGATAAAGGCACATAAAATAGCATCCACAAGGTACCAGACATGAGATTTCAATTTTACTCTCTCATTGTAGCCATATGGGCAATGCTTAATCTTCCCACAATGATGTGTGACAACAACACAAAGTATAGTAAACTGGGAAAGTTCGCCTGAACCAAGGTGTCCAGGATTTTGTTGGGGGTCTGTCACCTAGAAATAGAATGAACACAAGATTGATATTAATTATTCAGACCCTAAATGTCCAGACCCTGCTGACACCAAACTGACATTATGTGATAAAAAGTACTTACTAAAACTCACATTGTTAGCATAAACTATGTGGCAAACACAAAAACATGGAAATGAATCTCATAGCATCGTTAATTATAAGAGCTTGAAAGTGGAAATGACAAATGTTGATTAACTGAGGAATGGATAAATAAAATATAGTCTATTCACACAATGGGGTATTATCAACAATAAAAAGAAATAATGCTACAACATGGACGTCTTGAAAACATTATGTTAAATGAACAAAGCCTATCAAACAAGACCAATCATATTACATGATTATGTTTACATAAAATGTCCAGAATGGTCAATTCCGCCGATAAGAAAGTAGAGTAATGTTTGTCTAGGTCATAGAATGTTGACGGGATAATGAAAATACAGTTTCTTTTGGGGTTGATGAAAGCGATCTTCCATTTATCATGATGATGATTGCAAAGTTTTGTGAATATATTAAAAGGCATTTCATTTTACACTTTAAATGTGTAAGTTGTAGGGTATATGAATTATATCTCAATAAAGCTTGTAAAAAATATCTTTCCCGAAGGCATTGGTTTATATCTCATTTATCAAAATTTCTGTCAGCTGGTCATTTCTTGCTATGGGGAGAGGGGAGGCTGAAGGATAAAAGAAACTTTTAGCTTCTCTCTCCCTCTCTCTCTCTCCCCCCCTCTCCTCTCTCTCTCCCTCCCTCTCTCTCTCCCTCCCTCTCTCTCTCATCTCTCTCTCTCTTTCTCTCCCTCTCTCTCTCTCCTCTCTCTCTCTCCTCTCTCTCTCTCTCCCTCTCTCTCTGCGCTCTCTCTATCTCTCTCTTTTTAGTTAGCCTAGCACAGATTTTGTCCATTTTGTTTATATTTTCGAAAACCAACTCTTAGTTTGGTTGATCTTTACTATGGTTATCCTTGTATCTATTTAATTTATTTTTGTTCTGATACTTATTATTTATTTTCTTCTGCTCACTTTGGGCATAGTTTGTTTTTTTTTTTCTAGTTTTTTGAGGCACATTAGGCTTTTTATTTGTAATTTTTCCTCTTTTTTGATGTAGGTGTGTATTGGTATAAACTTATTTTGAGAACTGCTTTTGCTGCATCCCATGTTTTTGTTTATTGTGTTTTTGTGTTTATTTGTCTTAAGATATTTTTTAAATTTCACTTTTAATTTCTTCGTTCATCATCTGAGTGTTCAGAAGCATGCTGTTTCATTTCCATATATTTGTGAATTTTCCAAAATTCTATTATTGGTTTCTAGTTTCATATCATTGTGGTCATAAAATATACTTGATATAATTTCAATCTTCTTAAATTTGTCATGACTTGCTTTGTGGCTTAACATGTGATCAATTCTGGTTAGTGTCATATGCGTGTTTTTGAGAAGAATGTATATTCTGTTGCTATTGGATTGAACATTCTGTATATTCCTGGTAGATCCTTTTGGTTTAAAGTATACTTCAAGTTCAATTTAAAGTATAGTTGTAGGTCCAATGTTTCCTTATTGATTTTCTGTCTGGATAATCTGTCCATTGTTGAAAATGGGGTATTAAAGTCTCCTGCTTTTATTGTATTACAGTTTCTTTCTCTAGATCTATTAATATTTGCTTTATATATTTAGGTGCTCCAAATGTTGAATGTATGTATGTTTTAAATTGATCCCTGACAATTTTATTTTGTAGAAAGAAAAATGAAGAATGGATATTGAGTGGGTAAATAGCAATACTTCAAACAGTGTGTAAACCTTTGAATTAGCACGGAGTTCTGAAGATCATCAGGGTGGATGATAGGTTCCCCATACCCTAAAACAATGGAATCTACTCTCTTCTCTTCTCATTATAGGCATCAAGGAGCATTTTTGAAAGACCACACCCTGGACAATGCATGCATATGTATCCATGTATACTTATTAGGTATCACTGTATATGTATAGATATCTATATTATATATAGATAATATATTTTGATATTTTATATACATATTTTAATTCTATATAATATATTATTATATTAGTCCATTTCTGTTGCTTGTAATAATGTACTTGGAATTTGGCTCTTTTGTAAGAAAACAAAATTTATTTCTTAGAGTTTCTGAGGCTGAGAAGTCTAAAGTTCAGGGAACATATCTGGTGAAGGCCTTGCTTGATAGTGGCTTCGGTGACACAGGGTATCACATTGCAAGACGGTGGAAGCATTGAGTGAGACTCTTATGTGCTCTCTTTTTAAAGCCCTCAAAATCATACCTATGACCAGCATTATTAATCCATTCATTAGGGCATGGTCTTCAGGAACTAATCACCTCTTCAAGGTCCCACCTTTCAATTACCATAATAGGATTTCCCACCCTCTTAACAGTCACAGTGGGGATGAAGCTTCTAATACATAAAACTTGGGGGATACATTTCAATCCATATCAATTTTATATAATAGTTTTCACTTTTACTTACATGGAGATGAAGTGTGGAAATTATGTCTCTTGAAAAAGCCTAGAAAGCTGTCAGGAAATATTGCTAGATGTTATTCTTAGTGTATAAATATTGACATGTTACTCAGTAAAGACCATCATGTAACTAGTAAGTGACACACTCTAAGACTGGAAAATTTTTATTATTCTTTAAGTTAGGGTGGTTCTTAGAGCTCAGTTTAGGGCGGGGGTGAAGAGTTTTGCATCCTGTGTCTTCACTGGCCAATCTTTTATGTCAGATTTGACTTCCTAAAATCTATATGGAATTATATTAGGCCTCTCCATGTAAATCTTTGCTTAAACTTCAGTGGTTATCTAACTACTCTGAATAATAATAAATTCTGTGGCCAGCCATTTTCCTGTTATAGTATTGTTCTAACATTATTTTCCAAACATACCTTATGCTGCCTGCTATTGTACTTCCTGTGCCTTTTGTTCATGTTCTTTCTACCTGGTATCCCCTTTCTGACTCCCAACTTCACATGTCAAAATCAGCTCATTCTTCAAGGTGCATGATTTATTATATATCTGCCATGTTTGTGTTTTCTTAACCCCTCAACATTCTGTTTTCTTTCTACCTATGAATGTTGCTTTATTTTCATTTTTACATGGAATTTATGTTAATCTCCTTGGGTTATGAATATTTGAGTAACTTTATTTAACTAAGGATTGCAAGCCCTTCGATGGAAGTGACTGTATCCTCATTTATATCTCCAACACCTAAACATGCATAAGTAAGGGGATAAGGGTGTTAAATTGAGAGTCTTAGTGACTTATGACTGAGAGATATTACATACTCTTCTTGAATATGATGATGCAAAAACACCTTGTGCTATATTGATACTCAGCAACAAAACATGCTTCAATACAACAGAAAACAGCATTATAGAAGGCAACAACTGTTGGAACCTAAGAGTACCGAGGCATCCAGATGGGAACCAAGAATTCAAAGTCTGATTACCCTATGTGAACTCATGAGGTTTTATCGAGCTCTGTTCATTTTCAAAATGAAAGACTTCCAAACATGGGCTGTGCCTCCTTTAGGGATTAAAGTATTCATCACATTGAGAGGATAGAGCAGTTTTGATCAAAATCAACCACTTGTGGTTAGCATCTCACTTGTACTGAGATGTTGACCTTTTTTGTTTCAAGTATCATGTTCAGTTTTCGAAATATCAAAAACAGGAAAATTGTCAATTATATGTATAAGAAATTAATATCTGCCTTCTGGGACTAAATATCACTTCCAGTATTTTTTCAGTTAATCAATGTTTCAAGAAATTATCTAAAACGGACTAAAATTTTGTTAATCCTATCCTAGAACTTTTCCTTATTCACAGCATTAGAACTCGCATCTGGAGAGCTATAAAATGATGTAAGTCTTTAAAAACTAGTTTTGTGGGGGGGGGGTTGTTTTGTTTTGTTTTAAAATAAACATGCAGCTGTGGTACTTACAGCACTACATTTCTCTCTGAAACATGGGAAAAAAAGAGAAACTGTTTAAAATCATATGGCAGGTTACTATTTTGTTTAATCTGAAATGTTTATCTGACAAGCTTATTGAGTTTGATTTGAGTGTATAACTCCACAGCAAATCTACATGTTATCCGATATCCCTTCCCCCACCCAAATTGACATCAACAAATGTGACATTTAACAAAACAAAAACAAAACAAAGCAAAACAAAACACCTGGAGTATTAAAGTGATTTAACCAGTATGATTTATGTTAATGGTACAGAGGAGAATATTTTCTGGTTCTCAAAAACATAACAGGCAATTGATGTGCCATATTGCTGTATGGTTTTAGCCATCAACATGTCAAGATTTAGTTTTGCTGTTAACATTTTACGATTTAGAAGGCTATAAGAATATGTGCAGTGTAGCAACAACACAGACTTCATTCCCTCAGCTATATTTATTGGGCTTTCATTTTTTCCCCCTTTTATGAAAGAAATTGAAAAAAAAAAGAGATTAGGAGAGACAGACAGGCGTCCACTCAATATATTTCATTTTCTTTATTATGACAAGTAATGAGAAATAAAGAGACAGAAAACCAAGTTCTTAATAGCTTATGCTCAGACAAAATAGGATTCCAGATAGAGGAGACAGTGTATTTTTATTGGTTTATTATCTTCAACACATAACTTAACCATCTCAAGGAATGTACCACTTGATCCCAGACTTTCATCAATTACAAGAGTCCCAAGGTTAAGGATATATTGTGCATGCCACTGGATTGTGAGTTCCTGGTGATGTTACTGTACGTAAAAGTAACTAGTGAGTGAGAAGCAGGGGGAAATCACCAGATGCCTCTATATTGTACTTCAGGTTTAATTCTACCAGACCATGGCTTCAAATGAAAAGACAGGGATTTAAGTCTGCAGCAAACAGGGCTAAGTTAATGTATAAAGAACAAATTAGTGTAAAATGTTCATTTATTACGTAATCAGGACTTAATCTGCAACAGCAAGAACAAGGCCACCTTTGACTGGTCGGCATTTTCCGTAAATTAGTAAGTTATGTAGTATATGCACACATATTTACCTCATGACCAAATAAAATGCTTTAGCATACATTTTAAAATGATATTCCATAATGAGCCTGATGGAATTATTTTTAAAATAATTCCATAGTACAGCTTTTTGAAAGGAAGAACTTTCCTTTGAAAAGGGACTCAGCTAATCATCAAAAAGAGAGAGCATTTTGTTCTTGGCTTAGATTTTCTTTAAAGAAATCAACATAAACAGAAGAAAGAAATTTTAGAATGTGTGTTTCATTTCGTATGCATGCGAGATTGCAGTCATATAGACTTAAGAGAGAAAAAATAATTTGTAAAAAATTTATGTATATGTATGTGTGTGTGTAATGATACCATTAACTGCTCTCACATATGAAATTAATACCTTTCTTATCTGCAAAATAACCATCTCTTTTGTTTCTTTGCATCTTATTTTTTAGCATATGAGAAAATATATCTTAGAGTATTTACATTAAGGTAAATGATCGCTACTTCAGTTGCCATTGTGTTAGTTTAAAAAATAACCTAAGAAACAGGAAAACGTGTGTGTATTTGTGCTTAGTAGACGGAGAGTTAGGGGTTGGGAAGAGGCAGGTGAGGCCAAGCTGGGCAAAGCATGTGAATATTTCAGATCTGGGATACAAATGTATATGTATATATTTATTTTACATATATTTATGTGTATTTAAAAGACTTTTTAAGGGCAGTTTAGGTTCACAGCAAAATTGAGCAGAAGGTATAGAGAGTTCCCATATCCCCCTGCCTCTGCACATGTATAGCCTCCCCTTCCCCCCCTTATCAACATCCCCCACCACAGTGATACATTTACTACCATTGATGAACCCACACTGACACTTCCTTACCACCCAAAGTCCATAGTTTACATTACGGTTCACTCTTGGTGTTGTACATTCTATGGGATTGAACAATTGTAAAATGTCATGTATCCATCATTATAGTGTCACACAGACTGTCTTCACTGTTCTAAGGACATATATTTCTTTTCCTATTTTTTATTGAAATGTATTGATTATACATATTTACGGGGTATTGAGTTATACTTCAATACATGTATGCAGTGTGAGATGATCAAATCAGGGTAATTAGCATATTCATCATTACAAAACTTAATCATTTCTTTGTGTTGAAAGCATTCTCTCTTCTGTCTTCTAGACATTTGATAACATGCAGTAAATTGTTGTTAATTATAGATGCCTAACTCGACTGTACACTGATAGAACTTATTTTTCCTATCTACCTAGTTTAGAGACATACATTTTTAAAACAGGAATGGAATATTTACTCCCGTATAGGAAATGGAATAAACAGTACAAAATGTCAGCATTCATCTGGCAAGCCATTCAGCCAAGAATGTTACTGAATTTTAAGTACAGATTGCTCCAAAAAATTTTAAATTTTACATGGCAGATTTTAAGATTTAAAATTTTGTCTTTCTAAGCATTGTTACATTGATATATTGCTCACTCGGTTACTTCCTCTACTGAATGAAAAATTCAGTATAGTTTTTAAAATAGGTGAAGAGCATCATTGCTATTTTCAAAATGTCAGGACCTGACTGACAATGTCTGTTACTCAGAACCATTCCATTCAAAGGCCCCTTTTTAACTGAAGGCTGAGAAGTTTCTTTAGTCTTTCAGGCAATGTTAGTATTCTTTCCAAGATGTTTGGAGTATTTCCTTTGTGTTAAAACAGCAAAATTTGCTTTCTTGTTTCAAATAGCAACATGATTTTGGCTGATCCATCATTATTTTTTGAATTTCTAGAGCTCTGGGACCAAGTCTTTTTCAGTTTTGTATAAAGGAGATAATAAATGTGAAAGCGTCTGGTACATGCAAGCACCAAGCAAATATTCTACTTCAAAATCTCAGTGAGAACAGGTTGGGATAAATAAATAAAACAAAACACTGATCCTATATTTGGGCTCAATTGAAAATAATGCTAATGATATAAAGTCCCAAAGTAGTGACTCCTAGTTTCAAAAATGCAGACAGTTATAAAGCAAACTATCTTTCAAGTACTGAGATTAAAGACATACCTGAACAGATCTAATATATTTTGCAGAGCACCCCATACTACAGTACATAAAACAGGTCATTCATTGTTAAATTATTTACAGATGATAAGCCATTAGAAAACCAATGTGGTATAAGAAAATATTATTCCAATGTAAAACAAAATTCTTCAAAGTGGCTATAATGAAAGGCCTAGCAATAGCCATTTCATAAAATGAATTCTATCTAACAGCATAGCAGCCCATAAAATGAAATTATGTTCTCTCTGTATGTGTCAGCACTGATGATATCTGATCAATAACTCTGCTGCTGTCAAGCTCAGGTTGAATTTGTAGTAAGGAAAAACATATTACATAGTTCATGTATATGATTTCATATAGAAACATTTATTTATCTTAACCAAAATATCCTTTCAGAAAAGTTAGAAAGGCATTTATACTTGTAGGTGATTTATTCTTTCGATGACTTGAAGTATTTCTAATATATCTTGAAATAGGCTGAATGGGTAATTAAAATATTTGCATTTATATCTCAAAAACAGTTTAACAAATTTTTGTTTAACTTGTTTGTTGTATTTATGTAATAACAAAAGAAAAGTGGGGAGAGGGGAAATTTCCATTAAATATATAGCCATTATAATCAATTAAAAATATCAATTCTGATATCTCTTAAATTTGACAGCAACAAATTTTTAGAAATCTGTGGTCTTTTATTAGAACCAAATTTCTTTAATGTATTAGTAACAATAATAATGTTACTTGTTTAGAGTTTTACAGTTTACAGTGTTTTTATATAATTATAATTATAATGCTTGCTATGCACCATGTATTAGATATGCATTATTATCCTGTGAGTGTATTAGAAATTGAGATTTTAAGACTTTAAGAGCTTCACTCAAATTTTAAAAATATAGGAAGTGAAATCATAATTTGTACCTAAGTCTATTGTACTCCAAAGCCCATGCTCCATAACCTCAATGGCCTGTTCCATAAATATTATTTTGTTAATTTTGATGAGAATAATTTGCAGCCATATATCCTAGTTCTTGGTCACCATGTACATGCTGACTATATTCCTTTGACTCTAACATCTCACTCATCCTTGAAGACCCAATAAAAGACACATTTTTTGATTAAGAAAATGACATATGATGTCCCCAAGTGAATGGCTTCTAAAGTTTTTCTTTTGCTATATTATTTTAATTTCTCTTGAGGAACTCTTTTTCAGAAATTCATTTTGTACTGAATTTGAGGGTTTTTTTTTTATCCTCCCAATAGGGGATATAGGAAACATAATGTAATCCAAACTCAAATCATGTTATTTGCTAATAGTATCTTTCACTCTGCTTATTTGAAGCATTCCTCAGCCATGTGCCACATATCCAGACAATTCAAGACATGAAGATACTATTCTTCACTATTTCTTGAATATTCTCTCTAATCCTACCCTTGGTTACTGCTTTAATTCTACCAAATTTGTCAACTCTTATCTTCTGCTGAAACATTTCTAAGTGAGATTCCCTCATTTTACCCTTCAAAATATCATCCAAATTGATAACCAGACTTATGATTGTAAATTATTACCATCTGGCTACAAATGTTCAATAGATCTCTGCCATTCTCAGAAAATTTCATGATCTCTAATATGGTATGTGAATCCCTCCATAATCTGCCTCCTGTGTTGTTTATCACCCACCTACCCCACATCCTACTTTTCTCTATTCCTTACCCGTTCCTGTCTCCTCACTGGATGTCAAACCTGTTCATGGCTTTGAAAAGTGGATAGTTATTTTCCAGAAAGACCAGAGGATTAGGTATTCCAAGCAGAAGAAACAACATGAGTAAAAGACAGTGATTTGAAGTGGCACAGCATGTACAGATAACTAATACAGTTGAGTGGGGTAGGACTATAAAATATGAGGGTTGCTGTTGTATTGAGCCTTCCCTGATCTTGTTTTGATAAAATTAATTATTCCTTCCTTTGGATCATTAAATGTATTATACGGTGTTGCATTTATTTGTTTAGCTACTAAAAATGTACATCCAGATTTGGATTTGTTTTATATTTGCCTTTACAAAACTAGAGCAAAGCACAGTGTTTGACTCATAGTAGGCACTTATGTGTTTGTTGAAATACAAAAATTTTTTTAAAGGATTGAAGAATTTATGAACTAATTTAAGGATTTTATGTCACTGAGATATTTAGATAAAGCCTTGATAATTTAAGTATCACAAGGTGGTATATAGTGGGTATTTCAGCAATAGTGATATGTCTATAAAAAGTTTACACTGGATTTTGTAATCTTAGTGGCTAAAGGGACAGGGATTTCAATAAATATTAACTTTTTAAAAAGGCAATAAAAGCAGTCATAGACATCTACTGGCAAGTCAGTATGTGGAGGAACTAAATAGGGAATCGGACACACTGGGCATTCAAAAATGAGGGTGGTCCATAACGCTGGCCCAAGCACACTGAAGGTGGGGAGCTGTTTTTCTCTTACTTGAGTTGGGGGGGGGTAGCACACTTTCATCCTAAATAGAATTTTTTTCCCTAGAATTCCTCTGCTTTTAGCTTTTCATATTTGCGTGAAACTTGAACTTTGGTTAGTGGTCAATTGAAAAATAGACAGCACATTAAAAAACAAAAGAAGACTGTTAACAAAACACAAAAACAAGTTCTGGGTTTAGGAGTGCCTCATGGGAAAATCCAGTTAGACAGTGGCCAAGCATAATTAGGGGTCAAACATAATTAGGCAGATAATCAAAACCAAGAAATATGCAGGAGACAGGAGTATACATGGAGGAGGTAGCTTTTAAAAATTATAATATAAACAAAGACCATATTGTGAAATAGTTTGTTAATATTCAAATTTTGTATTTACAAAGGATAACAAAGCAGAAGTCACAGAATTAAAACAGAATGAGGTACAGGCTGGCTGGTTAGCTCAGTTGGTTAGAGCGTGGTATTACAACACCAAGGTCAAGGGTTTGATCCCTGTTCTGACCAGCCACCAAAAAAACCAGAATGAGGTAGAATCACATGTACTTATAGGACATATATCCAAATTATTTTATTAAGTAAAAAATGTCATTTGTGGAACAGTATCTAATCATAATTTTGTATAATAATAACTGAGTTTTCTTGGATACCTTCAAATTTTGGCAAATATCTCAAATTATTCATCTTAGAGGATAATGCACCTTACTTTTCCAACAAGTATGAAGTTATATTTTATCCTTATGAAAATTATTACTGGATTAATAGTCATCTTTATTGACATGCTGAACATTCTGTGTTGATAGAAGAAATATCTAATTTTGCTCATTGTTTTGTGTTAAGTATCTAGCACAGTGCCTAGAAAACAAAAACAAAAATAAACCTTCAATATTTGCTAAATAAATAAAGCCTGTACACTTAAAATGTCTAAATAAATACTTACCAATTTGCCCAACAAACTGATATCAATATGGCAATTTTGCTAGGGACTCTCATTTTCTATAATATGTATTTTAATATTGTGAAATTTTAACATTCATGTTTTTATGTTTTATAGTAAACTATTTTATTAATCAAAAACATTTATCCTAACCTGTATATATATTATTAACCTAGGATGAAAAAAAAATGTTACTTGTGAATGAAGTTTTACTTTTCTTAAACATAGAATTCATATAAAAAATTGTAATCATTTGAAATAATGTCAGAGGGGAATGACATTGATTTATATTAGAATTTTAACCTAATACATTTCTAAAATGTTCACCTTTGAATAGTAAAGTTAAGAAAAACCAGGAGTTGAGCTGATGCTTTATTCATGAGTGTTATTTATGCAAAGTAAGATTTAAAGCTTCAAGATCAAAAAGTGGGCTTATTCATAATCAAGTGGGACTTATCATTGAGATGCAAGGATAGTGCAAAATACACAAATCAATAAATGTGATACACCACATTAACAGAATAAAGGATAGAAACTATATGATCATATCAAGAGATGCAGAAAAAGCATTTGACAAAATTCAATATCCTTTCATGATAAAAACTCAATAGATTAGGTGTAGATGCAAGAAAAGCACTTGACAAAATTCAATATCCTTGCATGAAAAAACTCTGGACATATTAGGCATAGAAGGAATGTACCTCAACACAATAAAAGCTGTATATGATAAGCTCACAGCCAACATCATACTCAATAGTGAAAAGTCGAAAGCTTTTCCTCTAAGGTCAGGAATGAGACAAGGATACCACTTCTTTTCAATATAAGTACTGGTAGTCCTGGCCAGAGCAATTTGGCAAGAGAAAGAAACTAAAAGCATTCTAATAATAAAGGAAGAAGTAATTTTTTTCTCTGTTTTCTGACAACATGATCTTATATATAGAAAACTCCAAAGACTACCAAAACACCGTTAGAACTAATCAACAAATTAAATAAAGTTTCAGGATACAAAATCAACCAGTAGTGTTTTTATACACTAACAATGAACTATCTGAAAAAGAAACTAAGAAAACAATCCCATTTATAATAGCAACAACAACAAATATGAAATACTTGGATGTAAATTTAACCAAGGAGGTAAAAGATCTCCATGCAGGAAACAATAAAGTACTGATGATAGAAGATGAAAAAACAAATAAATGGAAAGATATCCCATGTTCATGGATTGGAAAATTAATATTGTTAAGATGTTTATACTATCCAAAGTGTTCTACATATTCAACACAATTGCTATCAGTATTCTAACATCATTATTCACAGAAATAATTATAATAATAAAATCCTGAGATTTACATGGAATCATAAAAGACCCTGAACATCCAAAGCAATCTTAAGCAAAAAGAACAAAGCTGGAGACATCACACTACCTAACCTCAAAATATACTACAAAACTATAGTAGTTAAAACAGCATTATACTGGTATAGAAACAGATACATTGACCAATGGAACAGACTAGAAAGCCCAGAAATAAACCCATGCATTTACAGACAATTGATTTTTGACAAAGGTGCCAAGAACACACTATGGGGAAAGGACAGTCTCTTTAATAAATGGCACTGGAAAAAATGGATGTCCACATGCAGAAGAATGAAATATGATTCTTATCTCATGCCATATATAAAAATTAACTCAAAATGGATTAGAGACATTATAAAACTACTAGAAAAAATATAGGGAAAAATTCCATGACACTGGCCTGGGCAATAACTTTTTGGATATGACCCTGAAAGCATAGGCAACAAAAGCAAAATAGACAAATGGGATTGCATCAAACTAAAAAATGTAAGCACAATAAAGGAAACAATTAACATAGTGAAAAGACAATCTACAGACTGGGAAAAAATATTTGCAAATCGTACATCTGATAAGGAGTTAATATCCAAAATATATAAGGAACTCAAACAACTCAATAGAAAGAAAAATAAAATGATCTTGTTAAAAAATGGGCAAAGGACTTTAACACATTTCTCAAAGGAAGACATACAAATAGCCAACAGGCTCATGAAAAAATGCTCAACATCATTAATAATTAGGGAAATGCAAATTAAGACCACAATGAGATACCACTTTACATCTGTTAGAATGGTAGTTAACAATAAGATAGACTATGACAGGTGTTGGCAAGCATGTGGACAAAAAGGAATTTTGGTTACATCCATTAGTACAGTATGGAGGTTCCTCAAAAAACTAAAAATAAGACTACTGCATAACCCAGGAATCCCACTTCTGGGTATATATACAAAGGAATTAAAATAAAAATGTTGAAGAGATAACACTGTTTGACATGCTGCTATGAACACTCACATGTTCGTTGCAGCATTGTTCACAATAGCCAAGATATGAAATCAACGTAAATATCATCAATAGATAAGTGGATAAAGAAAATATGATATATATATGCAATGGAATACTATTCAGCCTTAAAAAGAAAGGAAATTCTGTCATTTGCAATACGTATGAGCCTGAAGGACATTGTGCCAAGCTAAATAAACTAGGCACAGAAAGACAAATACTGCCTGATTTCACTTATATGTGGAATGTAAAAAAGGTCAAATTCATGGAAATTGAGTGTAGAATTGTGGTTACCAGATTCTGGGGGGTGGGAGAGGGAATGAAGAGATGCTGTTCAAAGGGTACAAATTTTCAGTTAAAGAGGAAAAATAAGTTTTTGACATCTATTGACCAGCATGGTGACTATAGTTAATAATAGTGTATTGTATATTTCAAATTGCTAAGAGTTAATTTCACATCTCACTGCAAAAAATAAATGAGGTGATGGATATGTTAACTAGCTTGATTTAGTCATTCTGCATTGTATACATATCTCAAAATAATATCACATAGTACTTCATAAATATATACAATTATGATTTCTCAATTAAAAAATAATGAAAAAGAAGTGATCTTATTATTTAGGAAACTGCAAAAACTTCTTAGTTTTTGTCTAACATGTTATTTT
Source organism: Galeopterus variegatus (assembly GCF_000696425.1). Taxonomy (NCBI): domain Eukaryota; kingdom Metazoa; phylum Chordata; class Mammalia; order Dermoptera; family Cynocephalidae; genus Galeopterus; species Galeopterus variegatus. Next base: position 203,980 of record NW_007726160.1, read on the forward strand.
TGTGCTATCTCTTTATATATCTAATTCCATAAAGGATAGTAATATTTGTAATTCAGTTTATTTATTTTAAAAAATATTTTTACTTTTTAAAAAATTACAGTAATCTAAATACCTCTATAATGTTAAATAAATCTGCTAGTTTCTGTTTCATTTCCTCTCATCCCCATTTTTTCCATTGGAAAATTTTAACTGATTAAAATCCATTTCTTTTGCAAGTTACCTGCATATTACTAAAATAGTATGTTTATATAATAATATTTCAATTTTTCCAGTTATCCATACTTCTAATTTTGATACTTTGGAATATAGCATTCTTTACCTTCAACCCAATAATCAAAGATAGGTTTTCAATCTCACTTTAGAGTGTTTGTTATGAACAAGGCTATTCTAAGCACTGTATACATGTCAGTGACACCAAACAGTCCTATGAGTTGGGCACTATTATCCCACTGAAGTGACTGAGTTACAGAGAAATTAATGATCTACCCAGTGTCAACAGCCAGGAAGTTGTGGGGCCAGAGATATTTGATTATTAGAACTCTCTCCTCTTGCTATCATCTCTTAATCTGCATCTTCTCTTAACTCCTTACTTCGTAAAATGAGAATTCGTATTCATTCTACAAATATTTATCTCCACATTTAATGTTTGCCTAGCATTGCTCTGAAATATAATGGCCAAAGTCCTTATTATCAACTACTTTTATTCTAGTAGGGGAAGAAAGATAATAAACATTAATGAACAAAGGACCAAGAGTATTAAGGGAAGTGTTAGTAGGGAGTAACTGATCAGCTAATTTAAGAAGTCCTTTCGAAGAACTAAACATTTAATCATAGACTTGGATAAGAAGAGAAGAGAAAGTCTTCTAGACAGAGGGAAGAGGTAGTGCTTGGTCTGAAGAGCAAAATTACCTGTGTTTACAAACAGAAAGAAGTCTGGGCGCCAGGAAAAGAAGAGACATGAAAAAAAATGAGGCCAAAGATTTAGTCAGAGGCCAGGCCAAGCTGGTCTTTGTAAACCAAGTGTAGCAGACAACATCAAATGCCATATCCTTTTCTCACTCACAGTCACTTAGATGTACACAGTGTCCTGTTCCTAAGACTCTTCCTTGGTGAAAGATTTCTATCTCTGGAGAGCTCAGCAGTCTGGAAGAACATCAGTTCAGCCTTTGGCCAATAAATGATGAAAGAATATTCCAATGAATTATGGAATATTTATATTACAGATTTCCTACCTGGTTGTCAGACAATCTGAGGCATGTTCCATACCATCTTTCAGAAGTCTCAAAATCTATTTCTGGGGAAATCCAGTCTAAAAAGAGTTAAACATAAAAGCTTGGATTTTATTCTAAACTTGTTCAGAAGCAATTGGAGACTTTTTAGCAAGGAAATATCATGGTCTGAGTTACTTTTTAATTAAAGTTTCACGTTAGCTACTTCTTAGGGGATTGAGTTAAGAGGAAACGGCAAATTCTACATGAAGAATACTCCAATAGCCAAGGCCCAGTGTGAGATTTGAACTAGTTTAGTGTGTATGAAGAAAAAAAAAAAAAATTCAAATACATCTTGAGATCAAATTGATAGGATTTTAGGTTTGAAGGAAATAACAGCATAAGGAGAAGAGAGAAATCAAAGATAACAAATTTTAGCTTCTTAGATGTTGCTACCATTAGAATAGGATGGGGAAGACTGAAAGCAGAGCAGGTCTGTAGGTAAATCAATATTGCTTTTTGGTCTTTCTTAAGATTAAGATGCCAAATATTTGGCCAAATAGAGATTTCGGGATGCATCCGGAGCTCAGGGAAGTTAGTGCTGGAGATCCAGACCTGAGTTACTGGTCCACAGAAGTTATTTAAAACCATGTGTCTGAATGAGATCACCTGGAGGAAGTGTAGATGGAAAGGAGAAGAGTGATCAGGATGGAATATTGCATCCCTCAGAGGATGACATGCCTGCAAAGGAGACTGGGAAGGACTACTGCAATAAAAGCAAAACCAATGAATTGCCAGGGGTGAAAACAGCCTCTCTAAGGGCTCAGGTAGCAAAGTAAACACTGTTATGTGTTAGGGACATCGCTGGTTATCTTTTCAAAATCAAGTTTAGTTGAGCTTGGAAAGAAAGAAGCCTGAATGAAGAGGATTGAAAAATAAACAATGACAACGATGCAAGGTGGGGAATGGAAAGAATTTTAAACACCTCTTTCAAAAAGAATTTGTTGTGAAGCAGTGAAGAGAAATGAGAAGGCAGCAAGGGAGATTGTCTCTTTCTGTTTTTCTTTTTTCTTACAGATGGATATTGGAAGATAATTGCATGCTTGTAGGAAATATCCAGTTTTTAGAAATCCTATCTTTTTCATTTAGTTCCCCTTATTGTTTACATGACTCAGCTTATTTTTACTTTCACACTATTTAAGTTGATCACGTTTACATTTATCTATAACCATAGTCAAGTCTTTAATGCTTGGCCCTAAGGTTGAATTTTCATTTTGCTTTTACAGTTTTTAAAATCAGGTTAAAATACACATAACATAAAATTTACTATCTTAACCATTTTTAAGTGTATAGTGAAGTGGCATTAAATACTTTCATGATGTTGTGCAACCATCACCACCAGCCATCTCTGTATTTCCTTTCATCTTGTAAAACTGAAACTCTACACCCAATAAAGAATAACTCCCTATTCCGTCTCCTTCCAGCCTCTGGCAACCATCATTACTACTTTCTGTTTTTATGCTTTTGACTAGCCTAAGTACCTCATATAAATGGAATCATATAGGATTTGTCTTTTTGTGACTGGCTTATTTCACTTAGCATAATGCCATCGACGTTCATTCATGTTGTAGCATATGTCAGAATTTCCTTCCTTTAAAAACTGAAGAGTATTCCATTGTGTGTATATAACATATTTCCTTTTCCCATTCATTTGTCAATGGACATTTAGACTGTTTCTATATCTTGGCTGTTGTACATAACGATGCAGTAAATATGGGAATGCAGCTACCTCTTCAAGATCCTGACTTCAATCCTCTTGGATAAATACCCAGAAGCAAAATTGCTGGATTACATGGTAATTCTGTATTTAATTTTTTGAGGAACTGCCATTGGGTTTTTCATCATGACTACACCACTTTACATTTCTGCCAACAGTTTGCAAGCATTCCAAATGGTCTACGTTTTCACCAACATGTTATTTTCGTTTTTTTTTTTTTATATTAGCCATCCTGATGAGTATGAGGTGCAATTTTATTGTAGTTTTGATTTGCATTGTCCTAATGATTAGTGATGTTGAGCATCTTTTCATGTGCATATTGGTTATTTGTAAACCTGTTTAGGAAAATAATCTATTCAAGTCCTTTGCCCGTTTTTTTTCAAGTTGCTTTGTTGTTGCTGCTGAGTTTAATAATTCACTATATATTCAGAATATTAATCTCTTATCAGATAAACAATTTGCACATATTTTCTCTCATTCTGTGGGTTGCTTTTTTACTTTGCTAATATTGTCTTTTGATGCACAAATTTTAAAAATTTTCATGAAGTCCAATTTATCTACTTTTTCTTTTGTTACCTATATCTTTGGTGTTATAATTCAAGAAGTCAATACGAAGCCAAATGTCATGAAGTGTCTGTCCTCTTTTTTCTCCTAAGAATGTTATAGTTCTAGGTCTTACATTTAGGTGTTTGATCCATTTTGAGTTTTTTTTTTTTATATGGTGTTGGGTAAGGGTTCAACTTCTTTCTATTGCATGGAAATATCCAATTTCCCAGCACAATTTATTGAAAACTCTGTTCTTTTCCTATTGAATGGTCTGGCACCCTTGTCATATGACCATATACCTGAGGGTTTATTTCTGGGATCTCTGTTCTATTCCATTGGTATATATGTCTGATTCTATGCTAGTATCACACTATTTTGATTACTGTAACTTTGTAAGAAGTGTAATCATGAAGTGTGAGTCCTTCAGCTTTGTTCTTTTTGAAGATTACTTTGGCTATGAGGCTAATCTCTTTTGAGATTAGATATAAATTTTAGAATGGGTTTTTCTATTTCTGAAAAAAAAATCATTGTGATTTTGGTACAGATTGTAGGGAATCTGTAGATTGCTTTGGGAATACTGACATCTTAACAGTACTAAGTCTTGCAGTTCATGAACATGGGATATGTTTCCATTATGTCCTAAGGATATTATTCTTTTTGATGCTAGTGTAAATGAAATTATTTTTGTAATTTCCTTTCCATTTTTAGATTATATATTGTTCATTGTTTGTATATAGAAATGCAACTGATTTTTGTGTGTTGTTTCTATATTCTTTATAGCTTTTTTTGTGCCTTGTTTCCTGCATTACTGACTTCTTTTGTGTTTAATTGATTTTTTTATAGTAAAATGTTTTAAGTTTCTTTCTCATTTCCTTTTGTGTATATTCTATAGGTATTTTCTTTGTGGTTATCATGGGGATTACTTTAACATCCTAAAGTTATAATACTCTGAACTGAATTTATAACAGCTTAACTGAAATAATATACAAAACTGCTCCGTTATAGCTCCATCCCCACCCCTCTTGGTTGTTGACGTCACAAGATTGTATCTTTATACATGGTATGCCCCAAAACAAAGTAGTATTTTTAAACACATTAGTCTCTTAATTTATGTAGTAAATGAAATGTGGAGTTACAACCATTGTTAAAATAACAGTAGCTTTTTTAACTGCCCATGTATTTACCTTTATTGAGATTTTATTTCTTTAAATGGTTTTGAATTATTGTCTAGTGTCCTTTCATTTTACCCAGCACAACTTCTTTGAAGATTTCTTGTAGAGCAGGTCAAGTGGTAATGTACTCTCTTAGCTTTTGTTTATCTGGTGTTGTCTTAATTTCTTCCTCACTTTTGAAGAATAGTTCTGCCAAATATAGAATTCTTGGTTGACAGTTTTTTCTTTTAGCATTTTGAATATATTGGCCCACTGCTTTCTGGCTTCCAAAGTTTTGGAATGAGAAATTTGCTGATAATCTTATTAAGGATTCCTTGAATTGTGATGAGTCACTTCTCTCTTCCTGTTTCCAAGATTCTCTCTTTGTCTTTTGAAAGTTTGATTATAGGGTATCTCAGTCTGAATTTCTTACAGTTCATTTTACTTAAAGTTCATTGATCCTCATAGATGTTTATATTGATGTCTGTTATCAGATTTGGGAAGATTTTAGCCATTACTTTAGATATTGTTTCTGCACCTTTCTCTCTTGCTTCTCCTTAGATCCCTAAGACTATTTACTTTTCTTCAGCCTTTTTTCTGTTTCTCAAACTCAATAATTTCCATTGTCCTGGCTTCAAGTCTTTAAGCTCACTGATTTCTTCTGCTTGCCCAAATCTGCCATTAGATCTCTCAACTGGCTTTTTATTTCAGTTATTGTACTTTTCACCTCTATAATTTCTTTTTGATTTCTGTGTTGATTTTCTCTCCCTTTTTGATATTTTCATTTTGTTCTTACATTGTTTTATTTACCTTTTTCTACATCTCCCTTTGATGTTTTTTGATCATCTTTATGACAGTTGTTTTACAGTCTTTGAGTAGCAGATCTACCATCAGGTCTTTTTTACTGGCATTTTCTGTTAATTTTTTTTTTTTCTTTCAAATGGGCCACACTTTTCTGTTTCTTTCTGTGCCTTATAATTTCTGGTTGGAAACTGAACATTTGAATCTAACAATGTGGTAACTCTGGAGATCAGATTCTTCCTCTTTATTCAGAGTTTTCAGATTTTGGTTACAGTTTCTGCTTTTTTAATTTTTTTATTTTTTATTGTTGTAGGCTGTTTCTATGATGAAGATCACCCTGAAGTATAAACTTAACATCTTCTCATGTCTTTTCTGAGACTTTCCTTGGGCATGTATGTTCACTTTGTAATTTTTATCATATATGCAGATGTTTTTGAATATTTTAGTCTTACTGTGTGGCTCACATATGAGGGAAAAGAAAAAAGTGAAGATTGGAAAAAAGAGTGCTGGCCCTTTAGTCTCCTGGAAGTCATTTTAGCCACAGTAAAAAGAGCTTGCAACAATGGAGGGAGGTGCAACAACAATAGCAACCTGCCTTTTTTGTTCACCTCTGTGATCAGAATGAGAAATTGGTGATCAGAGCATAAATTCATGGTATTTGGAGGAGAGAGTTCTTTCTGTCCTCCCTGTATCTTGCAAGCTGTTCCAGGAACACATGCCCAGACACTTGTCATGTGACTAAGGGGTAGGGGACGGGTAGCTGCTACTGTGTTAAATGCTACAGTTGACCAAAGTTAATCACAATTTATTGCCTAAGCCTTCCTCTGGAAGTTGCAAGCCTTCAATAAACTCCAGAGTTCCAAAATAGTTATATTAAACAGATTCTGCCAGTGCAATTGTTGTCTAGGTGGGGAGGCAAATTCCCGGTACTTCCTACTTTTCCATCTTCCTGAGATTTAATTTTAAAACAACAAAAAAGATTTACAAACTAATGCTGATGACTATATATTATCATTTATTTCATAATTGAGTTCTATAGTTTAGCAGCATTTCCCTTCTTTTATATACATTTGTTTTCTCTGAAGAATAAAATAGCATTTCTGTCCTTCTACTCTTTATCATTTAATTCAATTTTTTTTCAATTCTTTGTCCAAATTTTTTTTTTCTTACTACCTCCCACTACTGCCCTCTGTTCCCTGCTCCTTTGTGGACTTGCTGCTAGTCCTGTTTTACTGCTGGTATCCTAAGACATCTTTCTATTCTTTTCGAGGTTTGAATATAAGTTTCCTGTACTCTGCTTTATTTTGGCTCATTCCCACATATCTTCCTAGAAGGTAGCAGGAAGTGCATATTTTTGAATTTTGCATCACGAAAGTGCCTTCATCCTACATTCATGCTGCATGATCACTCAGTTGAATATGGAATTCTAATATAGAAAAACATTTCTTCAGAATTTTGAAGGCATTTTTCTAATATTTTCTATCAGAGAGAGAGAGAAAAACTGAAATTAGATCTGAGGCTAAGCGGACTTTCATCCTTATAATTAAAAAGTATTGCTTCGCTTTTTTCTCCATCCCTGAAAGCTTTTAGTATTTTTAATTTATTGTTATATATATTTTCACATATAGAGAGATGGGTTTTTTTAGATTTATATATAAATGTTATTTTATGTTATATTTATAGATGTTAGTTTTTTTTTTTTAATTTTTTTAATTTTTATTTTTTTTCCTTTTTTGTCTTTTTTACTGACCAGTAACGGGATCACAACCCTCGGTGTCGCGCCCATACCGGGGACCAGCAACGGGATCGCAACCCTCGGTGTTGCGCCCGCACCGCGCTCAACCAGTGAGCGGGAACCGGTCTCCACATGGGATCCGACCCCTCCGCGGGAGCGCCTCCGCGCTCCCAAGCAGCGCACTCTTCAGTGTGCCACCGGGCCGGCCCTAGATGTTAGTTTTTGATTTACAGAAACATTAAGCAGATAGTAAATTTTCCATATACTCCTTGATCACGCATGCATGCACAGTTTTTCCTATCTGTAACAACTTGCATTAATGTGGAAATTTGTTTGCACTTAATGAACTGATATAGATTCAATATTATTAACTAAAGATCATAGTTTACATTGAAGTTCACTCTTTGTGTTCTATCTTTCTATGGGTTTTGACAAATGTATAATGTAGAGTTGTACAACCCTAAAAGCACTTTGTGCTTAATCTATTTATACCTATTACCCTCAACCCCTTCCCTGGAACTCCTTGGAACCATTGATTATTTTTGTTCTATTGATAGTTTTGCCTTTCCAGTATGTCATCTAGTCAGAAACACACAGCATGTAGCCTTTTTAGACTTTCTTCTTTACCATAGCAATATGCATTTATGGATCCTCCATGCCTTTTTTGTGACTTGGAGGATTGATAATGCTTTTTATTGTTGCATAATATTATATTGTATGGATATACTACAGTTTACACATTCACTTATTGAGAGAGAATCTTGGTTTCTTCTAGTTATTGGCAATTATGAATAAGCCTACTATAAACATTAGTGTGTGTTTTTTGTGTGAACGTAGGCTTTTAACTTAATTGGATACGTATTGGAGCATGATTGCTGTATTGTATAAGGTTATGTTTAGCTTTGTAGGAAATTGCCAAACTGTCTTCCAAAGTGGCTGTACTGTTTTGCATTCCTACCAGCAGTGAATGAGAGTTCCTGCTGCTTTACCCCTTTGCCATCAGTTAATATTTGTCAGTTTTTTTTTTTTTTCCTTTTTGTCTTTTTTCGTGACCGGCAACGGATCGCAACCCTCAGTGTCGCCCCCGCACCGGACTGGGACCGGCCACGGGATTGCAACCCTCGGTGCTGCTCCCGTTTTTCCGTGTCCGGCAACGGATCGCAACCCTCAGTGTTGCCCCCGTACCGGACCGGGGACCGGCAACGGGATTGCAACCCTCGGTGTTGCTCCCGCACCTCGCTCAGCCAGTGAGCGGCCGGTCTGTATGTGGGATCCGAACCCTCGGCGGGAGCGCCGCCGCGCTTCCCAAGTGGCGCACTATCCAGTGCGCCACCGGGCCAGCCCAATATTTGTCAGTTTTAAGAATTTTAGCCACTCTAATAGGTGTGAGTAGTATCTCATTGTTGTTTTAGTATACAATTCCCTAATGACATGTAATATTGAGCATCACTCATATACTTTACAATTTTATACCTTTTTGGAGATGTGTGTGTTCAGATTGTTTGCTAACTTTTTAACTATGTATTGGAGCTAAACTAAAAGTGTAAAGTATATAGTGATTTTTGTAGAGGGCTTGTTATTCTCTTAAAATTTGACAATGGTGTAACTAGACAGTTTTTGTTTTACATTTTCATTCATTATTCTATCTACACTCGTTTATTTAAATATGTCCTTTATGAGAAACTATATATTATTATTTTATTATTTTTGTTTAGAAAACATTCCTCAACTCTACTCCATTTTCTCTATTCTTCTGAAAAATCATACTAGTCGAGCATTGGCATTTTGGGATTAGTTGTTTATGCCTTTTATCAAATCTTTCATATTTTCTATCTTTTTGTTATACTTCAAAGGAATTTCCTTGAATTTATCTTCCTGCCTTATTTTTTCCAGCAATTATCTTGTTCCCTCCATATTACTTTTCACAACATTTCTTTTATTTTTGAATTACTATTTTCTTGAATAACTTAAGATATAATATTTAGATTAATTTCTTCTAAATATACATTATTTTTATTTTCTCAAGAATCATTTTTTGCTTTCTTCACCTTGGTCTATTCTCACTTTGTTACAGGATTTTCTGAAATGCTTGAGGACTTTGCTTTTCTATGTGTTTTGGAAGACAGTAAAAAACTGGTAAAATTTCTTTGTATGTGGGTAAAAATTGTTAACTGGAATATTTAGTTTTATATTAATCAGAAAGTCAGTAATTATTACAAAGAAATGTAAACATCAGAGAATGAAGACATTTCATTGGGACGTTCCTCACTTTTGGTAGTACAGTCGGCCCTCCATATCTGTGGGTTCTGCATCTGTGGATTCAACCAAATGCCAATCGAAATAGTTTTAAAAAAAACAAACCAAAACAAAAAAAGAAACACAATAAAAATAATGCAAATAAAATGCAGTATAAAAACTATTTACATAGCATTTTATTATATTAGGTATTATAAATAATCTAGAGATGATTTAAAGTATACAGGAGAATGTGCATAGATTATTTGCAAATACTACACCATTTTATAAGAGGACAAGCATCCCTGGACTTTGGTATCCACTCCCCTGGGGTCCTGGAAATACTCCCCTGTGGATACAGAGGGAGACTGATTTTGTGAAAGGGAATTTACATGATTAGGATTTAAGCTATTTCCTGTTTTCAGCCCTCACTTCACTGTACTCTTACATCATAGTTATAATTTGCAAGTTTTAAGCTTCTCCAGTGTCCAAAAGGCAGATTCTCCAGACTGTAACTCCCTCCATTCTGCTCACCATCCTCTAATACTTTGTTAAATATATCCATATCTAGATTTATCTCTTCATTCTTATCCATATGCATATCTGTCTCTCTGTCCATCTATCGATCAATGAAAATTAGGAACCTCAAACTTAAATGAAAGATTTGGGAAAAAAAAATAGCTGAATAAAATTTTTATATCTGTGTGAAAATTTCTAAATATATTTAGTAGAAAAGAAATCAAAGTAGTTACAAAAGGAAAAGAAAATGGAAGTTGGAATTAAGTCAGAGTTTATTTGGTCCGAGAAAGCTATTCTCCCCTTATCTTGGATTTTGAAGGCAACACTGTTCCATGAGTTACTGAGGAGACACAACAGCGTATCGGAAAAGGTTTATTATTGTAAGCCTCAGAAGTAAGAAAAAGTGATATCCTCACTACTTAAAGATGGAGATTCAGTGCTTTGTCAGAAAGCTACATTGCTTTCTGGGGAGTATAAAGTGTTTGTTAGTTGGAAAGAAAACATTGAAGTGTGGGAGAAGAATCCAGAGGGAGACACAAAGGATTTACTGAAGACTTTTTCATGTCAGAATTTTGCTCTGCTGGCTGTGCTAATATAACTATTGCAATGGAGTTACTTCCCCCTCCACCTTCTCCTAGCGTCCACCATGAGTTACAACATATTGGCACGCTCCACTTGAGCCACCAGTGAGCAAAGTGAAGACATCACTTAGGTTTCTGATAAAGTAAAGATCTAATGTACGTTAAGAACAATGTTGTCCCTGCCATCTAGTACTTTAGGACAAGGCTTGCCCATGACTTACTGAGGAGGAATTAATGTTGATCTGAAAAAGGCTCATATCTATAAACCAGAGAACTCTAAGCTGTTACCACCTCCAATGGTTACCTAGACCCATTATCCTAGCTGTGACCAATGTCCCATCTCAATCCATTCGTCCTTCTCTCTATCAATATTCTCGTCCTGAGATTCAGTCTTTCCGTGCCTTGGCTGTTAGCTTTTCAAAATAAAAAACATTAATATACGTGGAGGTAGCAGCTCACAGTACTACTCACAGCACTACATCTGGCAGCATATTGGGTACTTTATTAGGGTGTTTAGAAAGCACACCTCCTTCACAAATGATACACTGGCAGTAAAGATATTCTAGCTGCTCTGAAAATATTTTCTAAGCAATGGAAATTGGGTTGGGAGGACTTTTCAGCTGTGACTTGAAAAAAATAACACATAGTAATTAATACATATAAAGCTGGCCTTGACTAAAGTAACTACAAGTTGAACATTGCTGATTCATGTCTCACTTTGTTCTGATACCTGCCCTCCTCCTACTGTGATTAAAACAACAACAATAAAATAAAAAGGAGACAATAGAACTAATGATCATTAATAGAAGCACTAGGCACCAATAAAAATTCATACTAAGTGTCATTCTTTAGATGACATTGTGGGCCACATTTGTGTACTTTGTAAAATATTATGCTCAAAAAACAGTGAATTATAATTAATATGTTGACTATGAAGTAAAACCTCTAATTTAGACTACTGATACTAGGAGCCTAGGTGAAAATGAATTCTGAAAGGGATGTCAATCCAAAGTCGTTGGAAATAGCATATTTACTGGGGCCAATAAGCTGCACATATTTCTGGCCCAGGAATTAAGGAAGCCAGAGGAGGAGATCCAGGTGGAGCTGCAGGAGCTGCAGGCCCAACTGCTCCCCTCACCTACACAATGAGCCAGCAGGTCAGTGATATTGTATGTGAGCTGCAGCAGCTGAGGCACTTTGCCCAGACTCTCAAAGTATCATGACTGCTGGTTTACTTCTGTTTCTGTGTTACATATCTTGCATGACTATTTCTTGTGGCCAAACCTACACAGAAATCATGCAAGGACGGGAAATCTGGGAAAATGTAGTTGTAATTTAGCTAAGCTGAAACAGTACAAAAGCACCAAAATTGGTAATAATGAGTTTACAAAATTGCTGAAGGGCTGTGTTCTCCCCTATTCATGCAGTTGCTATACTGAGCAGTAGCCGAATAATTAAAATCTCACCATCAGAGGTGTCATTATTAGAACCCTGCTGGTGCTCTCAGACGTGAAATCAAGCATGGTGCTTTACTGCATAGCATCCTGTGAATTCCTGCACCTTATCAGCAGCTAGTGATTCTTTTGATGGCATAGCACTAAAATTATACATTTTATTGCTATGAAATGAATAATACACCTATATCTATAAAAGCTAAGTCCTCCCTCCTTCTTCCCAGTCCTTCTCTACTGCATTTATGTGTGTGTGCGCACACATACATACACACCCACTGCACATAGCCTGAGGTAACACCATAAATTACCTCAACATTAAAGAGAAAAAAATGTTCTGGGTGAGTGTATTTAAGAAAAATACTGTGAATGTGCACAGAGATGACACATGTGCAAATAAAATGAAAGGAATTTGGTTTTGATCTAATGGCTTCATCTATTTTTCCTAAGCAGGATTGTAATTACCTGCACAGGAGCTTAAAATAATATGGGCAGTAAGTTTCAGGAGTTATCTTATTAAATGAATATGTTATTTGTATTCTATATGGAAATTAGCTTGTGCATTTTGACTTTATGCATGAGTCTTGGACCCCTGGGGTCCTGTGGGGACCAGGCACAGCTGATTTCTTCATCTGCAAGGCAGAACCTTGACAGCCACAGATGTGAGCTGCTCCAGCTTTAGGTGTGAAAGCTGCTTTGTGAAGCCAGAATTCAGGCAATTAAGCTAGTTCCCCTCCTGGTAAGCTGGTAGTTAGCCAGGGCACTGTCAATACTGCCACACTTCTCCAGGCAGAGGGCTTGGTGAGATGGAACACCTGAAGCCACTTGCTGGAAAAGAACAAAGACTCAAAAACTAAAATGTTAAGGACCTCTGTTTTAAAATCATTTTAGCCTTTAACTCTGTATTCTACAGATAGATTCAAATAAAACATAAAAAAACCCAAGACAATATAATTCGTAATCATGTATAACTCCTTAGAGTTACCAAACATGTTCATTATGCATTGCATATGGTATATTATATGTTAATCACGTATTTTATTGTATATTAATTTTTACAAAAACAACCAAATAAAGTTTATAACATTATTGCTATGTATATATTAGGAAACTGAGTCTCAGAGTAGATCAGTACCTTATTGTAGGTTATACAGCCTGTAAATTGCCAAGCTAGGATTGAAACCCCAAATGCCCCACTTCAATCCCACAGTACATTTTAAATACTTTCTAAGAAGAAAGGATACACATGAGTTAGTAAAATAAATAGCCAATTTTACTAGTCTCTCCAGCACAGCTTTCTTGGATTTTGCCATGATTTTATTTTATCACTTATAAAACTAGTTTTACCTTGTCTTTATTCCTTTAAAAGATTCTAATAATTGAAAATTTGCACCTAGCATTTTGTCAGATTTTTGAAGTAAAAGCTAAAATTGCTAATAGTCACTAGAATATAAATACTAGTTTGTGTTCTAGATGAGGAAGTAAAGGAAAAATGAATCTTGAGCAGCCACATTATGAGAAATTTTGCTAGGTGCTTGTACATTTTGTCACTGAAATATTCTAACAATGAGAGATAGGTAATATATTACTCCGTTCTAAAGGAGGAGACCAAAGTCTAAGTTGAGGAACTTACCCTGAGGATAAGGAGAAAGTAAGGCTATGGTTCAGCTGGAATTTGAACACCACTCTACTTGATTCTCAAGATAAAAGAATAAGGCCAAAAAAGTATGTTGTGTCTACTCTTAGTCATGCATTCCACTCAGCACTTACCAAACATCGTTTTCTCTCTAGCAATCCTATAAAATTAGTAGCTATTCAAGTCTTTTTTTTTTTTTTTTTTTGATTCCACATATAGGTGAGATCATTCAATATTTTTTTTCTATGTCTGGCTTATTTCACTTAACATAATGTCCTTCAGTTTCGTTTGTGTTGTGGCAAACAGGATCTATGTTTTTTTTTTTTTTTTTTTTTTTGATTCCACATATAGGTGAGATCATTCAATATTTTTTTTCTATGTCTGGCTTATTTCACTTAACATAATGTCCTTCAGTTTCGTTTGTGTTGTGGCAAACAGGATCTATTTTTTAAGGCTGAATAATATTCTATTGTGTATATGTACTATGAATTCTTTGTCCTTTGTTCTTGATGGACACTAAGGTTGCTTCCATATCTCGGCTGCTGTGAACAGTGTTGCAATGAACATGGGTATACAAGTGGTGATTTTATTTCTTTTGGCTATATACCCAGAAGAGGTATTGCTGGGTCATGGTAGTACTCTTTTTAAATTTCTTTAGGAACCTCCATACTGTTTTCCATAGTGGCTGCACCAATCTACATTCCCATCAACAGTGTACAAGTGTTCCCTTTTTTCCACATCCTCACCAACATTTATCAGTTGGCTTTTCTATTTTACTCATTTGCAAATGAAGAAAAGGATACAGGTTAACTTAAATTGCCTAAAATCCCAAGCCTAGTAATTGGCAGAGAAGGAAATTGAATGTCTGGCTTCAATGCTTGTGCTCCTTCCACAAACAGATGTCCCAGATCTGAGTGTATACATGAGAATTTAAACACCACACAGGAAATAAATAACTTTTTAAAGACAACAGAGTAGAAACCATTCACAGAGCAGTAAATGACTGAGTCCTCCAATACCTGTTATTAAAGTAAGATACAGTTTTGTGAGATCTTTTTTCATTAAGCTTCAAAGAATACTGCACTTTGAGAGTTTTCATCTATTTTTTGCCAGAATTATTTTAAACAGTCGCTTACATGAAATGCTCAACAGAAAAATGATTCTTTGCAGCGAATAGGAAATATATCTTAATATTGTATATTGTGAATTACATGCTGGGATACTCTAAAAGGAAGGAAAAATACCTTCTGGATCAAAAGTTATGTACACACTTAATTATACAAAATATTGTTCCAAATCTTCAAAGCGAATAAGCCATTTTAGCATCCCAACAGCATTAGATGTAATTTCAGGTTGTTCTATAGTCCCCTCAACACGATTTTTTTTTTTTTTTTTTTTTTTTTTTTTTTTCCGTG
>NW_007726160.1:219402-257628 GCF_000696425.1 Galeopterus variegatus
AAGCCATTTTAGCATCCCAACAGCATTAGATGTAATTTCAGGTTGTTTTATAGTCCCCCCAACCCGATTTTTTTTTTTTTTTTTTTTTTGTTTTTTTCCGTGTCCGGCAACGGATCGCAACCCTCAGTGTTGCCCCCGTACCGGACCGGGGACCGGCAACGGGATTGCAACCCTCGGTGTTGCTCCCGCGCCTCGCTCAGCCAGTGAGAGGGAACCGGTCTGTATGTGGGATGCAAACCCTCGGGCGGGAGCGCCACCGCGCTTCCCAAGCGGCGCACTATCCAGCGCGCCACCGGGCCAGCCCTTAATAATAAGATTTTTTGCCAATCCAGTGGGCATGGAAAGTTTTCACTGTGGTTTTAATTAGCATTTCCCTCATTACCATTGAGATTGACCATATTTTTATATATTTATTTACCAATTAGTGTTTTCTCTCTATAAAATTGTCTGGTTATATCTTCTGTCCATTTTTTAAAGGGAATATTTCTCTTTTTCTTATTGATATGGAATTATTTATGTATTCCACATACTAATTGCCTCTTGATTATGATTCTGTGAGTGGCAGGTCTCTTCTCCCTATATTTATCCTCTTTTTATATTTTATGGTAACTTTTATGCACAGCTGTTTTTAATTTTTATATAATTTAATTTAGTAAACTTGCCTATGTTAATTTCATTAAATTATTCATTATATTTTATTCTGAACTTTAAAATATTTACTTTTCACATTTAGTTGCTTTATATGTATGGTATGAGGAAGAAGTCCAATTATATTTAATTTTTTACAAGTATAACCACATTTTATAGCACCATTTACTGAAGAATCCAGTATTTCCTCATTAATCTGCAATGCAACCTCTTTAATGTCTCATAAATGTACAGATGTTTTATTTTGCTTATTTTGTGCTGTGTCCCTTTTGTTTATTCCTCATCAGTTCCACAATGCTATACTAACTTTATTACAGCTCTTGATATTAGTAAGGCAAGTCTTTCACTGAAGTTTTCTTCCTCAAAATTGTCTTGGCTATTCTATTCCCTTTGATATTTCATATGTATTTAAGAATTAGGTTATCATATCACAATAAAATCCCTGTCAGGATTTTTATTGGAATTACTTTGAATGTATAGATTGTTTTGGATAGAAATGACATATTTATCATATTGATTCCGTCTACTCATAGCCATGATGCCTATATTCATGTAGGTCTTTTAGAAGTCTTTTAGAAGTTGTCTGCCTAGGGCCGGCCCGGTGGCGCACTGCTATAGTGCGCCACTTGGGAAGCGTGGTGGCGCTCCTGCCGAGGGTTCGGATCCCACATACAGACCGGTTCCCGCTCACTGGCTGAGCGAGGTGCGGGCGCAACACCGAGGGTTGCGATCCCGTTGCCGGTCCCGGTCCGGTACGGGCGCGACACTGAGGGTTGCGATCCGTTGTTGGACACGAAAAAAGACAAAAAGGAAAAAAAATTAAAAAAAAAAAAAAAAAAAGAAGTTGTCTGCCTAGAAGTTGTTCAAAGTTTCCTAATTTACTTTAAAAGATTTTGCTAGTTTTTACCAACCTTCTTATAATTTCTGTTAATATCTTAAAATGAATTTTTAAAAAGACACTGTAATTGTGGCTAGTTTGAAGGAATACAACTAAGTTTAGTATTCTGATTTAGTTTATTAACTATTTATATATTTTATAAAATCATTTACATAATTCTCAAAATGTATTGATTTTTTTTTGAAATTCTGTACAAGCAATCATATTTGCTCTCCAGGGAATATTTGAAAATGTCTGGAAATACTTCTGGTTATTACAATTGGGATGGTGCTACTGGAATAGCATAGGTAGAGGCTAGGGATGCTGATAAACATCCTACAGTGTGCATTACAGCCCCTACAATGAAGAACCATCTGGCGCAAAATGTTAATACTGCAGAGGCTGAAAAACCGTGATCAAGTCTTTTGTAAGATAAACCTTTAAAGCTTGAGTCCTTTTTCTCTTAATAGTGTCTTTCACAGAAGTTTTGCAGGTTTACAATTTATACTTAGGTCTAAGATTCATTTTGAGTTAATTTTTGTGAAAGGTATAAGATCTGTGTCCATGTTTATTTTTTTGTGCATATGGTTGCCCAATTTTTCCTGCACCACTTGTTGAAATGACTATCTTGTATACATTGAATTGCCCGTGTTCCTTTGTCAAAGATCATTTGAATACATTTATGAGGGTCTATTTCTGGGTTTACATTCTCTTCTGTTTTCTATGTGTCTATTTTTTGCCAATATTATACTCTCTTAATTAATGTAGCCTTACGTTGATTCTTGAAATTACATACTGTGTATCCTCCAACTTTGTTCATCTTCAGTATTGTGTTAGTTATTTGATTACTTTGACTTTTCATGTTAACTTTACAATAAATACGTTAATATCTGCAAAATTACTTGGGATTTTGATTGGGATTGCGCTGAACATATAGATCAACTTGGGGAGACTTGCCATCTTAACAACAATGAGTCTTCCAATTAGTGAACAAAGAATATCTCTTGACTAATGTAGATCTTTTTTTAAATCAGTGTTTGTAATTTTCCACATACATGTCCTTTACCCATTTTATTAAATATATTCTTTTTCATTTCAAATTTCACATAATTATTGCTGGTATATATAAAAGCAATTAAATTTTATACATTACCTCTTACATTCTGGGGCCTTGCTCTACTCTCTTATTGAACTTTTTAGTGATCTTTGGGATTTTCCATGTGAATATTCATGACATCTGCTAATAGAGACAGCTTTATTTCTTCCTTTCCAATTTAAATTGTTTTATTTCCTCTTTTTGTTATATTGGATACTATGGATTGACTGTCCCCCCAAAACTTAATCCCCACTGTGACAGTGATAAGAGGATGGAAAATCCTATTATGGTGATTGGAAGGTGGGGCCTTGAAGAGGTGATTTGATTGTTAAGACCATGCCCAAGTAAATGGATTAATTAATTGGTGGTTTAATGGTAGTCATGGATGTGGTTCTGAGGGCTTTAAAAGGAGAAAGAGTAAGGAGTTAGTCCTCTCTCTGCTTCTGCCATCCTCCATGTGATACCCTTCACAACTTTGCTGTGAGGAGTCACTACCCACCAACAAGGTTCTCATCAGATATATTCCTTGGACTTTGGACTTCCCAGCCTCTGAAACTGTAAGCAATACATTTTGTTTTCTTACAAATTGCCAAGTTGCACGTATTTTGTTACAAGCAAAAAAAAAAAAAGGACTAGTATGTTGGACTAGCTTGGGCTAGGGCTTCCAGTACACTGCTGAATATAAGTGGTGAAGGTGACAAGCCTTGACTTGTTGCTGATAATGGGGAAAGTGATCATTTTCTTATCATGAGGCTGGCTGTAGGTTTTTTTTGCAGATGTTCTTTATCAAATTGAAGCAGTTCTCCTTTACTCCTAGTTGCTGACATTGTTTTGCTTTTTTTTTTTTAAATCATGAATGGGTGGTGAATTTTGTCAAATGCATTTTTTGTATCAATTAGTATAAAAGTATGATTTTTTCTTCTTTGGTTTGTTGATGTGGTATTGAATGATTTTCAAATGTTAAACCAGCCTTGTAAAAGGTGAAAGATCTCTACAATGAGAACTACAAACTACTACTGAAAGTAAATAAAGAAGACACAAAAAGATGGAAAGACATTCCATACTCTTGGACTGGAAGAATTAACATTGTGAAAATGTCCGTGCTACCCAAAGTAATCTACAGCAATCCTGAGCAAGAAAAATAAGGCTGGAGGCATAACGCTACCTGACTTTGAATTATACTACAAAGCTATAGTAACAAAAACAGTATGGTACTGGCATACAAACAGACACTTGGACCAGTGGAACAGAATAGAAAACCCAGAAATCAACCCACACACTTATAGCCAATTGATATTTGACAAAGGCAACATAAAAATACATTGGGGAAAAGACTGCCTCTTCAATAAGTGATTCTGGGAAAACTGGATATCCATATGCAGAAGAATGAGACTAGACATGCATCTCTGACCATATACTAAACTCAATTAAAAATGACCTGAAACTATAAAGCTACCAAGAGAAAATACAGGGGAAACACTTCAGGAATTAAGACTGGGAACAGGCTTTATGAACATGAGCCCCAAAGCACAAGCAACAAAAGAAAAAATAGACAAATGAGACTATATCAAACTAAAAAGCTTCTGCACAGCAAAGGAAACAATCAACAGAGTGAAATGACAACATACAGAGTGGGAGAAAATATTTGCAAACTATACACCTGAAAAGGGATTAATACCCAGAATATACAAGGAATTGAAGCAATTACACAGTAAAAAAAAAACCCCAAATGACTCAATTAAAAAATGGGCAAAGGAGCTGAATAGACATTTTTCTAAGGAAGGCATACAAATGACCAACAAGCACTCAAAAAATGCTCAACATCACTAATCATCAAGGAAATGCAAATTAAAACCACATTGATATATCACCTCACCCCAGTTAGACTAGCTATAGTCAAAAAGATGGAGAACAAATGCTGATGAGGATTTGGAGAGAAGGGAACACTACTGCACTGTTGGTGGGACTGTAAATACATACAATCACTATGGAAAACAGTATGGCATTTTCTCAAACCACTGCAGATAGATCTACCATATGATCCAGCAATCCCATTTCTAGGTATATACCCAAAGGAATGAAAATAATCATGTCAAAGGGATACCTGCACTCCCATGTTCATTGCAGCCTTATTTACATTAGCCAAGGTATGGAACTAACCTAAATGTCCATTGATGGATGACTGGATGAGAAAAATGTGGCATACATACTCCATGTAATATTACTCTGCCATAAAAAAGAATGAAATTCTGCCATTAGCAGGAACACAGATGAGGTTGGAGAAACTTACGTTGAGTGAAATAAGGCAGGCACAGAGGGAAAAATACTGCATGTCCTCACTCATAAGTGGGAGCTAAGAGAGAAAGAAGAAAGGAAAGAAAGACCACAGTGGTGGGTTGGACTTGCAGAGGGTGAGAGCATAACTAGGGTTGCAGAATGGGGAGGGAGAGAGAAAAAGGGAGAGGGATGTTGGGATTAATTGAATGGGGACACAGGGAATAATCTCAATTTGTGGTAATGGACATGCTGATAGTATTGATCTGGCCATCACATCTGGTCACAAGTGGTGATGGTCAGCTTTGTATCACATGAATATGCATAACCAATAAAATAAAAAATAACAAAAATAAAATAAAATAAATCTCTCTTGGTAGTGGTATATAATTCATATTTTTGGATTTGATTTGCTAATATTTAGTTTAGAACTTTTTGTTGACTTTATTTGCTAATATCTTATTGAGAATTTTAGTGTCCATGAGAGATATTGATCTGTAGCTTTTTTTTTTTTTTTTTCTTGTAATGTCTTTATCTGGTTTTGGTGTTAGAGTGATGCTGGCCTGACAGAATAAGTTAGGAACTATTCATTTGTCTTCTATTTTATGGAAGGTGCTGTGGAGATTTAGTATTATTTCTAAACTTAAATGGTTGTTAGAATTCACAGTATAACCATCTGTTCTTGATTATTTCTTTTCTGGAAGGTAAGTAGTTGCTGACTCAATACCTGTATTGATATAAAGCTGTTCAAATTATTTTTTATCCTTGTTTGAATTTTTGTAGTTTATCTTTCAAGGAATGGTCCTCTTGACTTTTCCTTTAATGTCCATGGGATTAGTATATAGTGATAACCTCTCTTTCATTTGTGATGTTAGTGATTTGTGTCTTTTTTACATTTGTCTGTTTGGTTAGCTTATCAATCATGTTGCACTTTGCAAAGATCCATTCTATGGTTTTGTTGATTTTTCCTATTGTTTTGCTGTTTTCGGTTTTATTGATTTCTGCTCTGATTTTTATTATTTCCCTTTTCTCTGATATTTTTAGGTTTGAACAGTCCTTCTTTCTCTAGCTTCTTAAGTTGGAAGCTTATTAAGTTTAGATATTTCTAGTTTTCTAATTGTGTATTTAATGGTATAAATTTTTCTCTAAGCACTGATTCAATGCATCCCACAAATTTTGATTTTATATTTTCTTTTTCATTTAGTTCAAAATATTTTAATGTTTCTCTTGAGATTCTTTGACTTTTGTGTTATATAGAAGTATATTGTTTATCCTCTGAATATTTTGGATTTTCCAACTATTTTTCTGTTATCTATCTCTGTTTAATTTCATTGTGTTAGGAAAAACATAATTGTATGACTTCTATACTTTTAAATCTGTTAAGCTCTGTTTTATGTCCAGAATGTGGTCAATCTTGGTAAATGTTCCACGTGAGCTTAAGAAGAATGTGTCTTTTACTGTTTTGAGATGGCATCTTCTATAGAATTTAATTAGATCAGATTGGTTAGCCATGCAGTTCACATCAACTATATATTGATTTGTGTCAATTTCATGTAACATTTACTGATGGTAAGGTGTTGTTTCCAGCTAAGACAGTGGATTTGCCTGTTTTTTCTTTCACTGTTATCTATTTTTCCTTCATTTGGTTAGACTGGTGGGTGAAAACACATTTAGGATTCTTGTATGTTCATGAAGTATTAAACTCTTTATCATGTAGTGCCACTGTTTATACTCAACAATTTTATGTACTCTGAAGCCTGTTTTGTCTGAAATTAATATGGTTCTCCAGCTTTCTTTTGATTTCTGTTAGCCTGGTATCTTTTTCTTCATCCTACTTTTAACCTATATGAATTAACTCTTTATAATTAAATTGTTTTTTTTATATGCAATGTAGAGTTTGGGTTTAGTTTCTTTTATCTACTCTGACAATCTTGTCTTTAAAATTGCTGTATTTAGACCATTCATATTTAAAGTAATTATTAATATTTTTGGATTAATATTAACCATGTTTTTAAATGTTTTATATTCATTGACAATGTCTAGTTTCTCACCTGCTCTAGTTTAATTAAGCAGTTTTTGTCATTTCTTTTTATGTTCTCTCTTAGCATATTAATTTTTAACTCTTTAAAAATTAGTACTTTCACTAGAGTTTACATTATACATTTTACTAGTATATACTTTTACTAATCTAAGTCCACTTTGACATAATCTTATTATGCTTTATGTGTAGTGCAGGTGTCTTATAACAGAACATTTCTAATTCCCTTCTCTTATTCCTGTGATATTTTTGTTATTCCTTTCACTTACCCATGTGCTAGAATCACCCAATACACTCTCACTGTTATGAATTACACTTAGATCAACTAAGGGTAAGACAAATGCAAGTTTTATTTTACTTTTATTTATTCCTTCTCTGAAACTTTTCTTTTTTTGTGTAGGTATGAATTTCTGATCCACATCATTTTTCTTCTGCCTAAAGAACATCTTTTAACGTTTCTTATGCAGCAAGTTTTCTGGTGATAGATTCCCTGATTTTGTTTGAGAAAGTATTTCCACTTCAATTTTGAAAAATTTTGTTAAATATGTAATTGAATGTTGGAGGTTCATTTCTGTGAATATTTAAATTTTCAACACCTAATTTTTTTACTGCACTGTTCTTGCTTGCATAGTTTTTCTCCTGAAGGCCATGTAATTTCTATCCTCGTTCCGTTATAGGTAGCATACTTTTTACTTCTAAATTCCTTCAAAATTTTCCCTTTGTCATTTGTTTATTGTAGTTTGAATGTGCTGAACATAGATGTAGTTTTGTTTGTTTGTATTTATTCTGTTTGAGATTCTCTGTAGTTACTAGATCTGAAATATCGTCACAGCCATTATTTATTTTGGTTTGGGAATATTTTTGGCCATTATTTTTTCAAATATTTTTTCTGCTCTGTTCTATCTTTATTTTTTACCTCTTTTATTCCAATTGTATGTATGTTACATCTTTTGAAATTTGTGTCACAGTTCTTGGATGTTTTGGTTTATTGTTTTCATTATTTTTTCTAATTACATTTCAATTTAGGAAGTTTCTATAGAAACCTGGCTGTTTTGAGTCTACCGATGAGCCCATCAAATGTATTCTTTATTTATGTTAAAATACTTTTTAAATTCTACTCTTTTATTTTTTATTTTGATTTTTTTTTCTTAGATTTCTATTTCTCTGCTTACTATACCATCTGGTTTTGCATGTTGTCTGCTATGTCTGCTATAGCTTACAACATATTAATCATAGGTATTTTAAATTGTTTGTCTTATAATTACAAGATCTATGACATGTCTGTGTTTGCTTGGGCTCTTCAGACTGTTTTTTTCTTGATGTTTAGCATGTCTTTATTTATTTATTTATTTATTTATTTATTTATTTATTTATTTATTTATTTATTTGTGAAATGAGACATTCTTTATTGGGTAATAGGAAGTGAAGATTAGAGGATTTATGTTAATCTGGCTAGCGGTTGGGCTTTGTTCAATGTTTGCTGTAGCTATACGTGTCAGAATCTTCCAACTCCTTGAGTGTTCTTTTTGTCCCCATTCTTGACTTTGAACTTTCCTAACTACTTCTTCTTGGAGACTGTCTGAGTCTTTCAGCTCTGTAATCAGCCATTATTAAACAAGGGCCTTGTATCTGTAATGAGGTAAGGGAGAGGACTGTATGCTCTTCCAGTTAACCTCAGTCTTTTAATGCTCCTGTGTCTCTGGCCTGAGATCTTCTCAATTGTGTTTTTTCTGTATATGCACTTCTTTCTTCCTCTCAGTTGAAAAAGGAATGCTAGTGGAGTGAAAGGAATGCCTTTCCCCACAGCTCTGAGAAGGGCTCTAGTAAAGTCTTTCTCCCTTCGAGAGAGTAGATCTTTGTTATGAAGAAGGCTGTCAGTGCACTTCACAAAGATTCCTCTTCTCCTCCCCCTGCTAAAACTAGGAAGTGATCTTTCTTGGCTTTTCACCTTGAGAACTTGGCGGAGGTCTGGAGGTAAAGCCCACAAAAATGTCAGGCTTCCCTAAGACTATGAACCCCAGGACAATTTTAGTCTGAAGTTAGTTCACACTTAGTCTCCAGCAATTCCAATTTACAGCTCTGGTAGCTTCTGCTCCAGGTAAGTAGATCTTACATGTGACTCCGGATTCACTTGTCTATCCAAGTTTATGGGTAATAATTTGCCCTGTGAATTAGTCCATTTTTGTTGCTTATAGCAAAGTACTTGGAACTGGGTACTTTGTAAGAAAACAATATTTATTACTTATACTTTTGGAGGCTGGGAAGTCCAAAGTCCAGGGAACATATCTGCTGAGGGTCTTGGTGGTGGCAACAGTGACCCAGGGGTCTCACGTGGCAGAAATGGTAGAAGAGAGAGAGAGACTCTCACGTGCTCTCCTTTTAAAGCTCTCAGAACCATGCACATTATTTTGAGAATGGACCAATCCATTCACAAGGGTAGTTTTCACAATTTAATCACCTCTTCAATTACCATAACATGATTTCCCACTATCAACAGTTACAGTGGAGATTGTTTTAGTGCCTTTGGGGGACCATTCAATCCACTGTACCCTAGAATCTCAGTTCTCTGCTAGGTCTAAGAAAAGTTATATATTTTCAGCTTGTTAGCTTTTTCTTGTTGTAAAGGCAGGAGTGATGATTTCTAAGGTCCTTACATGTCTTAGCTGAAAGTGGCAATTCTAGTTTCTGCCAGAGGTAATGCACATTTGCTCCAAATAGCTCTTCAATTGTAAAGAAGTGAGAGGATCGAAGAAACATAGCTGCTTATTTTTACACCCAGATTTAGATCTTTTCTGAAGAGAATAAATGGTCTTCAAATATGAGCTTCTTGAACAGTTTGCTATTATGTAGCCTGAAGAAACGGTAAAGGCCAGAGTCAAGATGGGGCTGAGGCACTATTGGCGGGGGAGGAGGCTGTAAGAAAGCCAGTGTAAGTGAGTCATGAAGAACGTGGAAATGGCATAAGGCTTAAGATGTGGCTGGAGAGAAGAAGAGTGTGCTAGAGATTTTAAGTTTTAAACTTTTCTTGAAATTTATTTTTTTGGGGGGAGGCATTGGAAATATTTTATCAAGTCAATTTTTGTCCATAGAATAAAGAGCATTCATAATTTTTAAAAGTACTTATATAAAACACACAAAAAAGATATCAAGGAAATAAAATAAGGAATAGTAAAAAATAACCTTGAAATATTCCTTTTCAGTAACTTCTTCAAATGAGCATTTCTAATATAATCAATTGAATGTCTAATATTTTTTTTAACTTTTTAACTTCTAAAATAATATCACAGACCTGCATTTCTGAAATGTTAATATTTTTAACATGTTTGGTTTTCATTCTGACTTTCCATATAAATATTATTATATTTTAGAACTATTTGAAAGTATGTTGTAGACCTGAAGTCTTTTCAACCCTAGACACTTCAGTATATATTTCCTAGGAACAAGAATATCATATTCTATCTCCACAACACAATAGTCACTATCAGAGACCATGGCTGTGTTGTATTTTGTCTCCTGCTCCATGGTCTTCTTCAGTTTGGAACAGTTCCTCAGTATTTCTTTGTCTTTTATAATTTTGACAGTTTAAAGAGTACAGCCTACTTATTTAGTAGAATGCCTCTTAATTTGCATTTGTGTCCTTTTCAGTGCATTCTCTTGGCTGGCATGTGATATTGTTTTGTTCTATTATTGGTGATGCTAACTTTGGTCTCAGTTAAAATTATGTCTGCAAAGTTTCTCCAGTGCATGTTTTCTTTTTGTAAAAATACTAAGCACCATGTGAGGAAGATACCCTGAAATGCTTCTTAATTCCACAGCTCTTTCTCTCACTCCTTTCTTGCCACCACTCCCTATACTCTTCCTCTCAAAATTTCAACATTTTTGCCTGGCTATGCCTAAATTTTTCTTTAGGGCACAAAAATGACTTCTTCAACCCTTAGACTAAGTTATATTTTTCTGTTAATAATAACAGCTTACAGCATCATCTTGTGATGTGTTCTTGTTATCTATTATCTTCAGAGGAATCATTCCTTTATGTTGTTTTTTGTAAAAAATGCAAGGGTGTAGGGGCATTTAAGTAGGAGAAAACAAAGGCTGCCATGAAAGTTGAAGCCTGCAAGTGAGATTGTACATTTTAGAGGGACCAACCTGCTATGTGATGTGAGACTCAAGTCATGATCATGTTTCAGTCATTTGATGAGCAGCATTTGGTATGTGACCCCTGACAAGTCCTGACAAGGTCAGGTCTCAGGGGTTGAGTGCAGAGAGCTCTACCCCTACAAGGCATGCACTGTGCAGAGCCTGGGATTTCTGGAGGAGCTTCAGGATTGAGAGAGTTAGTAAACATTGCTATAGTATTTGTGCTTGGGCCCTCTGAGTCTGACCAAAATTAGACAGAATCAGAATCAGTAAAAACCAAATTCAAGCTCTTCAAATTTTCAGCTGGAGAAGGCACAGTGTTTAGCTATTGTCCTTATAATACAGTGTATGCTAGTGGACATCATCAGAAACAAACCTTGAGGTAAAGGAAAGAAATTTACAATAACATCTTATTCCCACCCCTACCAGGCACAGAGGGGCTTAAGTAAGGAGACAGGAGTTAGATAATAAACCATACTACCCCCTTGAGATAAAGTGACTTGCTCCTTTATTCATCACCCCAAAGTCAGAGCTCTAAATCTCAGAAAATGTACCCTCATTAAGAGTCCAGAGCTTTTAAGGCAGTGTTAAGGGAGGTGTGGCAGGAACTTAATTAACATGCATGCAATCAAATTGAATGATATAATACAATGAAAAGTTATAATGACACTGCCATGTTGTATGACATGTGCACCATGTAGAAGAAAATCATCAAAGAATGTGTGTCTTCTTTACGAAAATTCAAAGGCGCTTTTCTCAAACCACAGTTGGTTTTATCTTTCAGGAATTATGAATCTAAGACCTTATTTCTCTCTTTGCTTTTGCTGATTTAAAATTTCTAGCCCAAATCAAGGCTTACCCTCTGTGACATACTAATCTACAGACCTACAATTGTGTGTGTGAAGTTTGTTTTTGGTTTTATTGTTCTTTTATTTGTATTTTTCCATTTATATGGTTTTTAGTTTTTCTAACGATATAAACCTGAAATATTCTTTTGCAAAGACATGTTTCAGAAAAGAATAAGTTTCTCTTAATTTGAGTCTCTAAATACAACATCTCAAATTACTCCTCTCATTTTAATTTTTAGAATGATTTGATGTTTGTGGAAGGCATATCAGTCATCAGTTAATTCAATAAAGGTATGCTCATACAGATAATATTTTTATTGAATCATAATTGATTGTGCATATTTTGGGGGTTCAACATTGATGTATGTTGATCAAATCAATATTATTAACATATACATTATTACAAGTCATACTTATTCTTTAGGCCCTTTATCCAATCTCTTCCCATCATCCTTCCCACTACCTTATACAGATAATTTGAAAGAATCAGGTTTTTTTTGAAAAAAATAGAGGAGGTTAGGTATTTAATTAAAATGCTGAATTGTAAGTGTTTAATATAAAAATAGAACGAAATGCTAAATGAATATAAACCTAGAGGATATATGTTTTTTAAACTCTTGTTACGTTCATGATAACATACTTGTGGTTTAAAATAAAATTTCTATGAGAACATCCTACTTGAATTGGAAAAGTACTATCTTAAATAGCAAGGACAGCAGTGAACGTGTTCTGCTCTCTGTTAGATAATAGATGTTATCTGGGATGATAGTGACTGAACACATAGCAACTTAAAAAAATATATATTGCTTGAAATGTGAAGAGTGGGAAATGTATGCGTGAATTGCTATATTATTTTATTCAGGTTATGATTATAAATAGGTGTGTGTACCTAAACTAATAATCTTAACGTATACAATATATTTGAAATTGGTGCAAAACATTGTTTGTTAATTACTCCACTGGGAAAATAGTGAAAACTTTATATTCATAGATTTGGGAATATATCTTTGATTCCCTGTACTACATACGTTTTCATATTTTACTTTAAATTCATTGTGGAATATAATAAAGACATATCAACGAATATTAAAATTTAGCTATTATGGACAGTATAACAGTGTAACAGTATATACTTTCATAATGGATATTACAGTTCAATGGAATATTACAAGTCACTGAAATATTTATTGTGCCAATATATTGTTCTTGAACAGTAATTTATGTTCAGTTTATGAAAATAATGCCAGGTTCCATTAAGACAGGACAGAGACATTTAGTTCAAAGGCCACATATTCCTCTTTAATAAATACACTGTTATTTAGGTTCAGGATGGTGAGGTAGAGATAAGGTCAACATTAAAGGATTAACATCAGGTTCCTATGTATTTTTAAGCAAGTTTTATTTTTAATAATATAAAACAAATTTTTAAATTTCTTACACATTTGTTTCTATATATCCTGTAAAAATATTTTGCAGTCACTATTGTAGACAGGAGTCATGACTGGGTTCTTTTTTTCTTCTTCCCTCCCTCACTCCTTTACTTCTCCCCTTTCTTTCCTTCTTTCCTTTCCTTTCTTCTTAATGCACATGCTGCTGTTGCTAATAGTGTAACTAGAGCCTCATTTCCAATGACTTAGTAGTTGTTTCTTTCCCTTCATTTCCTTCTTCTTTGCAGCAACAGCATCAGGCCAGTGAAAATGAAATGTTACCGTTGACAGTGTTTGATATTATTTGTTTCTATCACTGTTAACACTTCTACTATTATCGAAACGTTTAGTTCAGCACTGTCAGTTCCAAAGGACCTGCTGACATGCCAAGGAAAACTTTGATAAACAATTCTGCTGCATTTTCTCTATATTCTTCATAGTCCCTGTTTGAAAATCCTTTCTTGTTCCTTACGATATTTATTTTTAAAAAAAAATTCTTGGTTTGTTATGTGCTCATCAATTCTTGTTTCTTATTTTCCACTTGAGGTTTTAATCCTTTGTTTCTAACCTCACAATTGGTTGCTGAGGAGGTGATTAAGATGTCACAAATATAAGATTATTGTAATTCTGGGCAGAGAATAAGCCTGAGATGATTTTCTAAAGAACAAAGATGTCATTTTCATGTAAATATATCAAGCCTTTCAAAGTGAGGAAAGGGAATGAAAGACATAAATATGAGATCTAGTAGTACCAATTATAAAAGAAATGGCTAAAGATCAAAATTTCACATGAAAAATTAATAGCTCTGAAAAATATATATATACACTGTGTTTTCTCAAGCTCTGTGGTTATTTTAGTGGACGCATGTGGGTCTGTAAGCTTGAAGCATGTGTGCATCAGGATAACCTCCTAAATACAAACACTGAATTCAGTGCCGTGTGTGACCTTGAGCAGAGAAGACCAATATCTCATTTGGTTTGTAGAAACCTGTGTCACTGTATAATTGTACTTTCTATCTTCTATTGCATTTGAAAGAGTGATATTTCAAAGCATTACAATTCTCCTGAATTTGTATATCTTACATCAGTTACATAATTATATTGCAGACTTTGTATTGATTATTTTTTCTAAGTAATTTAAATCTGGGAAATTATTGAGCAAGTTGTCAATACCACCTCCCTCTTACACTGAGTACAGAAAGGTATTTCCCAGTGCAAGGCGCAGAGTAGGCTTTTAGTTAATACTTGTCAAGTTCCAACAGAGAACAGAATCTTTGACCTCTGAAGAAAAATGCTGCCTTGACAAATTTTTGAATAGTAAGAGTTGAAGAGAATCTTTCCTCCTTCACTTCCACATCATGCCATTTTTTAGCTCTACAGATGAGCATACAGCTCCATCTGGGGGCAAGGCCAGAAGGGAACATTTTCTGATAATCTCTTGGTTTCTTTGCCCCATAGCTGTCATCTTTGTGTGTTAGTTAGGCAGCTTCCTGTGTCAATAGCACTGGGCTGTTCATGGAAGAAACTTTAGTAGCTCGTGACTGGGAGAGTCTCCAGCTACCGCATTTCAGAGCATTCTTCAAGGTCATTGGTGCCATCATCATGGCTAATTCCAAAGGACACCCTTCAAGAACCCTAGAACATTAGACCTCACGATCAACTAATCTTTTCATGCCTATCTTCTGTTTCTGGGGCATTCCTCTCTGGTTTTCTTTCTAACTCTTGTCTTTCCTTTTAAGTCTAATTTTGCAGATCATATTGTCAGCATCTTACAACTCACTCACAGGTAACATATCCAAAACTCCTTACCTTCTCCTGCTAAACTGTATCTACCTAATTTTTTTTCTACTTTGGAAACTAAATGTCATCCTCCTTTATTTGTGTGTGTCCTAATGTTAATAACCCAATCAACAAGTTCTGCCAATTCCTCAAGAAGTCTTATGTCTGTCTTGTATTTCTTTATCCTCACTGTAGTAAGCAGAGTAATCTTCTTATGTTTGGCTACCTGGAACATGGCAACAACTTTCTAATAACCACTTCCCAACATTTAATCCATCTTTTGAACTGCAGAGTTATTGTTCCAAATAGGCAAGTCATTTTTGTTATCTTCTTGCTTAAAATCTTTAAAATCTTCCCCATATCCATCAGGGTCAGTCTGGTTGAGGGGTTAATGTTACAGAGGCACACAGCCTGCTTTCACATCCTAGCTTCTCTCTTTAGAGGTTGGTAAATTTGGCTAATTTATTTAACTTACCTGTGCTTCATCTTCATTATCTGTAAAATGGTGTTAGTATTGGGCTTACAGGCTGTTAGGGAAGAGAAGTGAATTAATTTCTATAAATCTGTAGCACAATAACTGTTGGCACATTGTAAGTACTTAATAAATGTTAAACGTGGTTGTCTCAGTTATCATCAGCACCATCAATATTATCATCATCATAATCATCACAGGTTCTATGGTCTGAATGTGTCCCCCCAAATTTATATGTTGAAACTTAATGCCAATGTGACAGTATTAACATGTGGGCCTTTAGGAGGTGATTATGTCATGAGGGTGGAGCCCTTATGAATGAGATTAATGACCTTGTAAAAGAGGTGGAAGAGTGTGCCCTTTTACCCTTTCTCCTTCCTTTATGTGAGGACCTAGCAAGAGGCGCCATCTCGGAAAGAGAGAGCAGCCCTCACCAGACACTGAACCTTCTAGCACCTTGATCTTGGACTTGGCAGCTTCCAGAATTGTGAAAAAACAGATTTCTGGTCTTTATACATTTCCTAGTCTCAGATATTTTGTTATAGCAGCATGAACAGACTGAGAAGAATAGGAAAAAAGACAACAGTATGGCATTCAAGACGTTTCATATCCGCCCTGTTTGACCCTTCAGCTTTGTATCCTGATATTCATCCATAAATAACCCCTCCTATTGCTTGCTAGTTCCCTCTTGCCTATGAAGGCATTTTTCTGTTCAACTGGGATGTATACTCTCCCTGCTCCTCCTTTTACTGTACCTTCCCCTTATCTTCCTGTTAAAACTATAGTTCACGCTCTGAGCCATCTTTCAAATTTATCTCTGTGGAGCTTTTCTTCAGGCACACAGGGCAGTCAGACACTCTTTTTTGCATTCTCATACTACCCTATGCATATTTCTAATATTGCCCTTAAGGCATCATTTTGCTCTTATTTATTACTTTATTTATTCCTAGAAGACTCTGAAAATATTGGAGAGCAGGAATTAAGCTTTATTCATATCTCCACTGTTTTGTATAGTGCCCGGAATATCATAGCCACTTAAAATTATTTTTAAACATATAGTATATACTCACTAGTTTTACCTTTTGAATTGACTGTTTGTAATAAGCATATTTTTATCCGAGTAGAGAATACAGATAGGCTTTAATGGGAGTCTCGATTTAGTACATACCTTCTAAAATTCTTTCTTTCTTTTGTTATAATCATGCCCTACTGATCCCTTTCATTATGACACACATTTGTTCAGTTATCAAATGTAGATTCTATCTCAAAAATGCTTTAGGAATCTAGCTTTCTTTTTTTTCCCCTCCATCCAAACTCATCAGTTCTTTTCTAGCTGCTGGTATTATATTACTAAAAAAGAAATATGACACTGTCCTTCCACTGCCTAAAGATTCTTTAGCACAAGTAAAAATATGCACTTGCTAGTTTTAAATGCAAAGCTCGTTACAATCTATCTCTAGAAACCTACTTCAGTCTTATTTTCAATCATTTCCCTAAACTATACTGAACCATGCACCTTGCACCACTGGACAGAAACAAGAAACATCTTTCACTCTCCTACATCTTTGCATTCACTCTTACATTTGCCTAAAATGCCCTTCATTACCTGGAACACGACTTTTCCCCAAATCTTTAGTTCTAACAGCACTTCATTCCTTCTTTTATTCATTCACTCATTAAATTCATTCACTGGACAAGAACTATCTTCAGTTCCCTGTGTTTTTGTACCTTTTAATTCCTCCACTTTTTACCAGGTCCGTTTCATCACACCACCATCTCTACCTCCATACCCAGGCCCATCTCACCCAGTAAACCCCAACTTCATCCTTATTTCCCACCCCTGAATTCCTTCTTCTAATGTGTTATTTCAGAGTTAGTCTCTCCTGTTTCATTATGAGCCTCCGTCCATCAGCTATACTTTTTCTTTGCCACATTTTCACATATATATTTTCCTACCAGATCTACACAGGCAGCTTAAAAATACAGTCAAGCATCGCTTAGCGATAGGAATATACATGGAAAATGGGTCATCAGGCTATTTCGTCAATGTGTGAACATCGTAGAGTGCACTTCCACAAGCCTAGATCATGTAGCCTTACTACACACCTAGGCTGTAGGGTATAGCCATTATAATCTTATGGGACCACCTTCATATATGCATTCTGTAATAAATCAAAATGTTATGTGGTGCATGACTGTATACCTATTTCCCACATTAATAAGCAAACAAAAATTCAACACCAAAGTCTTCTTTCTATGCTACATCTTTAAGCCACCACCATTTATTTCATTTTATTACCAGATTTACTGAACTATTGGTCTACCCTCAAAGTCTCCATTTCCCTAATCACTCTGTATTCCTGAATCTAGTGAAAACAACAAAAATGTTTTTTTTTCACTAAAAATTTTTTTCAAGGCTACCAAAAATGTTCTTATTGAAAATACAATGGTTACTTATTTATCCTTTAAAAGAAAATCTACTGAATATAATAGTATTGATTATTCTTTCCTTGAACCATTCTCTTTTCTCTCTGACCTCCAAGGTTCAAGGTTCTTCTGTTGGCTCTCCAACTATATTTTCTTATCTCTTTCCTGGAGTCACATTGGTAACTTCTCTCATCTTACCATACATAATCACCCCATTCTAACTCATTTATATACATGGCTATTTATAGATGATTTGCCAAAAATTGCAAAACTCTTCTCCTGCCACAAATTTTTAAATTACCTATTGGGTCTCCTTACTTGCATAAATCAAAGTACTCCAAGTTTAACATGATTGAAACAGAATTCAATGTCTTTTTCACCCAAGCTTGCCACTTCTTGTACTTCCTATTTTGGCAATTGATCTCATTATTCATTCTCCCTGTCAAGCGGCAACTTGGAATCCAGCCTGTATTCCTACCATTCTCAATCCCCATATCCTGCTAATTCTGCTGTATGGTATTGGTCATTTATTCCCTTTTATTTTCTGTCTTTCCACCTACATTTAGGTTCTCATCTTTCTTTTCTGGTGGCATTGCAGCATCATAACTCATTTACTTGCCTCTAATCTTCTTTAGCTTCATTCATTCCACAGCCAAAAGGATAATTCTCTTTCAACAATCACTTTGTCACTATCCTGCTAGAAATTCTTCTGCACCATACATAACCTTTTGCTTTTATTCTCCAAAGTCATTTTTTTTTTTCTAACATTTATGGGAAAAACGTTTGCCTCATGTGTGCTCTTGTGTTGTCCATCTATCTAAACTTTCTCTATGGGAAATGTTTCTTTTGTGTTGTTCTCACCTGTGCCTTGGCCTTCCCCAGGCCTTGGTTCTAGTCTCTTCCATTTTACCTTCAGTGATAAGCTCCATGTGGTAGCAGGATCGCTTCCCACAGCTCGTAGTCTACAGCGTAATAGACGCAAGCCCAGTTGGTTCTCGGTAACCTTTGTGAACATTTTGAAAGTCACTGTAAGTGAATTAATTTTCTTTCTATGTCTATCCCTGAATCAATTAGTGTGCTTGGCTGCTGAAATCATAGACCCAGAATACATGTGCCCTGCTGAAGTGACACTGGAGCTAGGAGGATTCAGTGCTGTGATTAGCCTGCTGTAAGGCACTGTACTACCTATGGAGTTTAGGAGCAGTACTTGGACCATGGATTGATAGGGCAGAGCTGTAGTCTCCAAGGGAATATTGGGATGTTATTATGAAAGAAAGTAGAAATCTTTAAACATAATCCTAACTTTGACTGGCCAGACAAACATAACACATGTTTGTGGCACTTTCCCTGATCTTTGACTTCTAGTTTGGGTTAGGTGATCCAACTCTCTCTATGGCAGCCTGTGCTTGAATATATAGCCGGTTGTTATTAGTTATAGGCTATAAACTCCATTAGGAGTGCACAGTCAGTTTTGTATCCCCAGCACATGACCCAGTGCCTGCCATAAACCTGGCACAAAGTACATGCTTGCTTTATTTACAGAATGAAATAATAAATGAATATTGTATTCTAGATCCCGAGTTAAGCCTCTAAGCAGAAGCCTTCTCTAACTGCTTCAGAGTTAGTTTTTCCCATCTTTGATATAGCTTTTTTTAATGGGATTTATCTATTTGCACATGTGTCACTGGACAGTGTTTTATTAATCTTTGAGCAAGTATACATTGCTCAATAATGTTTAGTGAACAAATGAAAGAAACTGTGAATGAGTGAATAAATGAATGACGAATGGAGAGTGATTTTCTTCCTCAGCTCTCCTGTGCCTCATTAAACCCTGTTGAGTTAGACAGGAAAGATTAAGCAAAAATTCCATCATTGTGCAATTGAGAAAGTAGAAGCCCTGGAAAGCCAAGTTACATTTGCCATAGAACTTTCTTTTTGACCTTGAGGATGACAGAATAGAATTTAAGTCTCTGACTGTCACGTGCAGAGTTCCCTTTGCTGAATTGCACTGTCTGAATCCATATTCAAACACCTCAGTTTTCACTCACAGACACTGGCAAATTTTGGCTGTTTTATGTAAGAGAATCAGGATGCATGGCTGATTTCTTCAAAGGACATAACATGTAGTGCTGAATAACATTCCTTTGGACGACTTTATATTACTTACTTTCATTTTAAAAGTAGAAAGGTAATTTTGTTTGCTAGACTCTAGGTGGGGGGCACATCTAATTTTTGATTATCACATTTTAAATTATATAAAAACAATTCTTAATATGTTCTACTCCATTAGAGAGAGAGCAAGCTATGTGCAGAATTTCTTTTTCTTCACAGAAATAAAAAAAAAATATAGAGACATACACAAGCATTTATATTTAGTAAAATGTCAGTGACAAATCATCTGTTTTCCTCAAGTTTGCACACCGTGAAAAATCAGGATTGTTTCTAGTAGGTCACTAGTGTTATTCCCACCAGTTAACATTTCTAATATTTCTTTTTTTTTTTTTCCTTTTTGTCTTTTTTCATGTCCGGCAACGGATCGCAACCCTCAGTGTCGCGCCCGTACCGGACCGGGACCAGCAACAGGATTGCAATCCTCGGTGTCGCGCCCGCACCTCGCTCAGCCAGTGAGCGGGAACCGGTCTGTATGTGGGATCTGAACCCTCGGCGGGAGCGCCGCCGCACTCCCAAGCGGTGCACTGTAGCAGTGCACCACCGGGCCGGCCCAACATTTCTAATATTTCAAAATGTAAAAGATCAGGCAGTGAATACATTGACTTGCACATAATAGATAACTCAACAGCAACTCTTGTGTGTTATTATTATTATTTTTTTTTCCTTTTAACCTCTTCCTTTTAACCTCATTTTTTAACCTCTTCTACTAGTTTGGGACCTTTGGCAAGACTTTCTATAAGTGATGAGTTTCAGATTTTCATCTGTTAAATGCAGAAATAATCTATTCTACACATGTTGAATATATACACCGTACAACTCAGAGTATTAGGAGTCAGAAGTTGGCAATTTTTGAGGTAGATATATATTTATGTATTGATTGATTGATAAATATATATATAAATAGTTAGAAATATATTTATTTTTCTCTCCCAAGGAACTTACAGCCCATTGAGAAAGATAGTTATTAACTATGCTATTTATAAGTTTAGTAAAGTTTAGACAAAAGTGTGAAGTTTTGTGAGCATATTTAAAAGGAATGAACATCCTAGTCTGTGGGACAGACTTCCCTGAGATGTTGGTGAAAGTTGGTTACTTTTTCATTTCTTCTGGACAAGATCCCCAAGTACAACATTATGTTACATTTTCTATGAAGGCTGAAAATTTGGAAACTCTAGTTCTGTAAATGTGTCTGCATTTGACCAAGAATAACCATTTTTGTTTTATTTTTAACTTGAATCTCAGAGGCCTTTGGGGGTGTTTCTTCAATGTACCTCTTGCTACAGCAATTTATATTTAGACTTTTATTTAGGTACTTGCCTCGCTTATCTAAGGCAGATAGTTAAATGATACTTCATAATCAGTAGTTCACATTACCTAATTTCTGCTAATTTACAATTCAATTCCCTGAGAAAAATAAAATTTTACTGCTGTTGAGCATACAAAGAAACATCTGTTGCCTCCCACCATTTTTCTAGAAGAGCTCTACATTTTAAATCTATGTATTTTATATATATATTACATTAAGATAACCTACTTCACCACAATATTGGTGTTTTTAAAAAATATTTCTGTGAAATATATGGGATGCCCATTCTTGTGATTTTTTTGGCTTTAAAATGAACTTATTCTACATTTGTGGGCTTTTAAAAAATCTTTTTATTTTGAAATAACTATAAATTCGTAAGAAGTTGTAAAAAAAATAGTTACAGATGGGTACCTTTCATCCAGTTTTCCCTAAAGATTATATCTTTCATAACTGTAGTAAATCATCATAACCAGGAAATTGGTATTGGCATAAGGATATGTATACTTGTATAGTAGGTCATTTTATCACAAGTGTGTATTTGTATAACAATCATCAAAATCAAAATACAGATATTCCATTATCACTTAAATCTCTGACATGCAATCCCTTTACAGTCATGGTTTCCACCTTCCCTCTTCCATCCCTGAACCTGGCAACCACAGATCTATTTTCCATTTCTCTAATTTCATCATTTAGAGAATGTTCCCCATTGGAATCATGCATTATAAGACCTTTTGAGATTGCTTTTTTCATTCAGCATAATGTCCTTGAGATCTGCTATTGTCTGAAAGTTTGTGTCCCGCCCGAATTCATATGTTAAATTCCTAACCACCAAGGTGATGGCATCAGAAGGGGGATATTTGGGAGGTGATTAGATCATGAAGCAGAGCCCTCATGACTGGGATTAGTGCCCTTATGAAAGAGACTGCAGAGAGCAAGCTAGCTCTTTCCACCATGTGAGGACAAGGTGAGAAGACACCATATATGAATAAGGAAAAAGGCTTTCACCAGGCACCAGATCTGCTGGGGCCTTAATCCTGTGCTTCCCAGACTTCACAGTGAGATAAATGAATGTTTGTTGTTTATAAGCCACCCGATTTATGGCATTTATAGCATCCTGAACAGACTAAGACAAGATGGATACACACAAATTGTATGCACATATTAATGGTTTCTTTTTGTTACTGACTAGTATTTCATGGTATGTATATACCAGTTTGTTCAATATCTAGCGATTGAAAAACATTTTAGTTGTTTCTAATTTGGGGCTATTAAAGATAAAGGTTCTATGAAAAACCATGCACAAATTGTTATTATGAACATAAATGTTCCTTTTAATGAGATAAATGCAAAGGAAAGCAATTGCTGGTTCATATGGTATGTAAAGAGATTGCCAAATTATTTTCAAGAGTGACTGTATCATATTACATTCAAACGAGCAATGTATAAGAGATCTCATTTCTGTGCATTTTCACCAGCATTTACTATTGTCAATATTTTTATTTTAACTGTTTTAATGGGTGTGTAGTGATATATAGTTGTGGCCTTCATTTGTATTCTGTAAGGGCTAGTGATGTTGTGCATCTTTTTACATGTTCATTTGCTAACTGTGAAATGCCTCTTCATGCTTTCTGCACATTTTATAGTTTTTGTTTCTTACTGTTGAATTTTAGAGTTCTTTGTGTATTCTAGACACTATTCCTTTGTTGGATATGTATTTGCAAATATTTCTTCCCAGACTGTAGATTTTCTCTTCACTCTCTAAGCTGGGTCTTTCACAGAAAAATGTTTTTAATTTTGATAACGTTCAATTTATTTTTTTCTATTATGGATCATGCTTTTGGTACAATGTTTAAGAACTCTTTACCAAGCCTTAGGTCCCAAATATTTTATCTTTTTTTTCCCCTAGAATTTTGATAGTTTTAAGTTTACATTTAAATCTAGGACCAGTTCTGAATTAATTTTTTGTAAAAAAAAATGTGAGATTTAGGATATTCATTATTTTACCTATGGACATCCAAGTGTTCGACACCATTTCTTAAATACACTATCCTTCCTCTATTGAGCTGCTTTCTCACTTTGGTCAAAAATCAGTTGGCTGTACTTGTGTGGAGCTATTTTAGTATCCTCTATTCTTTGCTTTTACTGATTCCTTCTTCATCTTCCATTCATCTCTGTGCCGTGGGAAGGAGAGGTAATTCTATGAATCCAGCATCAATATACTCTCTTGCCAATTACAGGCCCTGGCAGGATATTAGAGGGTGGGAGGAGAATTATGTTGGTGTACTTATTCCCAAGATCCTCTCTGTCACTTACTGCATAGTGTTTGTATCTCTGTCCCTAATGTCACAGCTCTAGTTGGTTGCATTTTGGGGGCAATCTCCATACAGGCACTTTTTTTACATTCCAGGAGATGTTCCTTTTCCCTTTAAGCCA
Organism: Galeopterus variegatus; assembly: GCF_000696425.1. Classification (NCBI taxonomy): domain Eukaryota; kingdom Metazoa; phylum Chordata; class Mammalia; order Dermoptera; family Cynocephalidae; genus Galeopterus; species Galeopterus variegatus. Next base: position 243,339 of record NW_007726160.1, read on the forward strand.
AGGATATTTAGTGCTTTCTATTATTGCTAACCCTATTTCTTACTGTTTTCCCTTAAATCTATCCACGACTTTTTACATAACTCCTTTAGTGAAATTTCCTCAATTACCTCATTTGAGTGTATCATCTGTTTGTAGTTTTGTTCAGTGCAGACAGAATGATCTATATTTGAAATTTCAGTTTTTATACCTTATATCTACAGTTTTCAAAGTAACTTTCAGTGGTTTCTATACAGTTTATTATTTTATAACTCGATGTAATGTACCTATATTTCTTTCCAAACGTTCTAGAAAACATTTTACTTTTTAAATATTATTAAGAATATAGTTTCCAAACATGATTTATACCTCACATAGTTTACTTGGCTTAGTTCAGAGATTGGCACTTACTTTGTAAATCTGAATCCAACATTTTAATGATGATTTTAGCCTTTTGAAGCCAGTCTGGCATGTTAAACATAACAAAGGCTGATATCTAAATAAACACAAACAAAACAAAGAATTTAGACTATTATAAGGTATTCTCCCTGCCCCCCACTGCTGTTGGCTTTACTGTTCCATTTCTAACAGTCAGCTTTGTCTGCTTCCAAGAAAAATGTGATCATCTTCAGCTAATTTACCTACCTGTGTGAGGAGTTTTCATTTATGTATTGTGAGGCTTCTTTGGCTAGGCATGGGTAATACATGACTGCTCTTTTTAAGTTAATGTCCTGTGCTTGATACTTGGTTGTGTGTTACTTGGCTCACACATATTTCTTTGTGATTATTGTTCCAAGAATTAATTTGTTTTGCTCTTTCTGTTTTCCCGAAATTCAGAGTTAGGTTGCAAATTGTGCTTTTGGGTATTCTTAAGGCAGATCTTCTGTTTTTGACCAGCCTCGTTTCAGTTTCCTACATGGCCAGCTGCTCAAGTGTACTGCCATCATCCATCAACTCCACATGTCCAAACTAACAAAAGGGAATTGCTCTCAGCACCGCTTCCAAACTGGTAGCTGGCTGACATCCAGCTGCTCTTTGTTGGTGATTTTGTATGCTAATATCCCATAGGTAAATGCTATTGAGACTGGTTAAGAAGCTTCCTTGTGGTTTTTCTCCCCACATGTTATGGCTTAAGGGAAGGTTGAAAAATTTAGACTTCCAATATGGTCAGTGCAGTGATTAAATTCAAACACTGTCATTGCTACTGAGGAGCGAGGTCTTGCAAAGAGCATGGTTTAACAACTACTGAATGTGGATGAATAATGGAACTAATTACCGTTGACTTCCCTTTTTCATTACCATATATGTTTACATGATATGGACATCTCCTGCAGCCTTTCCTAACTCCATAAATAACCCTCTTTGACCCTAGAGATGACTCAGAATACAGATTATCACTACCTCAATGTTCCTCTTTTCTGTCATCATTGTGGAGGATACCAACATTACTAAAGCAAATGTATTTCGCAGGGCCTAACACATAGTAATGCAATGCTTGGGAAAAACAAAAAACTTTCCCAGGACTAAAGTCTCTGTCATAGATTAAAAAAAAAAAAAATTGTAACACAGCAAAAATGCCTGCTACAAGGGCAGTCGTCCTCGTCCTCGGTGCAGCTAACCCTGATGATTGTTGCCATGACTAATATCTCGTTGTTCTTTTTGTAACCACCTATGTTCCTTTTCTGTAACTTTCTTGCCTGGAGAATAAAAAGAGAGAAAAAACCTAATTCAGGGTTATTTCCTATGAATTCTTCTCTCTTGAAGAATTTGTTCCTGGAATTAACCCCTTCTGGGCCTCTCACTGCTCTGGAGAAATGGGCTTTGAGTAGCCCTTTGCATCTCCATCACCCTGGACAGGTGACAATCATTGTTCAACTAAACAGCAAAGATAATTGATACATTAAATGATGGAAAGTGATGGGGGTATGAAATCTTACAAAAATGCAATGGCAATGTAAATCATTTATTGTGGGTGTGTATTTCTGCTAAGCATTTGAAATATTTATCATTATATCATAAATATTTCAACAAGATAAAATGAACGAAGAATAGTTCCTGGTTTATAACCAGGTTTAGTCCTGCTTTTCATTCTAAAGAGAAATTAGGCAGATAACTGAGAAAAAATAAATAATAGTATTATTGCACGAGAGTCCTTTGTTGATGTCATGACATCTTCATCATCACTCCCACTTTTCTTTTTTAATCTTTCGTGATACCAAAAGTCATAATTATGGAAGCAGATCCTAGAAATTCTCTGCTCTTCAAAGTTAACTGCATTGCTCCTGAATGCTAGTGATCTGAGAAGCAATTGCAGCTCTCTTTGGGAATGACTAATAAAAAAGTGGCTACAAGATATTTTGTGTAGCAGAATTCTGAAGTTAATAAACTTATACAGCTAAACTAAAGGAGTGTGAGAATGGAATTGCTGAGATTGGAACCATATTCATCAGAGCACCAGACTCTTCCAGAAACACATCCTGGCAAGCCTGATGTCAGAACTATAGATGACTATAGAGCAAGCAGTGTGAATAGAAGAGTGGGAGTCAGTTTTGAGTGAGACTGAACTTCCAGCACTTAGACACTTTACTTTTTTCATTTGCAGAGTACTCTATTAAAATACACATAATTTTAGTAAAAACAATGTGAGTCTTCTTTTGATTTATTGGCAGATGTTTGTAATTATTGTTTCCACATTGGTAAAACCACAAAGAGCATAATTTGACTGACAGCTGGGAGAGATGGAAAGATGAGGAATTAATTCCTTCATAGGTGAGCATGAATTAGAAGAGCCACTGGGAGCCACTGATAGATGCATGGGCATGGATTCACCAATAATTTTGAAGTATAAAAGGCAGAAGTAAGTTAATCTATCATCTTCTAGTACTCCAGTGCATGGTGCATGGGCCCCAGTACTCACATGGGCACATATTGAGCATGCATTGGCTCAAAAGAGCAAACATATACTTTAACCACCTTTGTATAAATATCCCATTGGTCCACTTTCCCACAGGTACACGGATAGTTAGGAGTGCATCTATCTACTAGATACTGTTTAATGTGCCAGAGCAAAAGTCTTTTTCCTTGCAGAATTTACATTCTAGTGACTGAGATGGATAAAAAAGCAATAATTGAAGAGATGTAAGCATGTTGTCAGCTATTGTTGAATTCCAGAAAAAATAAAATAAAATAAAGGAGAGGCAGAAAGATTAAGAGGATATGTTTTAGGAAGGGAAGAAAGGAAGTCTTTCTGGAGAAGTGACAATGAACAGAAACCAGAACGAGATAGTGGATCATATGGATATCTGGGGAAAAAATACGTCATGCAAAAGGAGCAGCAAGTTCAGCCTCCAAGTGTGGTTGGTGACTCTGGGAACAGCAAGGGGGCAGTATGATGCATACAGTCATCAAGTGCTCAAGTGCTAGGACATCACTTTGTTAATGTACCAGGGTCTAGATCATTATAGGGTCTCATAGGAAAGAGTGAGGACTTTAGTAAAAATGTGATGGGAAACCAGTTGAGAATTGATGGGAGGTTTTAAACTGGGGATAACAAGATCTATAGGGTCACTCTTGCTGCTGGGTGGATAATAGACTGTAGAGAGGCAAGAGTAAAGCAAAGAACCAGTTATAAGGAAATTGCCAAAGTTTGATCAAGAAATGGCCACTCCTTGGACTAGCCAATCCCCGTAGATTATTGGCCATACTCACAGCACATTCTGACAGTCCTCAGCAAGAGAAGCGAGCATGTTACAGAAAGTTTATGCATGCAACTTTGGAAGCATTTATGGAAACTTTATGTCAGTACAGACTAGTTCTGCCACCAAATATTAATGTTCCCTTGGGCAGAAAACTTAAACTTTCTGTAATAGAGTTTTCAATTTTGTCTCTCAGGGTTTGGACTAAATTATCACCACAATAACCTCTATCTTTGTGTTTCTCAGCAGACTAATGTAAAAGATACAGAACATGAAAAATGTGTTAGCATCAGGACTCCAATACAGCATGGGAGTGTCTTATGCCAACCTCCTTCTAATTCCCAAGGAAACATTAAGAAACTATTATGCTGTAGAATAAGAAAGTTAGGGGACATTTTTGGTAACTTTTTTTTACAATGAATAATAAATGTGCAAAATAACTTTAAAAGAAAATCTATTCCTAAGAGCTTTTTCTTGATTTTTGTTTGATTGTCTGTAATTATGCAGTACAAAGTCTCCATTTGAATTAAACATCCCATGACCATTTTAATGATTCAGGATAGAAAGGAAAAATTGCAGCATTTAAATTCCGTTTTAATATGATGACTCCTGAGAATTTTATTGACCTTGGTGGACCTTTTGGAATTCGAATTCATTTATAATCAAACTAGAAAAAATGTTTTGAAATGCTATTTAGAAGCTCAAAAGAATTATTGGACCTTGAATAACTTTCATTACATGACATTTTGATAAGGTCATTGTAAATGAGTCAGAAACACGGATTACATTTTCTTTAAAAATACACATCGCTTCACAACAGATTTAGTCCAAATTCCTTTTGGCTTTTGCTGGATCCCAAGTGTTTTTCCTTTTATTTATTTATTTATTTATCTCTTTAAATTCTCCAGTAAACTTGCTAAACCCATAATCTAGGTGAGCTCACCTGCCTCTTCCACTCACTTCCCCAATGAGTTTAGCCTCAGGCTTTCCTTTAATAGCATGTATCCTCAGAGCACAGAGTCTTATACTGAGAATCAGGAGAAGCACAAAGTCTAATCAAAGCCTGGGAATATTTTTTCTTGTTCCTTTAAAAAAAAAGGAGAGCTCTAAGGGAATGATATTGTTCCAGAGTACTGACTCAAATCTGTTCTGTATTTGAACTCTGTGATTATGAAATTTCAATTAAAGCTATAAAAAGCAAAGCTAACAGACACCAGAGCATGCCAAAGAAAAACAGGATGTTCTTTTTTGATTGGGAAATAATTATCTAAGTTCAATGGCTGGGTCCAGGTAGCTGAGTTTACATTTTTTTCCCCTCATTATAGAAACAGTTGAATTATGGTAAATGTTCCCCAAGCAGCAAAGCTGTCATTCAAAAGGGTGATTTTATTGGGGTGCAAATCCCTTTCCTTATTGCTTCAGTCCATTTTTAAAATGGATTTGAAGCCTGAGGGGAAAGTACAAATTAAGACAGACTTTTCTCTTTATGCCTTGACCTAGCCTGTCCTGCTGGCTGCAGCCCACTGTCGTACCTCCAGGGCACTCTTCTAGCAGGAAAGTCCTCTGTTATCTCATTTTTTCATAGAAGTGAGACGCAAACACAGCAAGCACCCTTCTTTCTCGAAAATCATCACACTGATTGGATTATGTCTTTAGCAGCAGAATGAATCTTCCCACATGTTTATTACTTAGCTATTGAAACGTGAGGTTCAGTTTTGAGGTTAAGTAGAAGGCACTCAAACATTTTTGGATTGCAGATAAATACAATCCTGCATTGTTCCATGGATTGACCATGGAACAATGCAGGGGTTGGGGCGCTGATCCCATACAGTCAAAAAATCACCATATAACTTTTGACTCTCCCCAAACTTAACTACTAATAGCCTATTGTCGACCAGAAGCCTTGCTGGTAACATAAACAGTTGATGAACATATATTTTGTATATTGTGTGTATTATATAATGCATTCTTAAAGTAAGCTAGAGAAAAGAAAATGTTATTAATAAGATCATAAAGAAGAAAAAACACGTTTACAGTACTGTACTGGATTTAGCAATACTGTAAGCATTTTAATTGAAAAAAAAAAAAAAAAAACCTGTGTATAAGTATACACTCTCACAGTTCAAATCTGTATTGTTCAAGAATAAACTGTAGTGGTATTGATATTCCTTTCCATACCTTCACCTTGGGGGCAAAGAGGGAGCAGAAAGAGTACAACGTTTTAAAATATGAGAAATGTACTCTTTAATTTTTAACATTTGAGTATTCTTCATAACTTCAGTTTATTATGAATGACCCTGCTGAAGATACTTTAAACATTCTGCTAAAAATAATCACACAATAATTAAGATCTAAAAATGATTTACGAGGACTGCAACAGAATAAAAAGTATTTATATATTACAAGCACCATGGGAACTAGATAATGTAATGGAAAGGAAAAACAAAATCAGATATGTTCCCTTCTGAGGAGTCACTGGCAACGAGCACAATCTCTTTAGGAGAAATGAAGACTTTTTCCCTTTCTTTTTTACTATTAGGGCGGTTATATCTTAAAATATATTTTAGAAATAAATATCCTATTTCCAAGAATTAAGTTAATTTTTAATTATAACATGCATTACATTAAAATTTAGAAGAGTAATTCTAGGTTAAATAAGGATTTCAGTAAGTATTCTATATATGTATGTGTATTTGGTATATGAACACATCATCTAGCTTGAATTCTTCCTACTGTACCCTTAGACTTTTGTCCTTTGCTCCTTCACCAGCAGAAATGGTCATCAGCATTTGAATAATAATATTCCTACCTATCCTTGAAATCAGCTATCAACATCCTTGGAAATTCTTCCTGTGGCCAATTCATTCCTGTAAACTTTTTGAGATACACCTTCTGACCTAGACTTTTCATCATTTTCACTGCTCTCCTGGGGACTCTTTTCATGTTGTACACATCTACATTAAGTCACAGAAGGAAGACTGTTAGGTAATGGTCTGAGCAAGTTTGTGAATAATGGGAGGATTACACTGGCTTCATTCTGTGTGCACTTTATTCATTCCTGAATTCTGCTTGGCTGTTGAACAGCGGTGAAATACTGTTGAATCACCCTCAAATCATGTCCTATTCTGAACTCAGAGACTGCTTTAGATTATATTTCAGGGTAGTTACTGATTACCTAGTATGTGTACGGCTTTTTTCTCTAAATGTCTAGAATATTTTATCTCCTCCTCCTGTATCAATCTATTCTCCAATAATAAGAAAGAAAAATTTTGAATAATCATAACAGTTACTGATTATTAAGCACTAGCTCTTTGTTAAAAATAGGTTCAAGGATTTAAAATTTGGGAGAAAGGCTGCATATTATGTTTTCTTCTTATAGATTTAGAATGCATATTAGATTATTAAAACTTAAGAAGCTCTATAGTCAAGAAATCTGTTTAATTTCGATGCAAATTTTTTTTAAAAATTACAAACATAAGAATATGAACTAATTGAATCAAATTATTTTTTATAGAAATTTGAAATCAAACTATGGAAACTGGGAAAGTGAATAATTACACAGAGAAAAAATATGTAAGCTTTATTAACTGTGGAACATTAAAATAAAATCAGCAAATTTATGCTACTATGGAATCAAAAATCTTCCAGTTTTAGTTTCCAGATATCTTTTATAATTAACAATGTAATGGCCTTTGTTCCTTTTTATTTTTAAAGTGAATACAAATTAATGTCTGGAGCCATTTGCCTGAAGAACTTTCTTTACTATTTCTTGTAAGGCAAGGATGCTATAAATAAAAATACTTGATTTTGTGTTTCTGGGAATGTTTTATTTTGTCTTTATATTTGAAAGATAATTTTGCTAGATATGAGTCTTGCTTGACATAATTATTTTTCTTTTACTACTTTGAATATGTCACTGCCTTTTGCCTTCATCGTCTCTGATAAGTCAGGCATTAATCTTACTGGATTTCTTTTTATGATGAGCTTTTTTCTCTTGCTGCTTTCAAGATTTTTCTTTTTGTTTTTGGCTTTAAACATTTAAATATGAAGTGTGTGGGTGTGGACCTCCTTTTGTTTATCCTATTGGGAGTTCATTGAACTTGTTGGATATATAGATTAATGTTTTTCAACAAATTTAGGACATTTTTAATCACCATTTTTCTGAACATTTTTTCTGCTCCTTTCTCTCTCTCCTCTCCTGTTGGTATTCTCATTATGCTTATGTTTGTGCCCTTAATGCTGTTGCACATATTTCTCTGAGGCTCTGTTCATTTTTCTTCATTCTTTTTATCTTTGTTCCCTAGATCACACAATTTGGGGTGTTTCTGCAAGTTCTGATATACTGTTGAGTCCCTCTAACATTTCTCATTTTGTTTATTGTACTTTTCAACTTCAAAATTTCCATATGGTTCTTTTAAATTTTTTCTATCTCTTTATTGATAGTCTCTATTTGATGATATATTGATCATACCTTTTTTTGATTCTTTAAACATTTTTATTTTTATTTATTTATTTTTTTTAGCCTTTGGTATATCTCTAATATCCACTTTGAATTCATTGTCTGCTAAGTCTAACATCTGGTCCCTGACAAAGGCAGTTTCTGCCACCTGCTTTTTTTCCTGTGTGTATGGGTCACATTTTCCCATTTCTTTGCATGTCTTGTAATTTGTTAAAAATTGAACATTTTAGATATTATATTGCAGCCACTCTGTATATTGATGCCTCCTGCCCTCATGGGGCTTGTTGCCCTTGTTGCTTGCATATTTGCCTATTTATACTTCAGCAAATCTATTTCCCTTGAAATTTTTAGCCTCTGGTGTCACTTTTCAGAAGGTACAACCTTGGGCCAGTAACCTTGACCCGTATGCCCTTGAAAATGGCAGTGGTTTTAACTAGGCTTGGCTCTCACTTTCCATGATCTCCCTATTAAACTACTGGCTGGTATCACTCTATCGATGTTAAACCAGCTATTAACTTCCACTATTGGATAGCTATTTACTCAATTTTTTTGACAATTCTTTGAGCATAAATTGTTTCACAGTATAATCCAGTTAAACTGCTGCCCTGTGCTGAGGTAGTCTTACAGGCCCATCTTTTAAACTTGCTCTGATCACAGGAGGGGGTTTTTTTTTTTTTTTTTTTTTTTAAGTCTCTTTTCCTGGTTCTCTCTATTGAACTTCTAGCTGGTCTACTATTTTGCTTGATGCTGTCATAGAACTTCCTTCAAGTCATTGCCTGGTTGCTTATTGCTTCCCCTTAATTACTTATCAAAGTCTCCATTTTATTTTGACAATGCCTATAAGCTTAAACTTTGTTCCAAATAAAGTCGGTCCACTTAAGGAAAACTATGGAGCTCTCTGTTCTTATAGCTTCTCTCATTGCTAAAAAAGAAAAGCTTCTGCAACACTGCACCATGCTAGGGGCGGGGACAGAGGCCCACTTTACTCAGAGTGATGCTCTTGATCTATGAGTGTGGTGCTGGGCTGGGGCAGAAACTCTGGATCTTTTCCATTTGCAAATTTTGGGGCAATTTTAGGTTTATTTCTGTTACTGCTTTCTAATTTATTTTTGTTGCAACCAGAGATCATACTCCATATAATACAAATTATTTAAATTTATTGAAATTTGATGTGTTGCCCAGAAAACAGCCTATTTTGGTAAGTATTTTGCTTATGTGGAAAGGAAAGTCTATTTTGTTATTTTGGGGTAGATGTTATATAAAAGTCAATTAGGTCAATTGGTTGGTAGTGTTTTTCAGGTGTTTTATATCTTTGCTGATTTTACACGTCTGCTTTATCAATTATTGAGAGAGGTATGTTGAAATCTCCAAGTATAACTATAAATTTATCGACTTATTTTTGATTTCTATCAGTTTTTGTTTTATGCATTTTTAAACTTATGAAAAGCATGCACATTGGAATTATTGTTTTCTTGATTAAAAAAAAATCAAGAAAAAATTATTATGCAATTTTCCTCTTTTTTCTCCCTGGAAATATCACATTTTCTAGAATACAGTTTGTCTGATATTAGTATAGCCACTCTAACTTTTTTTGATTATTGTTTGCATGGTATATCTTTTTCATACTCTTTATTTTAACATATTTATATCATGATATTTAAATTATAATGATTGTATGCAGTTTAAAGTTGAAACATGCATTTTTATTCAATAGGACAATGTCTGCTTGTTATCTGGAGTATTTACAAATTTATATTTAATATAATTGTAAATTTGATATTTTTGAAATTAAATCTGATATCTATTTGTGTTATTTTCTTATTCTGTTATATGATTCTGTTTTCTTCTTTTTCTGTCTTTTAAATTTACTGAGCATTTTAAAATTTCAGTTTATTTATTGTATTGCCTCATTAGTTATGTCTGTCCAATATATTATTTAACAGTTCTAGGTTTGATAATATGCATTTCTAAATTATCACAACTTATCTTTAATATTATACATCTTCACATATAGCATAGGAAACATAGTAAGATAGCACCATTTTCTTCTCTTATCATTTGTTTTATTGTTTCCATACATTTAAATTCTATATACATTTTGAAGCCCATGATAACTTGTTATTATGTTTTGGTTTTAACAATCAACACTATTTTAATAAAAATAAAAAGACTAAAAATATTTTTTGCACACGTTCAGTTATTTTGCATATTCTAACACACTTTATTCCTTTGTGTGGATGAAAATTTTGATCTGGAATTATATTTCTTCTGCCTGAAGGATTTTTATAAATATTTCTTGCAATGTGGGCATGGTCTGCTATGGTTTTCCTGAAAAAAATTTGTCCTATTTTTATAAATATTGTTTCATTGGGTATATTATTCTAGGGTGAAGGGTTTTCCTTTTTTTTGTTTTGTTTTTGTTTTTGTTTTTTGTTTTTGTCAACACTATAAAAAGACTGCTTCATTTTCTTCTGGATCCAAAGTTTGGACAATAAATTTCTTGTTCTTTTTTTTTTTTCTGTACATGTGACACATCTATTTTTCCTCTGGCTGAGTTACTAATTTCCTATTTATTATTATTTTATGTAATTATATTATAATGTGCTCTGAGGTTTGTTTTGATTATTAAACCTCAGGGTTTACATAATTCATCACACTGAAAAAGATATGGTCATTATTTCTTCAATTAGTTTTTTTCCCACTCTTCTCTCTTTTGTTTCCCTGGAAGTCAAATTACATGCATTTTAGACCACTATTTATTGTTCTGTATATCACTTAAGCTCTTTTCACTTTTTCAATATTTTTTTCTCTCTTTGCTTTGTCCCAGAGAGTTTATATTGCTTGTGCTTAATTTCACTGATTTTTTTCAACAGTAGAATACAATCTACAGTTAATCTCATTCAGTTTATTTTTTATTTAATGTATTCTGATTTTCATCTTTAGAAATTTGATTGAGGTCTTTTAAATATCTTCTGTTTGTCTCCCTAACATGATTTCTTCTTGCTTGTTGCACAGAGTAAACTTATTTATAGTTGTTGTTGACATATTATTTCATACCAAACATTTTATTCTTTAAGAATTGTTTTTTATTCATGCAGTCAATAAACTTAATGAATAAGTTCCTGTCTAATAGCATACCACAGAACAGTGATTTTCAAACTATGTAGTGAAGGATCCTATTAAAAAATTTATTATTTATTACATGTCCAAATCATTATGACCCAATATTATGTAAACTACTAGAAAATTAAATTATAAAAAACAAAATCATATATAAGAGTCAGTTTTTAAAATATTAGATGAAACAATATTGCATTACTAATTGATTTATTTGGTTATAAAAATTCTAAGCAAGTTTCTAAATATTTACTCTTCATTTCAATACATATCTCATCATGAAATAAAAGATTTCACACAGTGGCGCAGGAACTCATGTTTTATGTTGCTATGTTCTAGGGCTCGTATGTCTATAAAAATTGAATTGATGGTGGTGAAGAGGAGGGATTGGTTTATGTGGAAAAATATCTTCTTCATTAAGATGTGATAGTAACAGAATAAATATCTGTCATCTATACTTTCTTATGTTTAATTATTCACTCTCTCTCAAATGATAAGGAAAAATACATGTTTATGTAAAGGAAAATAACTGACTCACTTCAAGATAATCTGACAGATAGATGCTTTCCCTTTGAATCTTGTTCGTCTATGGGCCTTAACTCCATCCTATTGATTAATGAGTCAAGTTCTCTACAGAGTTTAAGTCACTGCCTGGTGCACTTAAAAAAGAAAGCAGCAGTTTTCTCTTTTAGATTACTGCAGGTTTTATAAAATAGAACCCAAACTTCTAGAAAAGAATTACATTGTTACAACATGAAGAATTACGTAATTGTTCTTATACTTTACTTATACTGTTATACCTCATAAAAAGTGAAAATTTCACTAGTTAAAATAGATCTTTTATTAGAATTTAAGAATTTTTCTGAAATCATTATTGGAAAAAAATATCATTATTGAAAAAATAAGCATTTAAATCACAAATTACATTTACTGTTGTGTTCTCTATTTGCAAATTGGTAGAAAATTTATTAAAGCATCATAATTTACTGCCTTTGGTTTTAAAAAAACTAAATAAAATCTTAAATAGAAAAGTTCATATTAGAAAAAGAGATCATAGCAGAATATGCTGGGTTTTTTAAAAATTCATTTATTATTATAATAAGAAAACAAAAAACGGTATCAATATTCCATATTATTGGTCTTTTTCATAGTATTTTCAGATAAAGTACCAGATGCCATGTAAATTTGGATTTCAGAAAAATAAAAAATAATTTTTTAATAGAAGTATGTCTTATGCGATATTTTTATATGCAAAACTGGCAAATACTTTTTTTTCTTTTACCTTTTTTATTTTTATACTTTTTTTCTTTACTTTTTTTATTTTTAGAGGTTTGATGACTGTCAAGAGTCTAATTCTTGTAAGAACTATTGTCATTAATGAGAGAGAGAGAATTTAATTTCTCAGCATATAAGGAGGTCATATTGTATAGAGGTGAAAATATAGTGTTGGGGCTTTATCAGTCTAAGTTGACTCTATCACTGAATTTCTGAGGGTGTAGAGGACGATTGCTCTAGAGTAGACCAGATCCACAGTAAACTTTTTACAGTCAAGAAACAAGCCTTTGTTGTATCAAGTTTTTGAGATTTGGTGATGACTTATTACAACACAACTTACCTATGTTGACTGATATCAAAAGTATTACTATCAAAGTGAAACCTAGAGTACCTTGTAATCATTCAGGATAAATAGTATTACTTCTAGGTTAAACTAAAAGCATAGAAATAAATTATTATAAAATTATTTTATGTTATTAAGATTTTAAATCTACTTTTTGTCATTTTTGATGCTTATATAATCCCATAAGTAATGTTTTCTTGAGGATTACAGAAAAAAATGTGTATTTAAATTTTTATGTAATTCTCTGTGCAGCATCCAAAAATATTAAATTTAAATTGTGCATTCTATCACCATACATTATGAAAGGGAGAACTTCTGACTCCATTTCAGTAGTTTAGCCATATAATATGTCAGACCATGGAAGAATTCAACAGGTTGTTCACATAGAATATCCAGATGGGTTGGAAATTAGGTGCTTCCCCATGGGAGAAAGAGTTACTTTTATTATTTTCCTTCAGAGATTTTCTTGTGATTATGAACTTTTCTACTGTTTGATCCATTATGGAGAAATTTGACCTTAAGATAAAGAAATAATCAAAGTATATCTATCTTTCCCCCAAAAGAATGCATTTAGTATTCAAGTGGCAAGTGAATATCTCAGTAAGTGACAGTTTACAAGAAAATAGAGGGGCTACAGGTGAGAGAACTAATGGCAAGTTTGGATCACTGTTGAACCATTGAAATAAAACTTATAATTCTCCTATAGTTTCATTTGTAATACATCTTAAAAGGTAGCAACATTGGCTAAATCAGTCATGGCAGACATTCTCGATTCTATTTTTTTTTTCTTTATAAAAGTTTCAGGCCCCCTCACACAGAAATTCCAATTCAGCAGGTTTACTGAGCATCTGACTTTTTAAAGTTTTCACTGGTTATTCTAATAAATGTATCAGTTTATGTTGCTGTAAATTCTTTGTGGTTTGTTTGATATATCATATGGCATGCCCTTGGTTTGTAGATCTGAAATATGCCAAGCACATTCCTTGCTATAAAAAGTTAGCATGAAAGTAAAGTGGGTTTTCTCTTATTTTTGCCTAGACATATTTTCAATACATAATCAGAAAAAAAAGAGAAAAGAGAGAATGTGAAAAGAAATTTAAACAGACTAAACAAAATATAAAAAGGCAAATAATACTTCAATTCTTTTGAACACATCATTTCTAGAAAGTGGCAGTAGTATCACACTCCAGTCACCAAGGCCACCTTGTAGCTATCCAGCCACAGAACTTTATCCACAGAGAATAATGGCAATTGAATCATCTCTCTCACCTATTACACTTTTATAATGACCTTTTATTCTTTCTTTCTTTTTTTTTTTTGTCATATATCCAGGCTGGTTTCTCTGTTGCTGTCACTGAGAAATTTGGAATTGAGGCACTCAAAAAAAAAAAAAAAAAAAAAAAAAACTAAAAAATGTAATTTTTA
>NW_007726160.1:257771-291042 GCF_000696425.1 Galeopterus variegatus
AAAAAAAAAAAAAAAAAAAAAAAAAGACCTAAATAATGTAATTTTTAAGTGATACATCCTATTTGGCTTCATTAAAACTTTCTAGAATAAAAAGAATGAGTAAAATTTATAAAATAGCAAAGAAAACTAAGCTTTAAAGTCCCTTTCAGAATAGGTAGTTAGGATGCTCTTTGTTATCAATTGGTTAGTGATTTAATTAATATATTTTAATTATATAGTATTGCCACCGTAGGGGGGTAGAAACTCTATTTTTTTAAGAGTGGGTTTCAAGGATGATTTGGATTACTTTTTGAACTGTAAAAAAACATTCAACCTGTATATGAACATTGCAATTATTTAAACATTGAAGTCCCTTGGAATCATTGAAAATCACTAATTTAATGGAAGTTAAATAAAGTGGTTATGGGGGACACTGTATTTAAGAAGAAACAGCTATAAACCAATAATTCTGGGTAAGGATAATATGCTATCCATTGTAATTTTGAAAATTGCCCATTTAGAGTAACATGATTGATCCAAATAAATAATGAAAAACACATATTATTTATATAGGTGTTTATAGGTATTATTTTGACAGGCACATGTTTAATTTTCCCATGCAATCTTTATGATTAAATGTCTTCAATTGAAAAGACATTTGTACAGCCATTAGAAGGCATAAAAATATTAAATACTGTCTTATTCCCTCCTTCACTACTTTCTTAGATTTATGAACCAACTTATTTTCTACCAGAGACAATATATATATTGTCCATATCATGTTTAACCAGGGGATCACCTTCATTTCTAAGTGTGGACCCTCTCACATACCCACCTATACCCAGTGACAACTTATTTTATTATTTCCCTCAAATAAATTCCACTACATTCCTTGGTATTTCCAGGAGTCTTATTTTATTTTTATTTTATTTTATTTTTAGTTTCTATATTTACCTCTTGTAATTGTTTTAATTTAAAGACTATATTTTATATAAAAAGATTTTCTGTTTGGTTCTATGAGTCACATAAATATTTCAGAAAAAGTTGTGACTGAGAAGACAACATCAAATCTGTAATATTTAAAATAAATTGATTACATGGAATAAAAATCGATGATATAGCAACTAATTTATTGTGAATTATTTTGTGTGCTTCTCATCGAAAGAATATTTTCTCTCATCAAAAGAGTCTTAATTGATTAGACATATTTCTAATAAATCATTTTGGCTTCTTTGCATTAGATGGAAAAAGTGATTGCAGAGTCTGTTACTCAGCTACATGCTTTTAGACTACCACTGTCTCTGTCGAAGTGGAGTATTCTATCCAGATCTCATAAGACAAAGTCTTAAGCAATTGTTCTTTGTATGTTCGCTTCTATGTTTCACCTTTAGCAAGCTTGACTATGGGTGGATAAAGGTGGGAAAAATTATTTTTATTGTGATTTTCAAATTTTATTTCAAGTCTCTGAATTTATTAGTGAGTTTTTTTTAAGATGTATGAACAATGTTCAATATGATTTTCATTTTAAGATTACCTATTCTTAGTGATTCTTCAAAGTGTTAATTCACATTATTTAAATGTTAATAGAAATATTCCAGACTTTACATGTGTTCTTCAAAAAGATGTGCCTCCTCTAGGTGGAAACCCTTCACAGTGTATTTTTACTTCCCTATTTTCTTGGTTATCATACTTGGATAACCTCCTCAGAAGTGAGTATCAGCATTTAGAGGTAATATAAATGTATAGTAATTCGTTAAGCCATACTTAGCTAATAGATTGTACTTTTTACAAGCCAATTTGTGCTTATTCTAAGATAACATATTTTACTTGAGAACATAATTGTTCACTGGTAGATTTGCTAGCTATAAAATGCATGTGTATATTTTTAGGTTATATGTTATAAATGGATTTCATAGGCATGTGAAAATACGATAAAATAAATTGTAATCTGCAAGAGAGCTTTTATCTAGTGTATATTTCAACCATTCAAGTTTCAATTTGTTAAATTTTTTATATGCACATTCCAATATTACATGTAATATTAGAAGCTATGATTAGAAACAAGCCTGGGGGACTAGATGAATCATGGGGTTGCTAATAGGATATTAAGTTTTCTACATCTACATAGTCATTTGGTTGAAATCTAGCCAACATTAATAGGATACCGTATTATAATCTGCCAAATAAAATGACTATGTTATGAGACCCATTTCTTTTGAATAAGAGGGCTGCAGAGTTCTTTACACTGACCAATGCAATCACTGTAAGATTAAAGGTAGTTCATTTTATACCCACTCATGGCTATCCGTAATTGCTCTCTGAAGGATCAATAAAGGTCCTTAATTAGTATTTAATGTGAGAGAGTTTGTGTGATATAAATATCAGAATAGACGGCATTAGACAGTTAAGTATTCTGTATCATAAGAATATTTTTAGATACACATATTTTCTCTAAATGTTCTAACTATAATATAACAGGGATTAAACTCAAAATGTAGTAAATAAACACTAAGGAGAGCAGTAAAATTATTGATCAACTTACATATCTCTTTAACATATTTCATAATCTTAAGTATAAAAAGTGACAAAATAATGGTCACTAGTCTGAAGTTGTTCCTATGACACAAAGAACGTAATTTATATTAAGGTAACAGTTGTAGATGTTTGTAGAGATTTATGGCTAAAATTTAGAGATTTGACTTAATATCTATAATTAAAGCATAATTACAAAATTATTATTTTTATTTTATTTCAGATTTTTAAATCTGTTTTCAATTCATGTAGTCTTATGTCCATGAGGGATTTGTTTTAAAATGCTTCTGGCATAAAGTATAACATACGTTGAAAGATAAGCACTTTTTAATGTGCTTCTGGGCATTAAGAACATGAACAGTTCTCTCATTAATTTGATAGTAATTCTCTTCTGATGAGGAATTTTGCCATTGGCTGTGATCTAGGAACATAACGAAAGTAATGTGGTGGATTTCCATGAGCCATACATGGAAATTAGCCTCGTTAATTTGTAGTGGTTATTTTCAAACTTGTTTTACACTCAAAATGCCTAAAGAAGTTTGAACCTCCCACTGGCAATAGTTGATCACCAGGCAATAATTCTTAAATTGGGGTGGGAATGTGGCAAATATAAAAATCTCTTGAAGGTAGGAGTGGGGTTGTCCCACATGTCATTTCTATTTCTAGAACTATTTCTGATGTTCCTACTTAGAAGGACTCTTGAAGTCATAGGTCCGTAGCTCTGTGGAATTTCTACTTATAAGGCCCTGATATTTATTTCTTTTTTCATTCAGAAAGATGTATACTCTCCTATGTTTTATGCACGATACCGTCAATTTGGGACACAAAGATTAATTTAATACAAGCTGTACCTTTGTTGACTATAGGAAAAAAAATACTTGTAAATGAATAATTAATGCTATTGTAGAGGAAGAAAAATAATTTTCCCTCTACCTTTCTGAATTCTTAGCTGGAATGGATTCCTGTATGAAAAGACAGATTAACAAGAGAAAAACAAGTTTATTAACATGTATCTTTCATACATATTTAGGAGATACCCAGGGAATGAATAATTTGCAAAGAGCTGGTTAGAGCACCAGCTTATATAGCATCTTCAGCAAAGAGCAGGAAACATTTAGAGAAGTGAAAAAACAAAGGAAAAGAACTTTGAATCTCCAGGGATATCAAATGGTGAAAGGCAAACATATGAAAGTTTGTTATGTAAATTCCACTGATGCTGTCTCAAGAGTTTTCAGTTTATTTGGTGATCAACCCTTGTTCTCCCTGGTAGAGCAGGGAGGAGAGACACCTTTGCCTTTGTAATTGATGTCCTGCTTTTATGCCAATAGCGAGAAGGCAGAAAACTTCTTATATCTGCTTCTTCTTAATTGACTATAGCTCCAAATAATTCTTATGCCAAAGTAGCATATCTTGGGGTGGCACATTCTGGTTTTATACACTATGTTCTGTTGAGTGATAGTCAGAAGGTCTTGGAATTGAGGAAGGCTTTTTAGAGAAGTTGACTTTTAAGCTGAACTTTGAACACTGAGTGACTTAACCAGACAAAAACAGGGTGATAGACATTCCAAAAAGATGGGGAGAAACAGGGAAAGTCACCAAAGAATGAGACAGTAAGACAGTTTAGCAAAAGATAGCTGATTCCACGCATCTGTAATTTCCAGTGAGTGTGACAGATTGTTAGAATGTCAGACTAGAAAGATTAGTCAGGTCAAGAGGATCCTTATCCATTCAAATTTGAACACAGTAGGCCTAGAATGAGTTCAGAATTTTTGTGATTCTCATACAGGTGGGAGTTTGTGAACCACTTGAAACTTGGAATTTAGGGACCACTCCTAAAGGTTATGGGAACATAATAAATTATATTAGAGAACGTGATGAGGTAAAAGTAAGGCGTAATTTTTGCACTTAAAAACCTTATATGGAAACCCATTAAAATAAAATATAAGAAAGCATATAAAATTACTGTGGGAAGAGGAAGAAGTGAAACCTAATTTAATCTGTAGAGAAGGTGACAGAAGTCTTCTCGGAAGTGAAACCAGACATGAGTCTAGATGATAAACAGGAGTCAGTGAGACAGAAGCAAACATCAGGATGCAGAGTCATGGTAAGTGGAAGAAACAGTGCAAGAAGAGGACAGAGACTTTGTAAAAGAGGTAGCATGCATTAGTTTTGCTTCCCATGGCAAATTACCACAAATAAATGACTTAAAACAACATGCATTTATCATCTCAGTTTCCACAAGGTTAGAACCCCAGGCATAGTTTAAGTGGGAACTCTGCTCAGGGTGTCACAACGCCAGTCTAAGTGTTGAGTAGCTGCATTTTTTTTCTGGAACTTGGGTTCTTTTCTAAGCTTGGTTGTGGGTAAAATTCATTTCTGTGCTGTAGGACTGAGCTTGCTGTTTCCTTATTGACCCTCACTTGGGTCTCCCAGCTCTTAGAAGCTCCCCATTTCTTCCCATATAGCCCTCTCACAGGCCCTCTCTTACAGCATGGTAACTTACATTTTCATTTATTATAGGAGATCTTTTTGTTCCAGACTGATAATCTTGAGAACGAACATCACATCACCCTTGCAATATAGTGTAAACTAATTAAGAAAAAGGTATCCCATCACCTTTGTTATATTTTACTGGCTAGAAGCAAGTCACAGGCTCCACCCACACTCAAGGGCAGGAAATTATTCAAGAGGGTGACTCACTGAGTTCACCTTAGAATCCACTTACTGCAGAGCATCAGGGGATGTTGAAAAAGATAGCCACAGGCTGGAGAACACAAACTTTAAAGAACGAGCACTTTATATAGAAGCCAATGAAAAACAAAACAGAGCAGGAAATATTCTAGAACATTTCGATGCATAAAGGAAGGATTTTATGCTATAGTATTACAATATTTAGACGTGGAATGTAGCCTAAAGTATTTACTAGCATTCTGATTAAAAAGCTGGAATTGGTCCTCTACTTCCATGCAAGGCTTATTTGGATTTTTTTTTTTCTTGTAACCACAGTCTATAGGCACATTGTAAATGTTCTGTTTCTTTTGAACACATAAATCATTAAAGATAAGTAAAATTGCTCATTAATCAAGTATGGGTTTTCCATATCATGGTTATCACTGTGCTTAATCTAAGCTTTTTATATTGGCATTTTTATATAGATGTACTATGAGCATTTACATTTGCTGAGGAAATATGGAAAACATATTCATGTTTGCAGCAAAATCATTAGTGCAACGCAATGTACCTCAAAGGGGAGTGTTCCACAAAATGGATGTAAATCATTCAAAATGAAGTCAATGAGGAAGAATGACATTTCTCTAACAATAGTTTTCTATCAATGTTCTAGTAAGTGGTTAATAGCAAAATCTTCAAGCAAAAAAATGGGATTTTACTAAACAAGAAATATCACTTGGACAATGGCCAAAGCTAGAAATGAAAACCTAGGTAAAAATGAGGGAAAAGTTTAAAATCAGTAACTCTGTTCCAGCCTGTTTCAAAGTTGCACCACTGTTTAAGTATACGAGGGTACTTCAAAAAGTTCATGGAAAGATTTCTAGTCCCTTTCAATTTTGTTTTTACACACACTTTTTGAGATACCTTCTTATATATCCATCCATCCATATATATCATATATACACATATATACATACAAACATACATACACATGTATATAAACATACATACATACACAGAGTAACTATAAAATAAACAAAATAAAACTCTTAACTTTGATATCTAGTTTCTAGGCTAATTCTTCTCCCTAAACATAACAGATAATTATTCATCATTCCACTAGGGTTGGATTTTAAAGAAACTTAGCCTGAATCACTTAAAAATACAAGGATCTAAACTCTGTAGATCCTGTATATCAAGCTCTAGCAAATATTCAAATTCCTTATATTCCATGCTGTGAGTATTTTATTTTTCCCTATAGAAATCATACTCACTGGTCGCTCTCTACTAGTTTGGACACTGACCACTGAGGTCGAGTTGAGTTACATTCCACACTCCACTTTCTTAAAGACCAAAAAACTTAATTCACTTTTTATACAATACAAATTATTTGGGAATGGATATTAGAAGCAAATCATTAAAGTAACAAAGCCCTCATGCTCTCGGTCCTTTATTGGTCTTCTGTACTGATCAAGAGCGTGAAGCACGAGATGTTCCATTTTGTGCTGCAAAATAGGAACCTCAGTCGAGTCCATTTGACTTGAAAGTCTATGACAACTGCTTCCTATGTCTCAGTCTTTGGCTAAATGATCACTCTGACTGAATTTTAAGAGTATCAGGCTATTGACGCCTGAGCCCTAGGGCTGACCAGGCAGGGTTTGTGGTCCCTGAATCCCTTGAGCTTGTCACTTCTGGGATAATTCAAAAGGTGTGGCAGAGATCTTGTCATTTTTTAACACGCAAAAATTTAGTCGAGTGCTGTTCCTAGCTCAGAGAATACTGTTGTGAGTTGCACAGACAAAACATTGGATATTATGGAATTTAGATTCTAGTTGGGAGAGAGTTCTTAAAAAGTAAACAAAAAATACATAAGAAATATACAAAAAAATAGATGGAAGATGCAAGCTTGAAGAGTTAAGCATTAAGGAGAAAATACAATAAAAGAATTTGATAGTGTGAGTATACCCTTGTGTATTTTACAGAGACTGCTCAGTGAAGGATTTTTTGAGAAGATGCTGTTTGAACTGATAGTGTAACAACACAAAAAAGCTAGACATTTTATAATCTGAGGGAAGAATGTGCTAACCCAAGAGAATAGGAAAGGCAAAGACAAGCATGGCTCATGTTGTTTGAAATTTAGGTATTCTGTTTTATAAAGTAAAGTAAGCTAATTATATACCAAAAATGTTCTTAAAATCCAAACTAGGTGTTTAACCTATGAAAAGCAAATAGACCCTTGTTATTATTATTCATAATATAATGAGCACTTGGTTACTATGTGGTATTGGAGTGTGGCATTCTTCAATATATATAAGTTTGAATACATTTAATTTGTCTTTATTTGTGTGACTTATAATGATCAATAGCCCCTGGATAGATATGAAATCACTTCATTCATAACAATGGACAAGTTTGATGTCAATGCTACTTTGGAAGCATTAAAGTTTATTGTTTTGGCCAATCGTATTGCTTAGTAACCATCTCTCTACATCTGGTACCAACATAGTGGCATTTCTGAAGGGTTTATTAAGGCTTTGTTAATTTTTCTGGTTCTATGCACTTAAACTGTTGTAGCCAGAAATTATTTAAATGAGATAGTCGAGGTGTGCCAAACAAAATAAAGGGCATTAGGTTAGATTTGGATTTCAGATAAACAAATAATAATTGTTTAATATAAGCACGTCACAAATATCACAGATGACAAACTTATGCTAAAACATTTGCAGAATGCTAATTGTGCCTTTATACCAATGGAAATAAAGTTATTACCACACCTTTATTTCAAAGACTTACATGGTAAAAGGAAATTTGGGGGTTAGAAGATGTTACAGGGAAAGCATAGTTGCTGTAGAAGACAGCAATTAAGCAAGGCCAATTAAGACATTTCCCTCAGTAAATTTAAATATTGTCTATCTTGCTAAAAGGTAAAGTTTAAGTTAAATTGCTTCCCTATAATGTTTAGATCATTCCTTTGTGTGGAAATAGATTAAAAGTTTAGTAAAGTAGAAGGAAGAAATACACAACACATTAGTTATTTAATTTTGGTCATTGTAATTTCCTATCTGAAAGTATAGCAAGATGTGTTTAATTTGTAAGGGTTTCCATAAAAGTGCCACAAACTGAGTGGCTGAAATTGTCTCATAATTCTGGGGGCTAGGAGTCCAAGATTAAAGTGTTTGCAGGATTGGTTCCTTATGAGGGCTATGAAGAAGAATCTGTTCTATGCCTCACTGTAGCTTCTGGTGGCTTGCTGGCAGTATTTGGCATTCCTTGGCTTCGAAAAGCATCACTGTGATTTCTACCATCATCTTTACATGCTATTCTGCCTGTGGGCTTGTCTGTGTACAAATTTTCCCTTTTTCTAAGGACACTGGTCATACTGGATGTCCATCCTGCTGTGATAGGACCTCAACTTAACTAATAATATATGCAATGAATCTATTTCCAAATAAGGTAACATTCTGAAGTTCTGGAGGTTGGACTTCAACATACAAATTTGGGGGTTGGGGGTGGCACATTTCAGCCATAACAATATGGCAGAAAGAAATAGACACAAAATTTCCAAAAAGCTAGGATCCGATCTTCAAATTTTCTTCTTCACTATCTGCATTGCCTTTGGAAAATCTCTCAGTTTCCTTGTCTTATTGTATAATCTGTAGAATGGAGCTAATAATAATTTCAACCTTCTTTACTTTACGGGAATTTTGTGAGACCCAAAATAAATCATGATTTATTTTTATAGGCATTGTCAAGTAAATATGAATCAATCCTTTAGAGTAAATTTTGAGCTAAAGAACATGTAGGTCAAAATATAACGGGCAGATGCACAATATTTATTTTTCATGTCTGAAAATGGAACCTAGAAAATAACTCTGGAATCATTCTCAACTACTCCTGTGTGTTGTATTGATCCAATTAATACAACACACCCTCTAATATTGCTAGTTCATTCTCTTTTCTCTGTCAGTATTGCCATTTGCTTGTATTATTAAAATTACTTCTTAACAGGCCTTTCAGTCTTCCTTCTCCATGCTTTGTATCTGTCCTCATTCTTTTAGTGTAATTTTGTCTTTTATTATCATTTTATTAAAAACAATATGTAAGTTTGGCTTTAATGGTATAAAGAAGTGTAGAGAACAGACATTGTTCTTGATGTGGTTACAATCTATTGGTGGACAGCATAGAAAAATAGAAGAGACTGTGGAAGGCTTATTAATAACTTCTGTTAAATTTTCATATTCTGATTTGAAACAATAAATGAAAATATGAAAAAATAAAGAAAAATTAAACAACAATATTATTTGTAAATAAGATGCAACAGAAAAATGCATTTGCAAATTAATTCATAAGATTAATATCCATGGCCAAAAATAATTTACTCTAAGTATTCAATGATATTTTATAATTGGAAACTTTTTTATGTATTTCATTACATTAACTGTTTTAAAAATTATTTAAATGATTATGGTGAAGATACCAAAATATTATTAAATTCAGCACCATTTCTTATTGAAAAAAAAAACTGCAGTGAGCTAGACATATAATGGAAGTATTTTTATATAAAATGTATGTACTTGGAGCCATCAGCAAACATCATTCCTTATTCAGTAATTTTGAAGTTGAAGTGCACAGAAAAGAATATTATAATGGCAAGGTTATAGCTATGAACATTCATATATACTTCCAGATTGGCCATCTTTAAACATTTTACCACATTTGTTTCTTCTTTTTCCTTTTCTCAAAACCTTTTGAGAGGTATTTTACAGACAAGATATGAATTTATTCTTACTTTGTCACATGTTGCCTAAGATGAGAACATTCTTCTACATAACCACAGTACGGTGGTCACACTCAGAAAATTTAACATAGAAAATAACATAATCTGCTATAGACCCCACCATATTTAAATTTCCTCATTCATCTCAATAATGTTTTTTAAAGACTTTCCCTCAGTCTTTAATTGTGCATTTCACATAATTGATGTGCCACCTTAGTTTCCTTTAAAATAGAGCACTAGCCCAGTGGTTATTTATGACATTGACATTTTTGAAAAAAATCATACTAGTTGTTTTAGGACATATCTCTCAATCTGGATTTGTCTGGATAGTTTCTCACACAAATTTTTAATTCAGATAAAATTTTTTGGTATAAAAACTACTTAGGCAATGTTGTCTGCTGTATTGTGTTTCTCAAGGATTCACACTTAGAGACATAGAATGTCAGTCTGACCCATTTTGGTAAAATGTTTGATTGGAATATTAGTTTTCTTTTGCTATGCAACAAATTACCAAATATTTAGAAGCTTAAAACAATACAAATTTATTATCTCACAGTTTCTGAGGTTCTGAAGTCTGCTAGATTTTAGCTATATTCTCTGCTCAGGATCACATAGGTCTGAAATCAAGGTATCAGTCCGTCCGTTGCATCTGGAGATTTGACTAGGGTAAGAGCTGCTTCCAAGCTCTCTCAACTGTGGACAGAATCATTTTCTTGCAATTCTGTGATGATGGTTTTGCTGACTATTGTCCGGAGATCACTCTCAGGTCCTAGCGACTGCCACGTGGCTCCCATGGGCAGTTGAGAACATGGCAGCTGCCTCTTCCTCTCCCAGGCAAACAAGAGAGCATTTTTGCTCATCTCCTCCCTCAGCAACAAGCCAGAGAAAACTCTCTGCTTTCAAAGCGCTCACCTGATTAGATCAGGCCAAACCCAGGGTGATCTCTCTTTTGCTACACACCGTTCCATAATCATGGGAGTGATATTTCATCATATGCGTAGGTTCCATTCACACACAGGGAATGTATTTTACAGGGTTTTTATACCAGAATGTGTGAATCTTGGGAGCATCTAAGAATCCTGCCTCCTGCACTAAGATTTTTCATTGTTTAAAAAGGGTGTGGGGGAGGAACATTAGAATTATTTGGTCTTTGAAGGTTTAAAGAATTTACATATAAAGTTATTTGAGCCTTACCTTTTTTGTGGGTAGTTCTTTTATACATTTCTCCCTGGAAATCAATCTGTTTAAGCATCTTTACTGGGGTCAATTTTAATGTTTTTAAATTTTTAATTTAATTTTTAATTTTTTTGTTTGAAAAAATCATGTATTTTATATAGTCTTTAAAATGTGTCTGAAGTTTTGCAAAATATCCTTTATAGTTTTTATTATTGTTTTGTTTTAACCATCCCCCTTTGTCATTTCTGAGTTTGTATACTTGCTGTTCAGTCATTTTTAAAAGTTTTGGGTTTTTTCCAAAGAATGGCATTTTTATCTGTTAATTAGTTCTACTATTTTTCTTTATTTTTAACCTCCTTAATTGCTGATTTTACCTTTATTATTTTCTACCTGGTACTTAATTTTGGATTACTTTACCATTTGTATTATCATTACTTGAGTTGGGAATTTAATTCACTTAATATTATTTCTTCACTTATTTCATTGATATAAGTGTCTAAGGCTATGAATTCTCCTCTGATTACTGTTTAATTGTAACCCATAGATGCTGATGTTAGTGTTTTAGAAATTTTGCAAGTTTCGTTTGTAGGTTTGTATTTGTCCTTCCCCCAAGAAATGTTTAATAAAGTTTTTTTTTATTGGGTGTGAATATTCATGAGATACAAAGTTGATTATCCCCCCTTTTGCCCTAGATGTGAAGGCCAGATCCAGTAGCATGCTAATAAAGTATTTTTTAAAGTAATATTCTTAGCAAACAACAAATGTTTAAAAGTCAGTGAGGATCCCTTTTTCCTCTCTCCTTCCCTCCCTCCCTCCCATTCTTTCCTTCCTTCTTTCCTTCCTTCATCCCTTCTTTTCTTATTCCTTTTTTTTTTTTCTGAATAATTTAGTTAAAAAACTCATTTGGTAGTGCCAAGCAAGGTAGCTTACATACCTGGGACAAGAAAAGGAGGCATAATGGCAGCCTAGCATGGGAAGGCTGGGCCTGAGTGGGGAAAAGTGTCCATGCAAGATGGTGACAAAGGATGCTGACATGTCATATTGAAGCCCCAGTAGAGTAAGGAGAATATCCACATGGAGAGGATGGTGATGGCAACAAATGATTAATTACACATGGAGTGGTAGCTCTAATAAATCAATGTGATAAGAATTATGGTGGCCAGGTGTCTTACTGTCAGAGAAGGAAGTGTCAAATACAAAAAAGGAGAAAACTAGAGTGAAATCTATGATACTAGATCGAAACTGGAATTATCAGTATGAACTCAAGGTTTTCAACAGATGTAGCTAAATAAAGAATTAAATTTAGATGACTTCTTATACTCTTACTATCCAAGACTCTGCCTGGTTTCTTTGGAATTTACTTTCAAGGAGCTTACACTCCAGACTGGGTATTAGACATACGTATCAAGACCAGTGAATGAGATATAAATTAAGATCTGACATAAAAGGAAAAGATAGAATACTGGAATGCCAGAAAATAAGGATAGTATTTTGGAGAGTGTGTCTTCTGACCTGGAAATTTGTAACCTGTAAAAATAATATAAAATATATTTGCAAGCAAGGCTATGGAGGCAGACTGAAAAGTTTAAGTTCTGACTTCAGATCATCCAGATTTAAGATTTTAGGCAAGGTACATAACCACTCTGATTCAGGTCCACATTTATAATATGATAATAATAACAGGGTTTTTTTTTGAGAATTAAGTGAGTAACACATTCAAAGTTCCCAGATCAGTATTTGATATACAGTAAAATGTCATATAAATAACAATGTTATCACTTAAGACAATTGGTTTTAGAAATACTGAGCTGGGGAGAAATGAATTAATGCACAAGAGAGGCATAAGGCACATTAAAAGGGGGTGAAATAGAGACAGGACACAGGAAAGAATATTTCTCCCATCTGAAGTGTATGGCCTGTGGTGGAGATATATTAGGGAGAGCTTGTAGAAGGTCTTGAATGGTCAGAAAATGAGGACATAGCTTAATAACTGGGCTGGCCCCTTCAGTTTTCTTTTATCCTGGTTTTAAGAAAAAGAATAGCATTAGTATTTTTCTGTACATTCTTTGAACAAAAATTTTCTCTTGATTATATCAGATAAGTACCCAGCTACTTCTTTGTGTTATCATTGTATTTAATATAAATACTTTACTTTTTAAATATGCTTTTAAGAAATACTTTTATTACCCTTGATTATCTTTACTTTAAAAAAATTCTGCTTGTATTATTGAAATTTGCAGATTTTCCAATAGTATTGAAAGTAGGAAAACTGACTCTAGATTTATTTTTACCAATTAAATTGTCTATCGACTGTGATTTTTTGATTGAACTTTTTATTATTTTCTACTTTATTCCTTAGTTTACTTGTTGCTATGCTGAAAACAAAATGCATTTTTTAATTTGTTAATATTTCTTCTCATTTTTTATTTATGGAAACATTGAAATAAATGAAATACTTTATCCATATTCCAAAGTTTTACCATACAGTATATTTTGGTCTTTTAAAAATATATTAGTGATGCTTGCATTTTTTATAAGCTCATTTTTTTTTCCCTGAGAGTTTTCAATTTATCAATTTTCTAAGTTTGGTTACTTAAAAAATTATTCCTATCCTTATTATACCGTGACCTGAAAATGTGTATGTATTATTAAAATTTTAAATAGTAACGATTCATTTTTTCCATACACTTAAAACAGGCATATTTTTTCTTATTGCAATAAATTGATAAAATAATTTTAATGTTTATGCTATTAATTAATTCATTAAATCTTTGCTTTCTTTACTCAATAAAATATGAAAGTCATATACTAAAGTTTCCTTCTAAAATTATTTTCCTCCTTTTCTTGAATTTTTATTTCTTCCTTAATGAATTTTGTTACTGTATTTTTGGGAACAATCTAAAACAGGCAAGACTTTTGGTCAGTAGTAAAAGGATTGATAATAATAATAACCACCACCACAGTAATAATAATATCATAGTAATAATGGTGGTGGCAGTGGGAGTGGTATTATGCAGTGTGGTGTGATATGGAAAACAAGGAAAAAACCTGAAACAGGTAAGAAAGTGCAGGGAAGGCAGGGAAGGCAGCCATAGTAGTATGGGAGATATTACTTCTGATGCTAAAAGCAAATCATAGTCTTGACATGTGTGGATTACCTAACAATATTTCTCAGGAGAGTCTGACATGTGGCTAAAAAGCTAAACGTGGTCTGCAGTTCAATAACTATATCATTTTCCATATCTACACAATCTTTACTATTTTTATATTGCACATACCATGTAGGTTGGTTATAGAAAATAAACAAGAAAGAAAATATAAATCACTATTAATAATGATATCTGAGAAATAAAATACTAGACCACTTTGAGTATATTCTAGTTACTTCTTTTCTATACATGTTCACACACACGCTAATGTGAACAGTATGATTAAACTGATTCTATATTCTAGTCTCCTTTTATTTTTTTCCAGCCTATAGTATTGGAAAACATTGCTAGTGTCATTTAAAGGTCTTACATTGCATTATAAATGGCTCTATAGTGACCCTATAGGGCAAAAGCCAGCTAGGTGAACAATCCCAATTCTTCCTCCTGGCACATAGGACACTACATTTCCCAGGCTACAATATGTGTCTGTCTAATTTTTAAATACTACATATGTTATAATGATCGTTTTGAGTAGTCAAAAATAGCAATGATGAATCAGTAAATGCCAAGGCCAGCAATGTGAACAGATTGATTATCTGTGTTATGTTAGATAATTGGAGAATTCTGACCTGTCCTTGTCATTAATTAAACAAATAAACAGACAAACAAATAAACAACATGGCCTGCAAAGAAGCATTTATTTTAATATAGGCACCTCTGGGAGGTGGGAGATTTAGAAGGGTTTAACTGGTGCTGTCGTTACTGTCTAGGAGATTTTTTATGTTCTGGTATTCAATTCAGAGCCTCTTCATTCAGCTCTCACCATTTTAAGAATTGATAGGTATGGAAATATCAATATGAAAAATCTGTGCATGAAGATATCAGTGTGAAAACTATCTTGTGAAAAAATGATCCAATATATAACTACAGTCCAGTGGATGGAATAAAAAACAAAGAAAAAAGGCCCCCAAATACCCACAGTAGTCTCATGAGAAACATGAATTCATACGTGTGATACACTTTTTCCTAAAATATCCTGCAACTGAAAAGTCAAGGTATTGGCAAGTTAGAATGTCTGTGTGCTTTGGAGAAATGACCTTTGTTACCCTTTCATTTTCTTTCCTCCTGTTTCATTCTTACTCTGCTTTCCAACTATGATTTTATTTTTTTTTAGTTGGCATTCTGTGCAAACCAATGTTGTTACCTTTGGTTATGAT
Source organism: Galeopterus variegatus (assembly GCF_000696425.1). Lineage (NCBI taxonomy): Eukaryota > Metazoa > Chordata > Mammalia > Dermoptera > Cynocephalidae > Galeopterus > Galeopterus variegatus. The sequence continues at coordinate 273,272 of NW_007726160.1, forward strand.
TTTATGCTTTAACCTTATTTCCTCCTTGACATTTACTTTTTCATCCATGATCTGTTTTTTTTTTTTTTTTTCCTAGCAGCAGAAGCTTCCTGTCCTTCTGTGCCACATAATAATAAGATCAAAAGGGTAGATGTGGGATGCTCGCAGCCTGGTCTCCTCTACTGCAGTTCAATGTACAAAGTCAGAACTATTATTATTTTACATTTACCTTCTTTGAGTTGTGCCCATGGAACAAGTCATAAATGTTTTCTAAACTCTCATATTTTTCTTCTCCCTTTCCTCTCCACTTTTCTGTAGCATTAATGGTCAGAAAAGCAAATATTATTTTGACAGCAGCTTCTAGATAATATATACAGACTTGGTTTTGTATATAACAATCATTCTTGAGTTGGCCAGTTTTAAAAGAAAAGTTAATAGAGAAAAATCACATAGTTGTGAAAAATGATGCTGTAAAAACCTTTGTTTTTTTGCTCTCTCCTCTTGCTGTAAGTAAACACTTGTAAATGTCAGAGGAAGAAAATGTCCTGAGAGATTTTTGTCATTTTAGTTCGAATGCTCTGGCTGTATTTCTCTGGAAGACTGTTGCAATAATTTATATGCAGATTAAAATGTGAATTTTGTTTCACCTAAAATTCTCCTGAAACTTCACAGAAAAATGAAACCTCAGAGAAAGAATTATATGCAGACACAACAGTCATTGTTAACTCACTTTCACAAATGTAACTTGCTTTTCTCAGAATTACCTGTTTATACTTTAGAGTATATCTAGTCAGGAGATATTCAAGTTTTAATTTCCTTTCAAACTAACTAGGACACTGTGTGGGCAACAATGTGAGTCAGCAGAATTACCCAATCCATGGTGATGAGTAATACCTCTTAACATTTTCTAAAACCTTGGTACACATGAATCGCCTTAAAATTCTCTTAGATACTTTTTTAGAGAAATGGGGAAAATGTGAAAAAATAAGGTTATTTAAATAAGTGTTAATTCCAAACAATTTAAAAATAATACATGGGGATTCTAATTTGGAAAAGATATAATAGTTCAGAAATTTCTACATCTCACTGTCTCAACAGTTTTGCATTTCAACAATAATAGCTGAATGTTAATTTGAAATGATTGTAGAGCTCATTGAGGTAGTTGAAAGGGTGTGTTTTCTATTTTGGGTTATCATGGAATCAAAGATTCTGTTATTTTAAAATAATATGCTCAAGAATTATTTTTGTTACAATTTATTTGACAAAACCAATCTTGAAGTGAATTTAACTATCAATTTAGTATTGAACTTCATGATTAGGGTTGATACATCATGTTTTAGAAGATGAGAGCTGATGATATAATGCAAAATTAAAGTAAAAAATCAATTTGATTTCCTGTTTCATTTGGAATTTATTGGTTCTTTTGAACAAAATACATACTGTGTCTTTTGTGGGTATTAGATTGCCTCATCGACCCAATTCTTTAACTCTCCCTGCAACCATATTGTTACGATAGCCTTGTAATGGGTGGAAAGTATTTCCTACCCTTATGACTTCCTTTATTGAATAGTGACTCAAGAGTGATTGCACGCTCTTTCCAAGTCAAGGATTTAAGAGCCCTTGCTTTTTTTCTGTTCACCCTTTTTCTTCTTTCTTTTTTTCAAGATAAATTTATTTATTTTTACATAACTTTATTCTAAAGATGCTCCATGAATATGTATAATCAATAAAAATCAAAAATTAAAAATAAATAAAAAATGTTTAATCTGCAGATAAGTGATGTTGTTATCCCACACTTAGAATTTTCAATGACTCGTTTAATTTTTATCTTTTCAACAAAGTTATTTACACCCCTTTTCACTTCTGCAGTCATCATGATAAGAGACTGTGCTGGTTAAAATGCTAGTCAAAAGTGGACGAGAGACATATGAAGCAGAGCATAGACTTTCAGAAAGATGTGTACCAGTTTTAGCCTCTACAGGTGAAACAAATCCACCCAGTTGATCCTGGCTAAAATCCACTGAGCTTCACAAAGTTGTGCATTTTTGAGAATAAGTGATTATAAATGCTCTTTGACTTATGATGAGCTACATCCCAATAAACTCATTGTAATTTGCATATATCTTAAGTTGAAATGAATTCAATACACCTAACCCAACTGAACACCATAGCTTAGTTTAACCTACCTTAAACATGCTCAGAACACTTACATTAGCCTACAGTTGGGCAAAATAATTTAACACAAGCCTATTTTATAATACAGTGTTGAATATCTCATGTAATTCATTGAATGCTGCACTGAAAGTGAGAAGCAGAGTGGTTGTATGAGTACTTGAAGTACAGTTTCTATTAAATGTGTATCACTTTTGCACCATCTTAAAGTTGAAAAATTGTAAGTCAAAACATCTCGGTTGGGAACTGCATTGTATTAAACCCCTAGGATTTGATTTAATGGCTTTAATAAGGTACAAGTGACTCACAGAAAGCACATATTTAAATTACACAACTTGGTCAGTTTTGACATATGTATGCACCTGCAAAAACATCATCACAAAATCACCATCACAAGATAACAGACACGACAATCATTCCCCAAATTCCAAACCCTGCTCGTCCTGTTTTGTTGTTCCTTCCTCCCACAGCTCACTGCTTACCCATCCACAGGCAGCACAGATCTGCTTTTGGTGACTATACATTAGTTTGTATTTGATAGAATTTTAGCTGAATGAAATCATAGAATAGATACTCTTCTTTTTTTTCCTGTTTTCTGTGAGTAAAATTATTTTCAGGATCATCCAGGTAGGAATATCAATAATTCATTAATTTTTATCTGAGTAATTTTCTATTGTGTGGATACACCACAATTGTCTTAGACATTAATCTTTCTATCACTGTTTGAGATTTTCCAGTTTAGGGGTTACTAGAAATAAAGCTTCTATGAACATTGACATACAACACTTTGTATAAGCATATGCTTTTCTTTCTCTTGAGTGAATGCCTAGGAGTGGTATCACTGAGACTTATGGTACGTGTACATTTGACATATTAAAAACTGCCAAACTGTTTTCCAAAGGGCTTGTACCATTTACATTTCCAACAGTGGTTTATGAGAGTTCCAGTCTATCCATATCCTGGCCAACACTTGCTATCATCAGTCTTTTTAATTTTAGACATCCCTGATGTATAGGGGTATATCCTTGCAATTTTAATTTGCATTTCCCTAAAGAAAACTGATGTGAAGTATCTTTTTATGTGCTTATTTATCTTTTTTGATGAAGTGTCCAAATCTTTTCTCATTTTTAAATTAAGTTGCTGTTTTCTTACTATTGAGGTTTTGGGGTTTTTTTTTATTAGTTTTGCAAGTTCTTTATATATTCTGAATAGAAGTCAGCTATGAGATTTGCAATTATTTTCTACCAGTCTGTGACTTGGTTTTTATTCTTTGTGGTTTTTTTCAAAGAGTAGACATATTTAATTTTTATGAAGTCCAATTTATCAGTTTCTTCTTTCATCAATTGTTTTTTGTTTTTAATTTAAGAAATTTATGTAAAACCCAAGGTTACATCAATTTCCCCCATGTTATCTACTAAAATTTTTGTAGTTTCAGGTTCTAAATTTTGAGCTATGATCCATTTTAAGGTAAGTGTTTTGTATTTATGTGAGGTAAAGTTCAAAGTTTTTTGGATTTTTATTTATCCATTTTTCATATTGTGGTGTATCCACACAATAGAAAATTACTCAGAAATAAAAGTTAATGAACTATTGATACTCCTTCCTGGATGATCCTGAAAATAATTTTTCTTACAGAAAACAGGGGAAAAAAAAGAGTATCTACTCTATGATTTCATCCAGCTAAAATTCTACCAAATACAAACTAATGTATAGTCACCAAAAACAGATCTGTGCTGCCTGTGGATGGGGTAAGCAATGAGCTGTGGGAGGGAGGAAAAACAAAACAGGATGAGCAGATAGTAAATCATGACTTATAGTATTTATTCCCCAAATACAGTTAAAGATTCTAAAATCAATCAATATAATTCATTATTTAAGAGATCAAAAAAAGATCATTTCAAGAGATGACAAAAAAAAAGTAGTTTGCAAAATTTAGCATCCATTTCTGTTAAAATTTCTCAGTAAACAAGGAATGTAAGTCAAGTTTACAAACCTAATAAAAGGAATTTAGACAATACAGCTAATATAGTTGATACTGAAAAAAGTGAATGCATTTCCTGAAGATCAGGAATAAGGCAAGGACACTTGCCCTAACCACTTCTATTCCACGTGGCATAAGCAGCTCTCGCAAGTGGAAAGGGCAAGAAAAAAAGAAATTATAGATGTATAGCTAATAAATGAAGAAGTAAATGTCTTTTTATATCATGATGTAATTGACAATGTAGGAAATCCTATTTAATTTACATAAAAAGATACTAAGACTAATAAATGAGCTTAGTAAGTTTGCATGATTAAGATCAACATACTAATCAATTGCATTTCTATATCATAACAGCAAACAATAAGAAATTGAAAATTAAAAGCAATGTCATTTACATAAACATCAAAAAATGATATAGTTAGAGATAAATTTGATGAGATGTATAATAACTACAAATATGTTATAAAACTAAACATGCAAAAAACTAAAAACTGTAAACATGGCTAAGAGAAATGAAAATGCATGAAAACATAGATAAAATCATTAAAGACCTAAATAAATGGATATACCATAATCATGGATCAAAAGAATCAATATATTCAAGAGGTCAGCTCTCCCCAAATTAATCCATGGAATTAATGCAATACCGATCAAAATTTCAACTACATTTTCTGTAGTAATTGACAGGCTGATTCTAAGATACAAATAATTATGCGAGGTAACAAAATATATTAAAAAGAAAAACACTGAAGAAAAATAACAAAATGATAGTGCTACAATACCAGATTTCAAGTTTTATCACAAAGCTACAGTAATCAAAACCAAAATATGGTTTTAGAATTAAGATAGACAAATAGATCAATGAAACTAAGTAAAGCTCAGTTTTATTATTTACTAAGTTGTATCTCAATGCAATGGGGAAATGGCAATCTTTTCAACAAATGGTGCTAGAATGTTCTGTGGCTACTATAAAGCCTAGAATTAGTAAATATAAAACTCCAAATGTTTTTGAGGATGTGAAGCAACTGGAATATACTACAATCATTTTGGAAAACTCATTATCACATATGTATAGATATGAATATAGTTATATATAGATATAATTACTATATAGATTTTCATTTGTCTGGTTAATAAATTTAATTTCTATGTTTTTATCTGAGATAGATGTCCACAGAAAATTGTGCAAGAATGTTTATAGTGGATTTTTCATAACAACTAAAGTCTGGGAACAAAGCAAATGTTCATCAGTAGGAAAATAGATAAGCATACATAATATATTTGTATCTAACATAATACTTATCAGGAAAAATGAAATAAATTACAGATACACAGAACAACATGGAAGGAAAAAAAATAACTATTTGTTGACCTGAATCACCAAGATACGACATTGTAGATATTGAATAATTTAGTTAACATGATGTTTAAAAATAGTCAAAACCAATCTTTAGTAAAGGAAATAAGAATTACCTGCAGTGGAAATGACTGAAAGGAAGCAAGAGTTCATTTTCTGTTGTGATGAAAGTATTGCATATCCTGGGTTAGATAGCGGCAGCCTAGATTACATTATTAAACTCATTGAAGTGAATACTGAAAATCTGCATAATGCACTACATAAATTGTACTTAAATACAAATAAAAAAATCAATGCAGATAAAAAAATAGAGCTTCTCACATTATGACATCTTGTGGTAGTAATCAAACGACAGGCATTTTTGAGGGGTCATATATATATAATATTTTGAAATATATTAGAGGGTAATTTTATACTCTAAATAAAAGAACTTGAAACTGAGTATCTTTACCAATGAAAGGTATTTTGGTCAAAACATCATATAGCAAATCACTGTATAAAGCATTTAGTGCACTTATCAGTCTTCATAACTTTATAAGAAGGGTAATAGGTTGATGCAATAAACATATGATGAGGTATAAGGCACTCATTTAGGTCAATCCTTTGATCAAGATTTAAAAACTAATAAGTGTCTCTGGGGGCCGGCCCGGTGGCGCACTGCTACAGTGCACCGCTTGGGAGCGCGGTGGCGCTCCCGCCGAGGGTTCGGATCCCACATACAGACCGGTTCCCGCTCACTGGCTGAGCAAGGTGCGGGCGCAGCGCCGAGGGTTGCGATCCGTTGCCAGACATGAAAAAAAAAAAAAAAGTGTCTCTGTTATTTCCTTAAGTTAGAAATTGATTAAAAGATCAAGGAAAGGAAGTATAAATTTCCAGATTCAATTACTAACTATTACCCTTAGCTCTGTTTATGTGAAAGTATAATGCATTTGTCAGGGGTCTCCAGAGAAACAGAATCAATAGGAAATACTCCTGTGTGTGTGTGAGTGTTTGTGTGTGTGTGTGTAGACAACAGAGAGATTTATTGTGAAGAATTGACTCATGCTGGTATGAAGGCTGTGAAGTCCCACAGTCTGTACTTGGCAAATTGGAGACCCAAGAGAGCCAATGATATAGTTCCAGTTCAAGTCCAAGTCCAATTCCAAAGGCAGTAGAAGGCTAGTATTCCAGCTTTAAGACAGTCAGGCAAAGAGTGAATTTCCCCTTACTCAGATTTTTGTTCTGTTTAGACCTTCAGTGAACTAGATGAATCACATTTGCAAGAGATGAGCAGTCTGTTTTACTCAGTCTACCAATTTGAAAGTTCATCTCACCATCAACACCCTCACAGACATATTCAGAAAAATGTTTAACCAAATATTGGGGCACCCTGTGGCCCAGTCAACTTGACATATGAAGTTAATCATTATAAGCAAAAAATCATTATAATCATGATAACCAGGTACACTGTTCAAAGTTCTGCCCACTGGGAGAACTTCCCTTCTCTTCTGTCATTCAGGGATGTCTCAGAAAGGGGCTGTAATGCTGCAGTTGTTCACTTTTGGGTGATACCTGCATACTCTGCAGAACTATGAAGAACTATTGCAGAACTACTCTCAGGAGTAAACCACTCCTGAGTCTTTTCTTCCTCTGTCAACTGATCAGAATATCTCTATCAGGCCTATATGTGCAGGCTGGGAGAGAGAAGGCAGTGTGGCAGTAATGGGGACCACTGGCAGTTCAGTTCCTTTTTCATGTAACTTACTTGTGCTTTCAGGACCTGCTCATGCTTGATCACATATGTACTATTTCCATTTGATAATGGGTTAGTACTGTGCTCTTCCAAATTTAAGGCTTGGTGGGTCAGACAAAATGTAGTTTATGGTGGGCAGCTCAGGTTGCAAAATAACTTGGGGGCCAACATTTAAGTGTTCATTCTCTATTAAGGCCAAGTAGCAGGCAAAGACTGTTTTCTCATAAGGGGAGTGGTTATTGCAGAGGATGGCAGGGTCTTTCTCCCAGCACCTAAGGGTTTAAGCTGAAACTCCTCTTTACGGGCCTTTCAGTTCTCCAAAGGATGTTTCATTGACACTGTCTATCATTGACACTTCAAGGGTCATTGGATCTGCTGGATCATATGGTCCAAGTGGCAGAGCAGCTTGCACAGCAGCCTGGACCTGCTGCAGAGCCTTCTATCATTCTGGGCCCCACTCAAATTTAGAAGCTTTTCGGGTCACTTGGTGTGATCTGAAATGGGCCAAAGTAACACACCCAAATGAAGAATATTTTGCCTACCAAACCCAAAGAGGGTTATTAGGCATTGTTGTAGGAAAGGCCAGATGCAAAAATTTATCCTGTTCATTAGAAGGAACATCTCAAAACATGCCCCACACCACTGGAGCCCTAGAAATTTCACTGAGGCGAATTTGCCAATATTATATTCTGTGTCTTTCATATTTTCTTCTTTTCTGCACTGCAATATTTTCAAGTAATATTATATAACATTTTTCGTTCCTGATGCATTTGCAAATATGAAAAGTTAAGAAGATTACACAAAATTTGTTGGTAAAAAAAGTATAGTTTCTGAAAAATTTCTTTCTAAAAAGTAAAAAAAAACACAGTACTATGAAATAGAAATAAAATTATCACCTTAATGAATCGTCCTTTTAATAAGCTGTTCTAATTTTTAACATTTTGTGTTAATTAGCAAGATATTATATTCATAATAAATGCTGAATATAAATAAAAAATGTGTGTGTGGGAAAAAAAAGCTAATTTACTAATGATTTCATCATGTGTTTTCTTTTTCCTCACAAATGCATCTGATAAAAGATCATGACTAGCATATCTTTTGAACCTTGTTGCATCAAGAAATGTGTTAAGCATACAAAAGAAGTTCAGCAAATGCATACCTAATTGCATATTCTATACATGTAGAGTCTGGACAATTTGTTATATTTCTCTAAGACATTGATTCACATGGATACAAGCTAAACTTTTTTGCTACTTATTTCACTCTAAGTTTTGTTATTTATTTTCTTAGTACTAAATATAACAGTCATTCCTGTGAATACATTCTATGGTAACTTATGGTTTATATTCAACATAAGGCTATTTTCACCATTCATTATGAATATCAGATCTTTTTTCTATTTTCAGGTCATGATTATTCTGAATAATACTGTTAATTGGTATATCTTTCACATTTATACATATACTGAAGTCCATGGGTAAACATGTTTCTCATTACATGAATCATAATGGTACAGGCTTAGAAATCTACTGTCAGAATTCACACTGTTAAGCTATATTGGCAATATTTTTATATTATTGGACTGTCAAAAAGAGATAATATGTGGAATGCACTGAAATATACTTGTATGAGTGCAAATTGGTGAAGCCAAGGATTTCAATGTTTGTTTAATTAGGACAGAACAGGAGAGGCTCACACTGTGGTGCATAATTGCTGCACCCTTAGTGTTGGATGTTCGTGCATGTTTGCATTGCCAGTCCTTATTGTCTTCAGTTTGTTATTCATGACCGCTAGATATTTTATTCCTGTATTGGGGCCAGAACCAAAGCCAGTGAATTCCCTTCTACCTGTAAATTGGCAGAACTATGGTATACAAACTTCAAGTAAACAGAATTGGGAAGGTTTATGTATTTAATAGATAGGTGTCACTCTTCTTATTTTTCTGAGCAGAAAGTATGATTTCAAAACTAATCACTGACAAGGTGTCTAAATTCGAAATGCAGCCTGCAGAATTTTCTAGGCTAGAAAATGTTTGTTGATATTGAATGAATTTTACTTATAGAAACAAATAGGATAGTATTTTTTAGCTAACTCTAGTGGTAATAGCTTTATTCTGTGTTCTTCCTCAACGTAACAATACCCTTTAAGACAAGAAAGTATGTCTGTGTGTCCAATCTTTTGATTTCACCTGAAATGAAGTTGTTCTGCACCTAAATCAATATCTCAGTGGAGAGTTGATTACATGTTTGACGTTTGAAAAGGGATGAAAGAAGTCTGAGGTATTGCTCTTGTGATAAGGGGAATGTGCAGAAACAACCCAAGTTATAACTACACAGAGTTGTTATTTTTGTCTTGTCTTGTCAGACCATGCTGTACATAGAACTGGTTTGGGGATCTGATTGCTGTTGTAAACTGTAATTAGTGAAAACTGCGTTTGCATTGAGAGGGTGTGCTGAGGTCAGAAAGAAGTAACAGTCAGGGCTGTCTTCTCAAGAAGAATACCAATCAATGCACCAAAATTACCTACTAACTTAACTCATTTATAATTTTGGGTTAGCTATCCAGACAACTGTCACCCCTTTTTCCCTGAAATAAAAAAGTTATTCTCATATAATTCTTGTGTATGTTAGTGTTAGTATGCTTAGAATGGGAGGCAGTGTTGGTAAGGGCAAGGGTAAATGTGTGCTAACATTTACAAGTCAGTGTTCACTGGCTATGGAGTCATAAAAAAGTCTGTCCTTCTTAAGACTGAGGGGAGAGAAAGTAACAGGTTTTAGCTGGATGACTTTGATAAAAGGAAACCTGTGCTTTCTTTTCTTTCTTTCTTCTTCTTTTTTTTTTTGGTGTAGTAGAACATGATTCTTCATGGTATAGGGTTTATTTTATTTTGTTTTTTTCATTCACCAAGAGCATAGCCGTGTATGAAAGGAGGTGGAACAGGAACTTCCCTGAAGTTGTTTAGAAGGATGTCTTCAAAGTCTCTTCCACTGTTCTGCCTTAGCCTTCGGTGTATAATTGTCAACAAACATGAGGCTGATTGATCTAGTAGGACATTATTAATTGACCTTTTGTGGTTTGAGAGCAGGGCATTAAAAATTTACTTCTAAATGTGCATTCTTCTTGAGATTTTATAGATGGGTGATTTTTTAAAAAAGATAATTTTTAGAGCAGTTTTAGATTTACAACAAAATTGAGATGAAGGTGCAAGGATATCCCATATTCTCCCTGCCCGCATGCCAGCATAGTCTCCCCGTTGACCTCCACCAGAATGGCCCATTTGTTACAAATGATGAACCTACACTGACATATCATTTTCATCCAAAGTTCACAGTTTACATTAGGATTCACGCTTGGTGTACATTACTAAAAATCCTTTGCACATATCCATACCTCCCTCTCCCCTAAGATCTTTCAATCACTGAACTCTTTACTATCTCCATAGTTTTGCCTTTTCCAGAATATCATGTGGCTGGAATCATATAGTATTTAGCCTTTTACACTGGCGTATTTCACTTTGTAATATGCATTTATGTTTCCTTCAGGTTTTTTCATGGCTTGATGGATCATTTCTTTTTAAAGCTGAGTAATATTCCATGATCTGGATGTACCTCAGTCTATTTACATGAATATACTTCAAAAACCTCACGGAAAGATTTGTATTATCTTTCAATTCTATTTTTATGTGAACCTTTCAAATTACCCTTGTACATTGACCTACTAAAGGACATCTCGGTTGCTTCCAAGTTCTGGCAATTATGAATAATTCTGTTGTAAATATCTGTGTGCAAGTTTTTGTGTAGACCTAAGCTTTTAACTCATTTGGGTAAATACCAAGGAACACAATTACTGGATCATCTGGTAAGAGTATGTTTAGTTTTTTAAGTTTTTTAAGGAACTGACAAACTGTGTTCCAAAATGGCTCTACCATTTTGCATTCCCACCAGCAATTAATGACAGTTCCTATTTCTCCGCATCCTCTTCAGCATTTGGTGCTGTCAAGGTTCTGGGTTTTCGCCATTCTAATTATCCTATGGTATAGTGATATCTCTCTGTTATTTTACTTTGCACTTTCCAGGTGAGGTAAGATGGGGAACATCTTTTCATATGTTTATTTGCCATCTGTATATCTTCTTTAATGAGGTGTCTTTTAAGGTCGTTAGCCCATTTTTTACTTCAATCATTTGTTTTCTTATTGTGGAGTTTTGAGAATTCTTTATATATTTTGAATAACAGTCTTTTATATGTATTTTGCAAATACATAACTCCCAGCCTCGGGTGTACGTTTTAATTTTCCTGACTGTGTGATTTTTAAACCATGTTCCACAGATTGTAGAGGCAGCACAAGGAAAGCCAGTGTGGACCAGAGAGAAACCAATTGCTGGCTGCGGACCTCTTATCTATTTCAATAACAGCTGTTCAGTTTTATCTATTTTGTGTTTTCTCAAAACATTTTGTTTGAAGAATAGCTACTGCTAAACATGTGATATGATATAAGTCAGGTGTGAGGGAAGTGTTGAGAATTAGAAGTAATTGCTCCCTTATTTTTTTTTTTTTCCCACTCGAATCCTCCTTAAGAAACTTTGTAGCTTAAGACAGAAGCAAACCACAGAGAAAGGAAGGGGTTTCTCCATGTTTTCAGAGAAAACAGCATAAACAGAAAGAGGTGGGGTAGCTGCTCTGGTGATCCGGTTAGGACAACAAGGGGTAGAAAAGGGAAAGTGGAACCATAAATGTGAAGTACACAAAATTAATCTGGCATCTGCCCTGTCTAGAGAGAAGTTAATGACTCCTGGTACGTGAAATTGAGTCACAGAGCTATTTGCTTGGGTTTTGAGCTCTTTTTTGTACAGTCCATACCTTTAACATACTTAAGCAGAAATATTTTTGAGAGACCTCAATAACCTTTGTCAATTAATATCAAATCATATATAATTGAGTTAATAGAAATCATTGTCAAATATGAAATATTTTACTTAAGAGCTGTGATGTCCTGTTATTTGTGACAAAAGAAAGTCTGGGTAAAATGTTCATAGTTAACAGCCTACATTAATAATTCACTTGCATGTGATTCCCAAATTATGGGTATTACTCTCTTTAAAACAAATTAGTGGTTCATAATTATAAATGCTTGTTTGGGGGCATAGATATTTACTATGACTTAAAAAGTCACATTGTATATTATGCAATGATTTTCTGTTGGAGAAGATTACTTGCAATTTTAATAGGACTTCACATTTTTTGAAAAAATGAAATAAGTAAAAAAATTTGAAGTTTAGTATTTTGATTTTAAGGTACAATTAATATGCTGTCAGTATATATTTAAAAATTCTTTTAGATTAAGCATTCAAAGTCATTTAGAAATTAAATTAAATTAAATTAAGCATGTTCTTACATACTGATGAAATTAATTATTTGATTGCTGTTTAAGTAACCTTTCTTCAAAGACTGTCAAATTAAAAATAAGTCTACACTTGAAAAATAAATAGAGACTATAGATTTTAAGCCATGTAATTTAAGACAGAAAATAGCAATAGATTTGGTATTTTGGTATTTTTCACTTGACATATACCACTAATTTAGAAAAAGATATTGTGCAGTGAAAAAGTTCACTGATAAGGGTTCCTAAGTCCTGGTTTATAGCACCAAAATCTAATTCATGACCTTGAGAACATAACTTGAGCTTTCTAAGCCTCAGATTTTGCAAATTTATAATGGCTATTTTGATCCCTTTTAACTCTGTGAATGTAAATGCATTTTTGTCTGAATAGCTGCTGCATGTTTTCACAAAATAAACTTTAATGATTGTACGAAATGCATTTAACTAAAGTTATTTCTCTTGGAGATATGTCTGAAGTATGGATCTTGTTGAGAAAGACTTCAAAATTTATGCTTTGCTTGCTGTACTACCAATAATTGTCCCGACCTGCGGGTTATTCAACACAGACCCTGGAGGGGGAAGTGGGAATTGGATGGGACAAGAGACGTGAGAAATGGAGACAAGACATTATTCTGATCAAGTCTCGTTTATTGGTTCAAAAGTTACAGTTTATATAGAGGAGATGCAGGCATAGAGCATAAGCATTGGAATGCAGATCTGTGATAGCATCTCAAGAGAAACAGAGACAGGACTTTCAGATTAACGATTACCGCCCAGAAAGTTTATGGTCGGGCGGTCTCTGGAAAAAGAAGAAAAGCCACTTGTGTATTAGCCGGGAGCAAAACAGTTCCTGGCAGAAACAGATTACGAGGCAGCTGTCACGTAGCCTAGGCCAAACTGAGGGGTGTGGGGCAAGAAGGCGCCCAACATATTCCCCCGTTTTAGTCCATTACAACAGAAATTTTGTTTATTTCCTCCCAATGAGCTGTGCCTGGCTTGGGTTGGGGTTGTATGTCTTTAGCAGATTACCCATCATTGGAAACAACTGTAGCTAGATAGTTATCCGTGTCTTAGGTTGCTGCAAGACAACACCCTCTTACCCGTCTTTGACTAACCAGCTCTTCTTTTTAGGGGTGAATGCCCGTGAGTCCTTTATGGACATTATTGGGGGAATTCTCCATTTCCAGCCATTGGTAATGGACTTGAATAGGCCGAGCTTGAATAGCCTCTATCTGTTGTTTAATAAAGGTAGTGACCTTATTAAATAGGAAAGGTCCTAAAGACAGCAAAAGAAGCAAGCCTATAAGTGGTCCTAAAAGAGGCAAAAGATAAGGTAAAAAACCATTGAGCCCAGTCCAAAGGGGATTGTCAGCCAGTTGTCTTCTTCTTTTTTCTAGATCATCTTGTAGTTGCTTGATGCGATTCTGTACAATTCCGGACTTGTTGGCGTAAAAACAGCATTTTTCCTATAAAGCTAGACAGATACCTCCTTGTTCTGTAGTTAGTAAATCGAGACCTCTTTTATTTTGTAAGACCACCTCTGCTAAGGAGTCTAGCTGGTCTTGAAGGTCTTGAATAGTCTGAGAAAGAGTCTGTACATTGAATATCAATTGTGTGGACAATTTTGCATATTGGGATATGGAATGAGTAAGGCTGGCAGTCCCAGTAGCGACTGCTGCGGTAATTCCAAGGCCAGCAAGTAAAGGAATAAATTGTATAGCTCTTTTTGTTCTCTCAGCTATGTGCTCAAATGCAGGAATGGGAATGGGCTCACTCCCAGGTATAACATCCACATCAGGGAGGAGGAGAGCTAGAACACATAATCCCATCCAGTTAATGGGCAGCTGGGTATAAGCCTGATTGTTACCACAAACAAATACTAACTATTATGGGCACACAGGGGAACAGAGATATTAACAAATGATTGACAACTGGTAAATGCTGCAAATCCTACATCAATTTCATAACTGTTATTGATTGAAGGGGAAATAAAACAAGTAGTATTATAAAACTGTAAAGGTTGCACTTGCATGGGAGGGTTCAGCAAACAATACAAACCAGCAGAATAATTAAGAGACGAGAAAGGAAAAACAACAGGAATAGGCTGTCCCATAACCATGCACAACCAGCAATCTTGAGCAAGGCTAGGATTAGTAGCATTAAGCAACTTATATGTTGCATAAAGAAGTTGAGACATTTGAGGGTCAAGATCCAAATCACCCCTATTTTTTGGTAAGGCCAACGGGTATTAAGTAAGTAGAGGGAATAAAGTATCATGCATTTCTTGAATTTTATTTTCTATTGTAAGGATCTTGGTCTGGTCCTGAGGTCCTCCCCCATCAGATATGTAGGCAGAGGGGACAGTGGACCAGCAAATAGGTTGTCCCACTGTTCCCAAGCAAGGAGCTCTGGTGTTATTATTTATCCAAATAGGTGTAGCCCATCCAGGAGTATACCAATAATGAATAGGATCTGGCTTGGGCAAAATATTATCATTTTAATTAAATTTTGTAGTATTATTATTTAAATAATTTCTATAATCATAACCAGGGCTAGAAATAGACAAATCACATACCTTTTAAGTATAATTGTTATAATAAAATACAACAGTTTTATTTTTAAAACCACAATTAAACCAATTGGGGAAACCTGCTCGAGAAGACTCCGTCCCGTGCATGAGCTTCTTTCTGTAAACATGTTGGAATAGAAGAAGGTAAAAAAATTGATGGCATAGTGCTTAAATGGGAATCATTAAAATTTGCTAAAGAAACAAAAGATAAAGTCCAAGGATCTCGACTAATGGTTGTTGAATGGGTAGTTGGCTTGCCAGCACTAGATCGAGAATCTGTAATTCTAGGAGAATCGGTTAACAATGTTCAATAACCTGTAGAAACACAATGTTTAATAGGAGGAACATTAGGAGAAGAGAAACATAAAGGCATTTTCTCAGTGGAAGCTGAAAAATTAAAAGGTTGTGAAAAATGAGGCTTTTCATAAATATTAGGATCTCCACCTAAGAGGCGAGAATGGTTAGTTGTTACTTTTATTTTTTCCTGGTTCCAGGAAGCCAAATGGTACAAAGGAGAGAGAGAGAGAGAGTTAGGGTTTGTTTTAAAATAAGGATATTGCAAAAACCTATAACATTTTAAATTAATTTATTAATTAACTGTTGTTGTTTTGACCTTTGTGATCAATTTCAAAAACCCATTAGTTTTTTTATTAAAATTTTGGAACTTCAGTTTAAAGCTATAAACTTAAAGTTTGTCAGGAAACTGTACCTATTAAAAAATGTTGGAACACATATCCATAACACCTTCAGTATTAATAATGAATTTGTTGACTAATGGTTGGTGAATGGGTAGTTGGCTTGCCAGCACCAGATCGAGAATCTGTAATTCTAGGAGAATCGGTTAACAACATTCTATAACCTGTAGAAAGACAATGTTTATTAGGAGAAGAGAAACATAAAGGCATTTTCTCAGTGGAAGCTGAAAAATTAAAAGGGTGTGAAAAATGAGGTTTTTCAGAAATATTAGGATCTCCAGCTAAGAGGCGAGAATGGTTAGTTGTTACTTTTATTTCTTCCAAATGGAACAAAGGAGAGAGAGTTAGGGTTAAACCAAAATTATGACTGGTAACATTTATATTAAAACAGATATTTAAAAACCTTACAAAATGTTGGAACACATATCCATAACACCTTCAGTATTAATAATGCTTTCCCACATAGTCAAATTTATTAAATAAGCCAATTAGTTTTGATACATCTTTTAGATATCCTTTGAGAAACTCCAGGGCCCTTGGAATTTCCCAAAGTTATTTTAAAGTTTCAGAATTTAATGTTGGAAAGCTGTGTTAAATAACAAAAGGCTTAAAACATTTAATTGAATAAATCATAAATTACTACAAAAAAATAAAACCAAACTGACAAAGGGTTTGAAAGGCAAAGAGCATAAGAACTTATCACCATAAAACATGAAATAAGATCCCTAGGCCAGTTATCTAAAAGACAAAGAAAAACCTTTTATGATTTTGTAGTAAGAGCATTCAAGTGTCTCTTTCTCTCTCTTTATTTTATTTTATTTTTTGCTGTAAAACCTTTTAAACAAACTTATTTACCTAAACTATTATCAAGACTTACTCAGACATTCTGTTTTTGTTCTATACTTTTTGTTTTTTAAATAGCCAGTCATTTTACTCTATGACAAAAATACCTTGTACCAGATGCTTTCTTACATAAAAATTATTATTATTATCATTTTTTCTTTAGCCCCTCCAACCATAGCCATACCCCACATCCATAGCCTTCTTTAAATCACCTCCTTTTTACATACTTGTTTCTTTTTTATCGATGTTTAATTGACCTAATTTGTCTAAAAATTATATATAAAGGGTATATATATATATACTTAGTTTTATTTTTGGTTTTGGTGGGGTTAACAATTTAAAAGCCTCTAGCAAAGACAAATGTAGTCCTGTTTGATTAGTAAACCCAGGCAACAATGTTTGTTGATAAGAGAATTTTAGTAAATAAGCATCCATTTATTAGAGCAAATTATACAAAGCCAAGTTTGAGTTTTAGTTAAATTTAGCAAATACATATTTATGGTTTTTCAGCCCAAATCTTGGTGTATTAGATTTATACCCTTGTCAGTTAGTGCTAAGACTTATGCGATATTTGGCGTAAGTTCCATTTCATTAGCCATTTTGGGTCCCGGGTTTCCACGTGGCATTTGAAGCCATGTGGAATCTAGAGAGGCAGAGGGCAATAATCACTATCTATGTCTAAGAGATACTGTTTCTCCCAGCATGGCCAGGATGCAGAGCTGAGATAACAAGGAGACACATTGACCTAGAGACAATTTTAGGTAAAAGGTTTGAATCAAATTTTGAAAATACATTTATCAAAACTGTAGAAAATTTAAGTCATGTGAACTTGAAAAATATACTTATTTATTTAATGAGCGCGCATTAATTATAAGCCAATTAGGTACCGTGTACATAAAACAATTACCTAAACAGACATGAACATATACAGCTTACGCACGCATATATGCAGACATAAACAACAAGAACAAACAAGGATCTTATAAGTTTTGTTTATGATGTAAATAAAGCTTACTAGTAAAAAGGACAGTCAGGTTTAGATTGCGGTTTGTTTTTTTGTTTTTTT
>NW_007726160.1:291149-292252 GCF_000696425.1 Galeopterus variegatus
ATGCTTTTATTCAATTGATTTTTGATTTGCAGTTTTCTTGGCTTTAAGGTGGCTCCAGAAAGAATTCAAGTTTGATCATGTTTTTCTTTCTTATCTGCATGATGCTTCTTTCCTCTCTTAAAAGCAGTGGTTCTTTTCTTAACTGCATGTACTACTCTTTTTCTCTGAAGACTCTGGAGTTTTATGAAGAAAAAGAGTAGCACGTGCAGTTAAGAAAAGAACCACTGCTTTTAAGAGAGGAAAGAAGCATCATGCAGATAAGAAAGAAAAACATGATCAAACTTGAATTCTTTCTGGAGCCACCTTAAAGCCAAGAAAACTGCAAATCAAAAATCAATTGAATAAAAGCATCCTGTAAATTTATCCTTGTAAAATAAAAAGATATATAATCTATATAATGAATTAAATAAATTGAAGGAAAATTTTTATGAAATTGTTGGAAAACCAAATCTACAAATTTCTGACAAAATATAGGGCTATAATCTGTAACTGCATGTTTTAACTCTTTAAATAACTTGTAGGGTAATGGCTCCCATCTAGGCTCATTCCCCTCATAAGACAGGAGAATAAGAGAAATCGCCTTCTTTTTGAGCCTGTTTTATTGCTCTTTGAAAGCCAATCTCCCCTAGTTCTGGGGATTTTTTCTTTTTTGAAAAAGGATGATGAAGAAAACATTTACTAGGAGGCCATTTTTCTTGATGATATTTAGTTGCCTCTTCATCTAACTTTTTCTGATTTTCAGGGGTTAAAGGATCCTCATCAGAGTCATTAGTTCTTTCCTTATCCAATGGATTATTAGATGTTAGATTGAGTTTTTGCTTAGAAGCTGCAACCGGGAATAAGCTATCTTGAGACCCCTAAGTTGGTCCCTTCTTGTCTGACAGCAAGGGAGCTCTCTCTAGAGGATTATCACCTGGTACAGTAAATTCATTTACATTTAATGCCTTGCCTTAATGCACTCCAAATAGAAAGGCAGAGACTGGCATATTAGCTCCTCCATGGCTTTGATACTGTTGTCTTATGTTATTTTTTACCTGATTTCAAGTTTTTAAATTTAATGTTTCTTTATCAGGAAACCATGGACTAACCTCTTGTACAAACAA
>NW_007726160.1:293046-313106 GCF_000696425.1 Galeopterus variegatus
CTTACCCGTCTTTGACTAACCAGCTCTTCTTTTTAGGGGTGAATGCCCCTGAGTCCATTACAGACATTATTGGGGGAATTCTCCATTTCCAGCCGTTGGTAATGGACTTGAATCAGCCAAGCTTGAATAGCCTCTATCTGTTGCTTAATAAAGGTAATGACCTTATTAAATAGGAAAGGTCCTAAAGACAGCAAAAGAAGCAAGCCTATAAGTGGTCCNAAAAAATCTTAATAGATCACTTGTTTTAACCTTTACTCCTCGTGTCTTTAAAGCTTTTTGTCTTATATAGACGTCATGACAACTTAATTCTTAATTCTTGTCCCACTATCAGGTGCGCTTACTCACCTTATCCTGACGTGGCAGGTTCCCACGGTGGACGAAGGTTTTACTCTTCCATTTTCAGTGGTCGACCCTCCGATGTGCCGTCTTCCTCACAGTGTCCCCCGTATCCAGTGCCCTGTGTTTGGGCGCCAAAAATGTCCTGACCCGCGGGATATTCAACACAGACCCTGGAGGGGGGAGTGGGAATTGGATGGGACAAGAGATGCGAGAAATGGAGACAAGAGAGTATTCTAATCAAGTCTCGTTTATTGGTTCAAAAGTTACAGTTTATATAGAGGAGATGCAGGCATAGAGCATAAGCATTGGAATGCAGATCTGTGATAGCATCTCAAGAGAAACAGAGACAGGACTTTCAGATTAATGATTACCGCCCAGAAAGTTTACGGTCGGGCAGTCTCTGGAAAAAGAAGAAAAGCCACTTGCGTATTAGCCAGGAGCAAAACAGTTCCTGGCAGAAACAGATTATGAGGCAGCTGTCACGTAGCCTTGGCCAAACTGAGAGGTGTGGGGCAAGAAGGCGCCCAACAAATAATGATTCAGGGACTTTGAGAAATTCTACCCTAGTTCATAGAAAGCATTTCTTCATTATTTTTGAGCACTTGCTCTGTGTCTTCTAGTGTGGATGAGCAATACAATTTATATTTTTATATAGACCTACATAGATCTTTTCATTTTAGACTCCCATAGATGGATTAGATAGGTAGATAGACTAGATAGCTAGCTAGCTAGCTAACTAGGTAGGTAGATAGATAAATAGATACATATATGTAGAGAGAGTTAGATCGGTGATTGATTCTTTATCATACATAATATGAAATTGTATACAGATGCTCCTTGACTTACAGTGGGGTTACGTCCTGATAAACCCATTGTAGGTTGAAAATACTGTAAATCAAAAATGCATTTAATATATCTAACATAACTCAGCCCAGCCTACCTTAAACATGCATATAATAATCACATTAGCTTAAAGTTGGCAAAATCATCTAAAACAGTCTATTTTAAAATAAATGTTGAATATTTCATATAATTTATTGACATAGTATACTGAAAGTGAAAAGCAGAATGTACGGGTTCTTGAAGTATGTATGGTTTCTACAGAATACATATCACTTGTGTAAAACTTTATGAAACTCTCTAAAACTGAACCATTTTATACTCCCTCAGCAGTGTTTCCCATTCAAATGAAGTCTAACATGGGAAAAAAATGAAAATCAATTAAAATGTTTATTGCAATATCTGAAAGGGTAAGGTACGATTACATGCCACGATACACATAACCTGTAAGTGAAACCTCCTGTAGATCTAATTCTCAGTCTTACACAGTATGACAGAGCTTCTGTCCTTCACATTCGGTCTTTTCTCTCCCTCTCTATTTTTAAATTATTCTACCCACGTGGGCCTCTTTCCCTTCTCCTGTGTTTATTTTTATAACTCTCCTTCTGCCCTTTGATATAAATTAGTCTAGACATTCTAATATGCTTCCAATTCCCCTCTTAACTCATAACTCAAGTTACTGTAACAAAGTGGGGTGTAATTTCTCATATACTAATAGTTTTTGTCTTTATTACACGAACAAGTACAAGGGGATGAGATAAAAATCATAAATCCAGTATAAGCAGGTGTCAATATCTTAGAGGGCCAATGGGAAGGGAAGTTGGAAACTCAACTTCCAACCAAAAGAATTCTGGTTGTCTTCAGATTTTACAGTAGGTATGCTGGCTGAAACCGGTAGATCCAAAACAGGTTATGCTGAATTATTTGAAGGGTGTTCCAACCTCAGACAAAGCCTGAAGATAGAACTCCTGGCTGTTAGCTCCAGTAATCCCATGGGGGACAGGCAAAAAGGGGGGCAAACAGGAAAGAGAGGGGAATTCTAGTATTAGAAATCAAGAA
Source organism: Galeopterus variegatus (assembly GCF_000696425.1). Lineage (NCBI taxonomy): Eukaryota > Metazoa > Chordata > Mammalia > Dermoptera > Cynocephalidae > Galeopterus > Galeopterus variegatus. Next base: position 295,285 of record NW_007726160.1, read on the forward strand.
TAAAGACCGCTAGAACTATTAAGACTGCAGCAAGGAAGATATGAAAACAAAATTGCTTCATAAATACCTATGACTCTAATCTCCTTTTTTGGCACTTAGCCTAAGGAACTGGGTTCTCATAGGATTTAAAAATGATCAGAAGCAGGCTTGAATTTGGTTTATAATAATTGGGACCATGTTGGTGGCAATGGAGTAGGAAGGGCCTAGAAGATAGTATCATAATTAATAATTATAAAATATTTAACTGTTTCTACTCAAACTATATGAGATTATCGATATTTGACTATATCTGAGATACTAAAATGACAAATTCTTATAATATAAGCTACTGGATAGATTGACAAATACTATGGACTAAATGTCTGTGTCTCTCTGAAATTCATATATTGAAATACTAACCCCCAAGGAGATGATATTAACAGGCGGAACCTTTGGGAAGCAATTAGGTCATGAGGGCAGAGTCCTCATGAATAGAATTACTGCCCTTATAAAAGAGACTCCAGAGAGCTCCCTCACCCCTCTGCCTTGTCAGGACTGCTATGAACCAGGAAGTGGGCCCTCACCAGACACTGGATTTGTCATAGTCTTCATCTTAAACTTTCCAGCCTTCAGAACTGTAAGAAATAAATGTTTGTCTTTTAAGCCACCCAGACTATGGTGTTTTTGGTATAGCAATCTGAACGGACTAAGACAATAGGTAATTAGTACTCACCAAAAACTTTCTATGGTCTTCCCTGCAATTCAGTCAAATATGTTTTGGAAAACAGAGGAAAGTCAGGTAGATGTATCTGCTTCTGTGGGCATCCATGCAGATGTATCTGCATCTGAGAGACTTCCACCTTCAACTTGCATGATATCTATGTCCATTAGTGGCAAATTCCTCAAAGGTTTTGTACCAAGCATCTGTAACAAGTTCCTGACTATGTGGGCCATATCTACAGTGCAGATTTGAAAACTAGGAAGTGTCCTTCGACTTCAGCTCCTCTGGCCATTGCACTGGATTTAAATCTGATTCACTATATTAAGTTGACCTGTACTTAATATATCTGTAGTGGTTTTTATTTTTGTGCTTTTTTTGACAGAACAGACTAATACACAGAGTAATTACAATCATCCTTTGCTGAGGATATGCTATTATCTAGGCAATAATCATTGATTGCAGAAAGATGATAAAAACATTCCTTATTGGGCCGGCCCAGTGGCGCACTGGATGGTGCGCCGCTTGGGAAGCGCGGCGGCGCTCCCGCCCGAGGGTTCGGATCCCACATGCAGACTGGTTCCCGCTCACTGGCTGAGCGAGGCGCGGGAGCAACACCGAGGGTTGCGATCCCATTGCCGGTCCCCGGTCTGGTACAGGGGCAACACTGAGGGTTGCGATCCGTTGCCGGACACGGAAAAAGACAAAAGACAAAAAAAAAAAAAAACATTCCTTATCCAGAAATTATTAGAAGAGAGAGTTAAGCATATTTACTAATAACTAAAATAATAGGTAAAATTATTGGGCATGTTTTAAGCACAATTCTGAGTTTTGTTTCATATTGTATAACACACATACTTCACATACATTTATGCCCATTTCAAAGATGAGGAAACTGAGACATGGAGAGTTTGAGGAATTTGCTCAAGGTTGTGCAGCTCATCAATGATAGAATCATGACTTGAACTCAGTGCACCTGACTCTGGAGCCAGTGCTCTTGTGTTGTAGCATCACCTCAAAGACAAGAAGACACAAAGCGCCATAGAACAAAGATATAAATGTGCTGAGTGCAGTTGGGTAGATAGAAGGAAACGGGTCAGAGATAGTAGCTCTAGAGTGCAGAGAATATTGTTTAAAGACACATTTGCCTGGCAGAGAATTGAGAGGGAGGAAGGGCATTTTAGATAGTGATATATGTACATTTAAAGATGAAGAGATACAAAAATTTATAAAATGTTTGGGAAATTTTGAGAAGCCTCATATGCCTCGATTTCTGGCTCCATGATATAAGAGGAGAATGGCACAGGAGTCTGGGGTGGTAGAATGGGGCCCAAATATCAAACACCCTGAGTGTCTCTTGCAAAATATTTTTTTTAAAAAAAACTCTAGGTTATTTTTAAATGAAATCAGTAAAAATAATAATAATAATTTTTGTGTGCTTGATTGTGAGTAAGGGAAAATAGGGCAGTACCTCATAGCCAAGACATATAGTGTCATATTCTGGGATCACACTAGAATGAGAGGATAAATGATATGAAAGCTACTTCAAGGTGGCAGGACTTGCATGTCTATTCAGAGTCCTTTTAAGTATACAAACTAAGGCTTATGACAATTTCTCTACTAAGATCTTAGGTACTTTTCAAATTTTCAGGGATTTTGTGCAGCATTAGTGTCTTAGTTTGTTTGCTGCTGCTATAATGGAATACCACAGACTGGGCAATTTATATATATATATTTTTTTAAAGTTTATTTGGCTCACAGTTCAGGAGGCTGGCAAGTCCAAAACCATGGTGCTGATGTCTTATGGAGGCCTTCTTGATGTGTTATCTTATGGTGGATTTGCAAGCAAGCAGGTGAGACAGGGAGAGAAGTGGGCTGCACTCATACTTTTTATTAGGAACTCACTCCCAGAATGACTTACCTACCCCTGTGTTAATGGCATTAACCCCTTCATGAGGGCAGAGCCCTCTTGACCTATCGTTTAAAAATCCCACCTCTTAATACTGTTGCAATGGGAATTATTCTCAACATGAGTTTTGGAGGGTATGTTCAAACCATAGCACAGGCATGAGAAGATGTCAGTAATGAGTGGAAAGAGGAATGAATTGGCAGGATATAATTCTGTGCATGGTGTCTTATTAGGGATAAAGATTTTTAGGAGAGGGATGTTGGCAATGAGGGGAAACTCATGAAAATTTGCGTGGGTTGCTCATATTCAGAATGTGCTTTTGGTAATCCATTGTGGTGTAGAAAAATATTAGAACTTGTATTTGTATATTTAACAGAAAGCACTAACATGTACTTCTTTATGGGTTTACTATGCAAATGGGTGTCTCTAGATTTGGTAGTTTAACTGTTCCCTTTACTTTTAAATTTGAAATGTCTTTAAATATCTTAATCTACAGGTTTCTTCACTATCTAGTTCTTTTCCTTCCAATTTGTGTGATACTTATTACCATAGGCTTGAGGTATTCCTTGAGGGCTTGTTAGTTTTTTTAAATGTCTTAAGGCCCACATCACCAAGGCTGCTTGTCTGCAAACAATGGGCAACACATATATTTTGCTAACAAAGATATTAGACTTGGTAAGTGAGATGGTTATTTTATAGATAAGAACAAAGTTACTAATATAAATTACTTAAGAGTATTTGCCACACAAATTGAAGTATTATTAGAGTACATTCATTTCAGTCAAATAAATTTTATATACTTTTCAGCCATTAAGAAAAGACATCTTCAATTTCTGTTCTATTTTTAAGCTTTAAAATTAGTATACATTTTTCATATATTTTAGTGTAAATAAAGACTCTAAATTGTTACAAAAACACTGAGGTCATAGCAGAGATAATGATCCTAAAGTTATTAAAAAGAAGTAGACATTTCTGTTTAAGATTTTTCTACATCTCTGATGTGACCTGCTAATTAGCATAAAAAGAATGATACACTAACTGAATAAATTAGCCAAAAAGCAAAAAAAAAAAAAGACAGCTAAAAACGTTAGATATGATTTCTCAGTTATGTTTCTGTCCTTCTTAATTTTAACTAATTATAATCTAATTTCTAGTATTTATTATTTTACTGAGTTAAAGAGTTTAGGATATCAGAATTTTAATTCTTGAGTGGTAAGAATTTAAGGTTAAATATACGTTTTCCTGTTAGAAGTTATTTTTATTTAAAATATCTATTAAATTATCATTACTTGTTCTTGTAATATTGAATAATTAACCAAAACATATTGCTGCAAATACTTAGAGAGATTAAAAAAACTATTGATAGCTAGGATTTGATGAATACCTACTAAAGTCCCAGAAATATGTTACTTTTAAATATTAACTCTAAATTTCATAATAAAACATTTTAGGTGTTATTATACATTTAATTTAAATATAAAAACTGAAGTTCAGCCTAGTTAGATAACATGCTCAAGAATATATCACATAAATAAGAGAACTAGGATTCAAAACTATGTCTTTCAATATGAAAACCATTCTTTTTTTACTGAACTGATTCCAGACACTTTAATTGATATACACTGTACATATGTTTGTTTTAAGGACATATATGCATTTTTAAAATTAAAATGCTTATTGAGAAAATTGTAGATTCACATGCAAACGTAGGAAATAATAGAGACCTTGTGTACCCTTTACCAAGCTTCTTCCATAGGTAATAATTTGTAAAACTGCTGTGTAATATCATAATTATAACAGATAATTGTGCATGCTTATAAGCCACAAATCATCTTCAGAATTCTCAGCTTTATTCTTGTTTGTGTGTGTGTGCTTGTGCATTTAGTTCTACACAGTTTTATTATGTGTAAGCTCATGTATCCATCACCACAACAAAGATTTCAAACAGTTCCATCATCACAAGGTGACCTCGTGTTGCCCTTTTATAATCACACTGAGCTCTCTTCTGCCCACCCCTCACCTCCCAGTCCCTAACCCCTGCCAATCACTAATATATTCTCAATCTCTATAGTTCTATAAATTTAAGAATGTTATATAAATGAAATCTTAAGTGTGTGACCTTTAAGATTGGCTTTTTAAAATTCAACATAAAGCCCTTGATAATCACCCGAATTGTTGTGTGCATCAATAGTTTATTGCTTTTTATTGCAGATTGACATTCCATGGTATGGATGTACCACAGTTTGTTTTACCATTTACCTGTTGAAAAAAATCTGAGCTTTTTCCAGTTGTTGGCTATTACAATTAAAGCTGCAGTAAATACTCATGCACGGGTTTTTGTGTAAACATATATTTTCATTCGTCTAAGATAAATGTCCAAGACTGCAATTGCTTGATTATATGCTAATTGCATGTTTAATTTTATACAAAACTACCAAATTTTTTGGGGGGAGTGGCTGTATCATTTCATGTTTTTACATTTCAAGCAGCAGTGCTTGAGTAATCCTGCTTCTTGAAATTGTCACCAGTATTTGGTGTCATCACCATTTTTTATTTTAACCATTCTGATCCATGTGTTGTGAGATGTCAGTATAGTTTTAATTTTATTTATCTTATGACTAAAGATATTGAACATTTTTATGTGATTATTTCCCATCTATATATCCTCTTCAGTAAAATCTCCCTTTATTTCTTTTGTCCATTTTCTAGTTGTATTGTTTCTATTTTTAGTATTGTTTCAGGAGTTTTTTAAAATAAGTTCTATATACTAGTTCTTTATTGCACATGTAGTTTGCAAATATTATACCCCACTCTGTAGCTGTCTATCCTATTCAAATGGTGTTGCACAGAACAAAAGTTTTTAATTTTGATGAGATGAAATTTATAGTTTTTCCTTATATAGATTATGCTTTTAATGTCATGTCTAAAAAATCTTTTCCTAGCCATGGAAGCGTCAACATTTTTTTTTTCCAAAAAGTATCACATTTTTAGACTTTACAGTTGAATCTATTGCTTATCTTAAAATAGTTTTTGTAACAGGTATGAAGTTTAAGCTGAGGTTTATTTATTTATTTATTTTTGCCTGTGGGTGTCCAACTGCTCTAGCACCATTTCTTAAAAAATTATACTTCCTCCATTGAATTGCTTTTTATCCTTATTGAAATTCAGTTGGGTTTATTTGTGTACCACATCGTCTTGATTACAGTAGCTGTAGGATAAATCTTGAATTTAGATTAGAAATTGTGTACCACATCGTCTTGATTACAGTTGCTGTAGGATAAATCTTGAATTTAGATTAGAAAACTGATTTATCTCCCTTTATTCTTATTTTTCAGAATATTTTTGCTATTCTAGTTTCTTTGTTTTCTATATAAATTTTAGAATAATCTTTTCTACATCTATAAAAAAGTTTCTGATTTTGATAAAAATTATGTTAAACCTATACATCAATTAGAGGAATATTGACATCTTTACTATGTTTATTTTTCCAATCCAGGAATACTTTATGTATTTCCATTTATTTAGATCTTCTGTGATTTCTTTTATCAGTGTTCTGTGGTTTTCATCATATAAATCTTACATGTTTTGTTAATTTTTTTGTACAGTTGTAAATGTTATATATTTAATTTCTATGTATTGTGTTTATTGCTAGTATACAGAAATACAATTGATTTTTGTATTTTGATCTTGTAGCATGTTACCTTGTTGAACTTACACCTAATTACTTTTGTAAATTCATTGGTTTTTATACATCATCATGTCATTTGCAAATAGAGATAGTTTTATTTCTTTCTTCCCATCTGTATACCTTATTTGTGCTTTTCCTGCCTTACTGCATTTACTAGGACTTCTAACACTATGTTAAACAGGAGCAGTGAGTGCAGAAATTCATGTCTTTTCCCAATGTTATGGGGAAAGCATTTTCTTCACCATTAAGTATAAAGTTAGCAATAGGATTTTGAAAGATGCTCTTTTTCAAGTTGAGATAATTCCCCTCTATTCCTAACTTGTTGATTTTTAATTATAAACAAGTGTTAGATTTTCATCGAACTCTTTTTCTGCATCAATTGATATAATAATTTTTATTTCTTTTAAAAAAATTTTTAGCTGTTGATATGGTAGATTACCTTGATTGATTTTCAGGTATTAAACCAATTTTTGCTATGGTCTGAATGTTTGAGCCCACCAACATTTATATATTGAAATTGTAACTCCCAAGGCAATAGTATTGGGAGACGAGGGCTTTGGGAATGTGATTAGGTCCACCTTCATGAATGGAATTAGTGCCCTTATAAATGAGGCCCCAGAGACCTGCCTCACTCTTTCCAGCATGTGAGGACAGAATGAGAATGCCTCATCTATAAACCAGGAAACAGGCCCTTACTAGACACTAATTCTGCCTTGATCTTTGAATTTTCAGCCTCCAGAACTGTAAGAAATAAGTTGTTGTCGTGTATAAGCCATCCAGTCTATGGTGGTTTTTTTTTTTCATAGCAGCCTGAACAAATTAAGATAGTCTTGGATCTTTGTAATAAATCCTACCTGGTGATGAGAAACAGTCATGTGTCGCTTAATGATGGGAATGTTCTTAGAAATGCATTGTTAGGTGATTTCATTGTTGTGTGAACAACATAGAGTACTTACAACAATGTAAATGGTACAGCCTACTAAACACCTAGGCTATATAGTAGAGCCATTATAATCTTAAAAGACCTCTGTTTATATGCAGTCCATGATTGACCAAAATGTCTTTATGTTGCATACAATTGTATAATCATTTTCACATATTGCTGAATTCTACTGGCTAATATTTCTTTAAAAAAAATTGTCTATATTTCTAATTATTTGTCTATATATTTTTTAAGGTCTGTAATTTTATTCTTTTTATACTTTTGGGGGTCTTGTTTTGATATTAAGGTAATATTGCCTTTATAAAATGAATTGAGAAGTGTCTCTTTTATTTTCTGTAAGAGTTTGATTTGAATTGGTGTTAATTCATCTTTAAATTTTTGGTAGAATTCCCTACTGAAATAATCTGGGCCTGGAGATTCATTTTTGGAGAGTATTTAATTATAATTTCAATTTCTTTATTGTAGGGCTATTCAAACTATTTATATTATATTAACTGAGTTGTAGTAGTTTGTGTTTTGGAGAAAGTAGCCTATTTTTATTTGATTTCTCAAATTTATGTGTGTAAAGTTGATTTTAATATTCCTTTATTTTTCTTTTGATATCTGAAGGATTTGTACTGGTACCTTATTTTATTCCTAATATTTGTAATTTGTGTATGCTTTCTTTTTTCAGTTGTCAGTCTTTTATTTTTATTAATTTATTTATACATTTGTGTATGCATTTTTAATTTTTCAAAAGCATTTGTTGAAAAATACTGGTTTTCCCCCATTGAATGGCTCTTGTACTTTTATTGAAAGTCAATTGACGATATATATGTGGGTATGTTTCTGGACACTCTAATGTTTTATTGATCTATTTGTGTAGTCTTATGCCAATAGTCCATTGTCTTGATTAACCTAGCTCTGTAGCTCTAAGTATTATAACCATAGAAATAAATGTAAGATGTGAAACCACTAAACTTTTTGAAGAAAACATAGGAGGATATATTTTATACAACCATTAAAAATAACAAGATGAAAAAGTCCCCCCCCCCGCCAAATGTTAACCAAACATATTTAGTATGAAAATGTATTACAACCAAATTGAATTTATTCCAGGAACTGAATGCTGCGATAGCTTTGAAAAATTAATCAATGTGTATAACTCATAACACTAATGAATTAAAAAAATTGCCATAATAAAATTTAGAATAAGCATGTAATAAAAGTTCAACAGTCACTCATGATAACTAGGTATTGAAAGAAAAAGTTCTATTGCAAACATCCTATTTAAAGGTGATATTTTAAAACTTCTCTCTAAGAATAAAGATATGGCAATAATACCTGCTATCATTATTTCTATTAGACCTTTTACTAAAGGTTTTATCTAGTTATATAAAGCAATAGAAAGGGGAAAAAAAGTACAGGAATATCTCAGGCTTACTAAGGTTCTGTTCCAGACCACACAATAAAGTGAATATCACAGCACAGTGAGTTACACAAATATTTTGGTTTTCCAGTACATATAAATGTTATGTTTATGCTACACTGTACTCTATTAAGTATATAATAGCATTATGTCTAAAAAGTGTGCATACCTTATTAAAAATTACTTTATTGCTAAAAAATGCTAACAGTCATCTGAGCCTTCAGCAAGTCATAATCTTTTGCTGGTGTAGAGTCTCATCATGATGTTAATGGCTACTGACCGACCAGGGTGATGGTTGCTGAAGGCTGGAATGGCTGTGGCAATTTCTTAAAATAAGATAACAATGAAGTTTGCTACATCATTGGACTCTTCTTTTCACGAAAGATTTCTCTGTAACTTGTGATGCTGTTTGATAGCATTTTACCCACTTCTTTCACAGTTAGTGTCTGTCCATCCTCTCAAATCTTGCTGCTGTTTTATCAACTAAATTTATGTAATATTCTAAATCCTTTGTTGTCATTTCAACAGTGTTCACAGCATCTTCACCAGAAGTAGATTCCATCTGAAGAAACCACTTTCTTTGCTCCTCCAAAAGAAGCAACTCCTCATCTGTTCCGAGTTTTGTCATGAGATTGCAGCAATTCAGTTACATACCCAGGCTCCACATCTAATTTTAGTTCTCTTGCTATTTCCACCACATCTGCAGTGACTTTCTCTGCTCAAGTCTTGCACCCCTCAAAGTCATTCATGGGAACTGGAATTAACTTCTGCCAATTAACTTCTGTTAATGTTGATATTTTGACCTCCTCTCATAAATCATGATTGTTCTTAATGACATCTAGAATGGTCAATTCTTTCCAGAAGGTTTTAAATTTCTTTTAGCCAGATCCATCAGAGAAATCACAACCTATAGCAGCTATATCCTTACAAAATATATTTCTTAAATAATAAGACTTGTAAGTCAAAATTACTCCTTGATTCATGGGCTACAGAACAGATGTTGTATTAGGAAACAAAACAACATTAATCTCCATGTACGTTTCCATCAGAGCTCTTTGCTGACTAGGTGCATTGTCAATGAGCAATAATATTTTGAAAGGAACCTTTTTTCTGAGAAGTAGGTCTCAACAGTGGGCTTAAAATATTCAGTAAAACATGCTGTAAACAGATGTTGTTGTTCCATTTATAGAATGCAGGCAGAGTAGATTTAGCATAATTTTTAAGGGTCCTAGGATTTTTGAAATGGTGAATGAACATTGGGTTCAACTTAAAGTCACCAGCTGCATTAGCTCCTAACAGGAGAGGCAGCCTGTTCTTTGAAGCTTTGAAGCCAGGCACTGACTTCTCTCTAGCTAGAGAAGTCCTAAATGACATATTCTTCCAATAGAAGTCTGTTTTGTCTACATTGAAAATCTGTTGTTTAGTTCAGCCTCCTTCATCAGTGATCTTAGCTAGATCTTCTGGATAACTTGCTACAGCTTCTACAACAGCACATGCTGCTTCACCTTGCACTTTGAGATAGCTTCTTTCCTTAAACCTCACAAGCTAGCTTCTGCTAGCTTCAAACCTTGCTTCTGCAGCCTCCTCACCTCTCTCAGCCTTTATAGAATTGAAGAGAGTTAGGCTTTGCTCGGAATTAGACTTTGGTTTAAAGGAATGTTGTGACTGGTTTGATCTTCTATCTAGACCACCAGAACTTTCTCCATATCAGCAATGAATCTGTTTTGTTTTGCTTTCTTATCAGTGGGGTAGCACTTTTAATTCCCTTCAAGAAGTTTTCCTTTGCATTCTCAACTTGGTTAACTGTTTGGCACAAGAGGCGTGGCTTTCAGCCTCTTTTGGTTTTCAAGGTGCCTTCCTCACTAAGCTTAGTTACTTCCAGCTTTTAATTTAAAGTGACGGACTTATGCATCTTCTTTTCACTTGAACACTGAGAGACATTGTAAGATTATTAATGGGCCTAATTTCAATATTGTGTCTTAGGGAATAAGGAAGCCCGAGAAGAGGAAGAGAGATGAGGGAATGGCCAGCTGGAGCAGTCAGAGCACACACAACGTTTATGCGTATTGATTAAGTTTGCTGTCTTAAATGAGCACAGTTCGTGGTGCCCCAAAACAATGACAACATCAAAGATCACTGATAAGAGATCACCATTACAACAGATATCATAATAATGAAAAAGTCTGAAATATTGTGACAATTACCAAAATGGGACCCAGAGAAGGAGAGTGAGCACATGCTTTTTAAAAAAAATGGCACCAACAGACTAGCTCATCACAGGTTGCAACAAACCTACAATTTGTAAAAAGCGCAATTTCTGTGCAGTGCAATGAAGCAAAATGCATTAAAACAACACATGCCCGTATGAAGAGTAAAAGAAAGACATAAGTCTCGCATTCACAGGTATATGATTCCTATACATAGAATCCAAAAGAACCCACACATACAGTATTAGAATTAGTTAATGTAGTTAGCAAAATCACTGGGCATAAGGCCAATACACAAAAGCAATTTTGGCTCCATATACCAACAACAACAGGTTAAAAAAATAAATATAAAATTATGTAACATAAAATGATATCAAGTACATCAAATACATATAATATATCTTTTTAAAAAAGATGTATAGAACCGTTAAAAAAATGAGAAAATGTTAATAGGAAAAGAAGTATGCTTTTATGAATTTGAAGGCATAATGTTGTAAATATGTCAATTTTTCTCAAAATATTTTCCATATTAAATGCCACTGTAATTGGACTCCAGAAAGATTTTGTGTAGGGTGTGTGTGTGTGTGTGTGTGTGTGTGTGTGTGAGTGTGTGTAATACAAGGGCTACACATAATCAAGCCGATTTTGAAAAAGAACAGTGGAACGACTTCTTTTTATGACTATCAAAAGCTGTTTTAGAGCTCTTCTGCCTGGGATCTTATCTCAAAATGGCACTTCACTGAGGCATTCACGTAGAAAATCTGCTGCTTTGTGTAACTCAGATTTACAAGACAAAACTTTGGTGTGCTGGTATATAAGAAGATGTGCTGGTATATTGGAAAACATATAAATTTATGCTAATTTCTTCACCAATTTTGAGATTACCTTTAACTTAATTTTTAGCTTTATAAAATTATAAAATTATATTTATAAAATTTTTATCTTTATAATTTTTTCGCTTTATAAATAAATACAAATTTAATATACTAGGCATTGAGTTATTAACACAAATTAAAACAGTGTGGTAGTGTCAGCATACAGATGCAAAAATAGACTGATGGAATAAAATGGGTCATCCAGAAGCAGAGCCATACATACATGGACAGTTGATTTACAACAAATTATTACTGCAGGGAAGGAAGGAAAAATAATGTTTCAGTAAAATGATGCTGCATTAATTGAATATACCTATTTAAAACATATGTATCTTGACTCCAATGTCATCACCCTCTATTAACATGGAGATTTCTAGTTATGAAAAGACAACATTAAAAGAATATAATGCTAAGCAGCATAGGTGGGTAAGTCAAAAAGATCATGGAAAGATTTGTATTATCATTTAATTCTATTTTTCTACAAACTTTTTGAAGTTCCCTCATCCTGAACAATAATATTTATGATTAATGTAACTGACATAGTGTTAGTCTTCAGGATATTTAAAAAGTAGAAATTAATAAGAAGGGAGTAAAAAAGTCACCCACCCAACCAAATAAGCCATCAGCTCAATAAGAAAATAGAAAAGATATATGAAGAAGCATTTTTCGAAAAGAAAATATTAAGATGGCCAAGTTATATACATGATGCTCAGCATCACTATTAGGAAAATGCAAATTAAACATTGTGAGATACCACAAGACTACCATATGAATGGTTTAAATTAAAAAGACTAACAATATCATTTGTTCACAGAGATGTGCAGCAGTATCAACTCTCACATGCTGCTGGGGGAGGATAAATTGGAAATCTACTTGAGAAAATAGTCTAGTTGTATCTACTAAAGCTGTGTATTTTCATATCATTTGATGGAGCCATTTGACACCAAAGTTTATATTGAACAGAATTCTGTACATACGTGCAACAAAACACATTTGCAAAAATATTAATAGCAGAATTATTTATAACATCTCTAAACCAGCAGCAAGAGCTGAGTATCTAAATTGTTGTAGATTCATACTTTGAATACTATACAGTAGTGAAAATATATTCACTTTCTCTTCCCACAGCAGCATGAATAAAATATTTTTTGCATCAAAGCAAATCAAACACAAATAAATTGATTGTATAATTAAATTAACACACTTTTTAAAAAAGAAAAACTATGGGGCCGGCCCGGTGGCGCACTGGATAGTGCGCTGCTTGGGAAGCGCGGCAGCGCTCCTTTCCGAGGGTTCGGATCCCACATACTGGCTGAGCGAGGTGCGGGAGCAACACCGAGGTTTGCAATCCCGTTGCCGGTTGCAATCCCGTTGCCGGTTGCAATCCCGTTGCCGGTTGCAATCCCGTTGCCGGTTGCAATCCCGTTGCCGGTTGCAATCCCGTTGCCGGTCCCTGGTCCGGTACGGGGGCAACACTGAGGGTTGCGATCCGTTGCCGGACACGGAAAAAAAAAAAAAAAAAAAAAAAAAAAAAAAAAAAAAGAAAAACTATGATATTTTGAATCAGAATAAGAGTCATCTTTGGGGAGTAGGATAGGATAATAATCAGGAGGAGGTGGAAAGGGAGACTCTACTATGTTGTTGGTATCTCCTTCTCTCTCATCCTTATTAGACTATATAGTCCATCAAGTGTACTTTTTTGATTCATGAAATTTTCTGTATGCATGGTATATTGCAATAAAAATTTACTGAAAAAATTTATGATCAGATAAATTTGAGAAACTCATTTGAAAAATGTGTTAAAATTTAATAAGTTCCTTTACTCCACAATTTTTGTAAGCCATTAACATACTGGTTTGTATCTTTTCTCTAAAAATATATTATGTATCATTTCCCAAGTTCATTTCTAGAGAATACATTTTGGGAAATATTTGTTTATGTGCATAAATATTTGGCAGAACGTACAAAACACTTTATGACCGTATTCCTGTTAACTTTTTCAATCTCTGTTTTCTCTATTTCTGAGTTATTTTCTCTATATAAAGCACACTGGATTACGTGTGTTCTTCAGATAAACCCAGCTCTTTCCCTCCTCGTTACCTTACAACACAATGATTCTTTTGCCTGAAACATTTTTTCTATCTATGACATAGTTAAGCCCTAAGTAATATCAAGACTCAAACTATTGTCATCTCCTTCAGAGAGACTATCACAATTCACCTAGTCTGGGTTAAATGTTCTCCTTTTGCTTCTTATGGCAACCTTGCCTTGCTCCATCATGGCACTTATGATGCTAAGTGGAAAATTAAAATATAAACACCATGTGTGTATGGCTTATCTCGCTTAGTATAATGTCCTCAAGTTCATCCACGATAATGGACATGGTAGGATTTTCTTCTATTTGAAGGCTCAATAATGTTCAATAGAATGCATTATTAAAGAAAAAACCTGAGACCAGTTAAATTTAAGAAAGTTTATTTCAGCAAGAAAAAGGTTCTAGAACCAGGCAGCAGTCCAGACCAAGATGGTCCAGAATGCCCCCACCTCCAATGTGGTGAGGTATATTAATAATCGGAAAATAGGGTGACACACAGTGATTACCTAATTGGTGCAGTTCTGTGTTTGCCTTATTTTGACATAATATGGCAGCCTTCAGTGTGGGATTGGTTGAAGGTTTGGCTGCCATTATTGACTGAGACTCATTTGCTTGGTTATAAGGGTATATTCTGAATATAGGTTACAACTTGCTTGCACATCAAGCTAGGTTGCAATTCATTTTATACTGCTCTGGGCCAAATTTTATCACCGAAGTGCAGAGGCTGGTTTAGACCAAATTTAACACGTTTTATTTATGTATTCATCCATCAATGGACATTTCGGTTGCTTGCGTATCTTGGCTATTGTGATTAATGCTGCAATAGATATGGGAGTGCAGATATTTCTTTGAGATCCTGATAACAATACTTTGGATATATACCCAGAAGTAGAACAGCAGGATTAAAAGGCAGATCTATTCTTAATGGTTTTTTTTTTTTTTTTTTTGTCTTTTTCGTGGCTGGTAAGGGGATCGCAACCCTTGGTGCGGTGTTGCCCGCACTGCGCTCAGCCAGTGAGGGCTGTGAGCGCACCGGTCATCCCTATATAGGATCTGAACCCGCAGCGGGAGCATCGCTGCCCTCCCAGCACCGCACTCTCCGGAGTGTGCCACGGGGCTGGCCCTATTCTTAATGTTTTGAGGCAACTTCTTACTTTTTTTGTATAGCAGTTGCTCCATTTTACATTCCCACCAACAGTGCACATGCATTTGCATTCCAATCTCTCCACAACTTTTTTTTTTTAAAGCTATCTTAACAGTTGTGAAGTGAAATCTTATTGTGGATTTGATCTGTATTTTCCTGATGATTAATGACACTGAGTATCTTTTCACTATCTATTGGCCATTTGTATGTCTTTGAGAAAATGTCTCAAGTTCTTTGTCCTTTTTTAAATAAGGTTATTTGTGGGTTATTTGCCTTTAAAAAATTTTTTGTTGCTATTGAGTTGTAGGAGTTACTTATATATTTTGTATATTAACCTTTTGGCTTGCAAATATTATCTCCCATTCTATAGGTTGTCTTTTCATTCTGTTGATTGATCCAGTCACAGAACAAATACTACATGATGCCATTTATATGAGGTTTCTAAAATAGTCAAACTCATGGAAGCAGAGAGTACAATGGTGATTGCCAGGGGCTAAGAACAGGGAGAAATGGGGAGTTGTTCAATACGTATAAAGTTTCAATTATGCAAGATTAACAAATTCCAGAGATCTGCTGTACAACCTAGTGCCTATAGTTAATGATACTGTATTGTGCACTTAAATTTTTTTTAAGAGAGTAGATCTCACGTTAAGTGTTCTTACCATGAACAAATAAACAAGCAAAGAATGAAGAGACATGAGCAAACTCTTGGAAGTGATGCACATGTCAATCACCTTGATTGTGGTGATGGTTTCATGGGTATATTCTATAGGGGAAGCAAAACTTTACCTCTACCCTCTTAGGGTTGATGTTTGGTCCTGAGGATTAATTTGGCATAAGACAGATTAACAGAAGAAATGCACTCAAATTTATTTAATAAACGTTTTATGTGAAACAGGAGCCTTTATAAAGAAATGAAGATTCAAAGAATGGGCAATCCCCAAATATTTTTATATTTGGTGGAACAAAGAGAGTCAATTATGGTAAAGCAACTAAAATATATGTGAAGGCTAAAAGAGGATAAGAATTATTTTAAAAAGGTCTGTTTGTATAGAATTCTCAGTTTCAATCTCCCATCATAGACAATGAAAATGTTTTTTATTTTCTCCTGGTATAGAAAGAGCAGCCCTCACATAGGAGTCTCACTTGTTTTTAAGAGAAAGAAAGAGGCATTGAGTGAATAGCGTCCTTCTTACATCTGCTGTTTTTCAAGCACCTTTAACTCAGAACGGTCAATATGCTAGAGTGGCATATTTTGAAGAGGTAGTTTCTGAATTCTTCCAATCCATATGTTCAAACTTACCAAATATTGTACATTAAATATGTGCTGTTTGGTGTATATCAACTATACCTCAATAAAATTGTTAAAAGAAGAATATGGCCACCATAAAATTTCTTATTTATCTTTGTATCCCTAGCATCTATCCCAGTTTGTTCATGTTAAATGTCAAATAAGTGAACTTATAACAATTAAAATCAAAGATATTTATCCTTTCTCTCCATTTGGAAAGTCGAAAAACAGAGGTTCATACCAGGCGTTGTGACTTTTCTTTTATGCTTATATGTAACTTGTAGGGCCCCATAAAACCCCAAAGGAGACATTCCCTAAAACGTGGCACCTTTCTGGCTTCTTTTCCAGGTCCTAACTTTCCCGCCGGCGCCAAAGTATGGCCTATCAAAATCATCACCTGCCCTTCCGACCAATCAGCCACCGCCCCACATACTAACCACCCTCTCCTGGAACTCAGCTCTCTATAAATGTGTGCTTCACCCTCAAATAAAGTGGAACTTCTCTGGTGAACTGTCAGCTCAGGTCCTGTTGTTCTTTCATTGGTGCCAAAACCCAGGAGGAGCTCACCCCTTACCTGAGGGGACTCCTTCTCGGACCTCCTTCACTCTCTCGGCAGTTCCCGCTGCTGACGCTTCGCCCTCGTCCATTTTCTCCGGCGCTGGCTTTCCGCACCCACCACCTGCTCATCCAAATGTAAGTCTCCCTTTAGAGGTGCCATTTTAAACTAGGACTACCCCTCCGGCGTCCAGCCCTAACAGGGGCAGTACACCCCACTACAGCCTTCAGGGCCTCAGTGGACCCCTAAGTACTCCCTCGTCACACCAGACTATCCACATTCTACACCTCTCCCAACCCAAAGTTAAAGGTGATCCTTGCAGGGCGAAGCTCCCATTCTCTCACTTTCTCTTTCAATTTACTGTTTCTGTTTCTCCAAGCCCAGGGCTCCCGAAAATCCCAGCGCCGGGTTCCTTTGAGCCTCCAGGCACTCGCCCTTGCCGAGGTGACGGAAGGTTAAGTGACGACTTATACCTTCCTCCCTCCCGGTTCGTCTCTGAACCTCCGGGACAGGCACATTATAGTGGGGACGCCGTCTATATTTGTGTCTTCCCCTCCCACCGGCCGAAGGATCTCTCTTCTCCACCTCCCTACCTTCCTCTCTCCTTCCTGCCTGAATATGGGAGCTTCCCCCTCGTCACCTTTAGTGGACTCCCCCCTTCAATGTCTTATAAAAAAACCTCAACACTTTGTCTTTAGAACCCCATATCAAGCCTAAGCTTCTTAGAAAGCTCTGCACACAAGAGTGGCCCCAATACCAATTAGATAATCAAAACAAATGGCCACCAGAAGGCACACTAGACCCTGATATTTTCTGAGATTTGCTTAACCTCTGCCAGCACCAGAGAAAATGGAAGGAGATTCCCTGTGTTGAAGCTTTCCGCCTACTTGCCCAAAATCCCTCCCTCTGTCTTACCTGTTCTCCCTCCCAGGTTCTCCTCACTTCCAAACCCCCTCTGTCCTCGCCGCCTCCGTCATTCCCTACTTCTGATGGTTTTGACCCTGCAGAC
>NW_007726160.1:313702-314429 GCF_000696425.1 Galeopterus variegatus
GCCATCTTCCGCCACACCTAACCCTTCCACTCTTCCTCCCCCTTTTAGCCCCCCCTTACTCCTTCTCGGGGACACCCCCCATCCTCCACTGTGGCTCCTCTCTGTGAAGTAGCTGGTGCTGATGTGGTTGTTAGGGTACATGTTCCCTTTTCACTAGTGGACCTTACTCAATTAGAGAAGGATCATTTACCACCAATCCCACCACTTACATTAAAGAACTCCAATGAGTTCTCCAGGCCTACAGCCTCACCCACCATGACATTTACATGTTACTAGCTAACACCCTCCTTCCTGAAGAGTGCTGCCATGTCTGGGACACGGCCCAAGCTCATGCAGATGAAACCCATCGCACTAACCCCACCTTCCCAACAGGCCCACACGCACTTCCCGAACAGGATCCCCATTGGGATTATAATACAAACCAGGGTATCCAGGCCGGAGACCAATTTGCCTCCTGCCTAATTGCGGGTCTTAAAAGGGCTGCCTGCGAAGTTGTCAATTTCCAAAAGGTCCAAGAAATCCTCCAAAAGAAAGGAAGAAACTACCTCCAAGTTCCTCAATCGACTAACTCAGGCTCTCCAACAATACACCAGCCTAGATCCCACCTCAGAGGACAGATGCCATGTCCTCATGACATATTTTTTGGCCCAATCCTACCTGATATTTGGGCTAAGTTAAAAAAACTAGAACAGGGTCCCGCTACCCCACAGACCAAGATTTTATCAGT
>NW_007726160.1:315290-373706 GCF_000696425.1 Galeopterus variegatus
CTCTGTAGTCCCTCTTGGGCACAATCACAGGCCGACACTGCATCCCTTCTTAATTTCCTGGCAGACAAAGGATGTCACATTTCACCTTCTAAAGCTCAAATATCCCTCATTGAAGTTACTTATCTGGATTTGCATTATCTCCTTCTCAAAAGGCCATCACCCTTAACAGGGTACAGCTTTTAGAGTCTCTGCCCACTCCAAAAACCAAAGCAGAAATTTTATCCTTTTTGGGCTTAGCGGGATACTTTAGAGCGTGGATCCCAAATTACTCTCTGCTGGCCCGCCCACTGTATAACCTGACAAAGGGAGAACAAAATGAACCCCTGTCATCTTCACCAGATAAGCCATTCCAAAAACTCTGTCAGGCCCTAGTCGTGGCCCCCACCCTACACCTGCCTGATTTCACTAAACCCTTCTCCCTTTACATACTCGAAAAGGATGGACAAGTCCTGGGTGTGTTGGGACAGACGTGTGGCCCCTCCTTCGCCCCAGTAGCATACCTATCCAAACAGCTGGATACTACTGTCCAGGCCTGGGCTCCCTGACTTCGTGCTCTGGCCGTTGGATGTCTACTACAAAAAGAGGCTCATAAATTAACATTCAGTGTGCCCTTAACCATACTCTCACCTCACCATTTAAAAGACCTCCTCACCTACAAGGCTCTNGGGTTCCAGCCTCTACCGCCTACTTCTCAGTTTTAGACTTAAAAGATGCCTTCTTCTCCATTCCCTTAGACCCTTCCTCACAGGATCTGTTTGCCTTCAAATGGACTGACCCCAACACTTGCCATTCAGAGCAGCTTACTTGGACTGTTTTACCCCAGGGATTCTGGGACAGCCCCCACCTCTTTGGCCAAGTGCTATCCCAAGACCTCAAACATTTTCTCTCCTCCCATCCACAGTTGACTCTCCTACAATATGTAGATGACCTTTTGCTCTGTAGTCCCTCTTGGGCACAATCACAGGCCAACACTGTATCTCTTCTTAATTTCCTGGCAGACAAAGGATATCGCATTTCGCCTTCTAAAGCTCAAATATCCCTCACTGAAGTTACTTATCTGGGATTTGCATTATCTACTTCTCGAAAGGCCATCACCCTTAACAGGGTACAGCTTTTAGAGTCTCTGCCCACTCCAAAAACCAAAGCAGAAATTTTATCCTTTTTGGGCTTAGCGGGATACTTTAGAGCGTGGATCCCAAATTACTCTCTGCTGACCCGCCCACTGTATAACCTGACAAAGGGAGAACAAAATGAACCCCTGTCATCTTCACCAGATAAGCCATTCCAAAAACTCTGTCAGGCCCTAGTCGTGGCCCCCACCCTACACCTGCCTGATTTCACTAAACCCTTCTCCCTTTACATACTCGAAAAGGATGGACAAGTCCTGGGTGTGTTGGGACAGACGTGTGGCCCCTCCTTCGCCCCAGTAGCATACCTATCCAAACAGCTGGATACTACTGTCCAGGCCTGGGCTCCCTGACTTCGTGCTCTGGCCGTTGGATGTCTACTACAAAAAGAGGCTCATAAATTAACATTCAGTGTGCCCTTAACCATACTCTCACCTCACCATTTAAAAGACCTCCTCACCTACAAGGCTCTACACTCCCTTCCCCCATCCAGAGTCTTAGGCTTACTCTCTTCTTTCCTAGAAAATCCTGAAATTTCCTTTCTCCCATGCTCACCCCTAAACCCTGCTACCCTTCTCCCCATACCCTACCCGCCCAACACCCCAATCCATAACTGCTTAGAAGCCCTCCAAAATTTTATTCCTTGTCACTCCTCTATCTCCGAGGGCCCCCTACCCGAGGCCGACTTCACATGGTTCACTGATGGATCCTCATTCAGAATTGACTACGAACATTATGCAGGCTATGCTGTGGTCTCTCTAGACTCAATCATAGAGGCTCAGCTGTTACCGCCCGGTACCACTAATCAGCAGGCTGAACTTATTGCGGCCACTCGGGCCTCTATATCTGTGTTTTTGTCTGAATTGCCCTCTCAGCATGTGAATGAATACGAAATATGGTTGGATAAAGAAGTGCACAAATGATAGATGAGATGTCTGGTTTTCAGCTCTGCATTTCACATGATCTCAGTGTTATTACGAGGATTAATTGATTTAAAACACATAAGGAGCTTAGAACAGTGCTTGGCACATAATAAAGCCTAGGTGAATTTAATTATTGTCATCATTTTCTTTATTATACACTTAGAGATTTGTCTTTTTGCTATTATAGAAACAGCTATGAAGAGACCTAAAAACATCTGGTGTATGTTTATGTTAACTCAAGTGGATGCTATATTGACATAAAGAATATTTAGGTAATAAATTGAGCCTCAGTACTAAAATGATTTCAATGAAGAATGAACAATGAACCTTAAATTAGCATCAATCTCTTCTTCTTGTCATTGGTCTCATGTTTGCAAGACTTTATGAATGCCTGACAAGCTGGAACAGATATGACATAGTGTATAATGCCTCCCCCACTTCCTTCTTCATTTCCTGCGATGGTTGAAATGAAACTTTATTACAATATGCAGGTATCATTGATTGCTTGTAAGTGAGAAAGATGAGTTCTAAGGTTGAAAAGCCTTCATTTTAAGCTGAAAGACTAAAAAGTGCCAATATATATCTCTGAAAACTTTGAGCTATGTAGCTTTCATCATAGCCTCAGGATCATTCTAAAGAGTGCAAATTAGTTGGGAACTATTATATGCATGCCAACAATTTTCTACATAAAACATAGGAAGTCTGATATTATCTAGATCAAAGAACTCTTAGAAAGGGGACTTTCTATGCTTTGGTAAATGATCTGTAGACTTTTTCAACATAGTATATATTAAGAATCTTTAGTTCAAAAATTTTGTTATAAATTATACAAACCGTAGCAATGCAAATCTTATTTAAACATGATGTTATGGCTATATCTCCAAAAGAAAACTGGTTAATTTTCATTCAGCTTCCCATTTGATATAAAATGATATTTACCTTACAAAATAAAATAGATGGGTTTAATGACATACAAGTATGTATTATTATTTATAAAAGATGTTTTTATTAAAAATGTTCTTAGATGACCTGTACTCTCCTAATACAAAAAAATTATTTTTTAGGCAATCTATGTTATGCCACACACTTCTGTCAATTATCAATGCATTTTTTTCAGTGGCTAATTTATATTTTTATTGTTGATAGAATTTGATTTAATTTGACAGCTGGAAAGTATGCTATAACCTTATACATTGCTAAATGTCATTTCATGATATAGGTATATTAGTTTCCTAGGGCTGCCATAACAAAGTATCATAAACTGAGTGGCTTAAAGCAATAAAAATTTGTTGTCTCACAGCTCCAGAGACTAGAAGTTCAGAATCTGTAGGGCAGGACCACGCTCCCTCTGAGAGTCTGGGTAGAATCGTTCTTGCCTTTTCCTAGCTTCTGGTGGTAGCAGACAATACTTAGCATTCCTTGGCTTATAGCTACATCAGTCCAATATGTTCCTCTCCATCTTCAGATGGCATCTCCCTGTGTATCTTTACATTGTCTTACATCTGTGTATATCTGTCTCTGCATCCAAATTTCCCTTTTGTATAAGGACAACAGTTACATTTAATTAGGGCCCACCCTAATGATGTTATTTTAACTTCATTAGTTCTGTAAAGGCTACATTTTCAAGTAAGATTATATTTTGAGATACTAAGGGTTAGGACTTCAACATATCTTTTTGGGAGGTAATACAATTTAAACCATAGAAAGAGGTGTTAATGTCATTTGAAGGTGTATACGTTGATCCAGTTGTTTTCATCTAAAAGAAATTGGGATGGAAAACATTGACATAGCATGTAAAATATAGCATAACTTCTTGATTCAATTAAATCAGTAACAAATTCCAAAATTTAAGAAATTCTTTATTTTTTTAATGCACTTTCTTCTCATTGTTAAAAAGAAAAGCAACCCCCCCTCTAGCCCATTTATGTACTATTCATATTAAGATATAGGGGCATAAATTAGCATGTTAGGTTCTCCTTTTAGTAGACATATTTAATAATATCCAAAAAATCCATATATCAAAAAAGGTTATATCTCAATTTCCAAAAGATTATTCAAGTTTTGATTGAGCTTTAATTTTTTGATATAAGATAATAATGTGTTCTATTAGTTTTAAAATATTTTTATATTTTTATCCAATTGTTTTTATTGTGAAAGATATCGATTAACTTGTAATATAAACTTTCTTAATCTGTTGATTCAAATTTATAACATGTTTCTCTCAAAAGTCATTTGGTAGATAGGCATATCATTTTTATTGGCATAAAAAATGAGAATTAGGAGGTGGATTAGTCTGCTTAGGCTACTGTAGCAAAATGTCACAGGTTAGGTGGCTTAAACAACAGAAATTTACTTTCTCACATTTCAGGAGGCTGAAAGTCTGAAATCAAGGTGCCAGCATGTTAGACTTCTGGTGGGGGCTCTCTTCTTGGCTTACAGATGGCTGCCTTCTTATGGTATGCATGGGGAGAAAGTGAGAGAGAGACTGAGAGCTGGTGTCTCTTCCTATAAAAACAGTAATCCTATCAGATCAGGGCCCTACCCATCAGTCTATTAGACCTCATTTAACCTTAATTACTTCCTTAGAGACCCTGTCTTCAAATATAACCACATTGGGGGGTTAGGGCTCAACATATGAATTTTGGGGGTTTAAAAACATTCAGTCCATAATAGAAGATATTGAACAAGTTCCTTCAGGACAATAGCTCTGTTGAAGTTTTTGATAGCCTTTAGTAAAAAGTATTTTTTATTTCTTTGCTGATAGTGCTTACAAAATTAAGTGAGCTCTACTCTATGAACGCAGATAGAATCAGTGCCACAAGGTACCTATGTCATAAAAGCATGCTGTTATTGAAATAAGACTGAATTAGAGAGAACCAATTAGTGAAAATTTATTATTCTTAAAAGAAACACCTATAATACAATTCTATAAATGTTTCTTAAGTTATATTTATGTGAAACCTACTGATTTTCCTGAATATGATTAATCAGTGAGTTTCAAAGAAAGCCTAACAGTTACTATGAAATAGCTAACCTAGACACTAAAATAGAAAATCTTCAAGTTCTTTTCAAATTAACATGTGCTAGTTTTCAAATTAACATTTGCTAGTTTTCAAATGTGTTGCAAATTCTCAAAATATGATTCTTTCACCATGGAGCTGGTGGATAGTCTTCCAGACCATGTGGGGGAATCTATTTGTCCCCTGTAGACCCTTTTCATCTCCTGAGGTATGTTTGATGAGGCTACGAATCCAATAAAACTGTCGTTCTCTTTTGAATGATTTCCTGTGTTGTACTAGACCATACAATTTCTAGGCATCATGCCTTAAAAATCAACTATTTGTTTTTCTTTAAATGTCTGAAAAATGTAGTGTTTGTGTCAATCTTGATTCATTCTACAGTAAACCAAAATACTGTTTTAGGAAAATATTTTTCATATGACATTTATTCTGTGGTTATCAAATTGGATACAGACTCAACGTTCCTGCTTAGACATTCACATGCATGTCTTTAGTGAATATCTTTAAGTGGTTGATGAGTTTGTCATAAGCACAGTTGTAATGATCCCATTCTAAAAGAATTATGCATAATTAGGTCATAACAAGAGCTAAGTATATGGCATAGGAACATTACTCAATGACAGGAGAACCTTCAACTAAAACCAAATCCATTATTTCTCTTTGATAATAGAATGTGGTCACTATGGCTTTATGTGACCCTTGGAGAGGCTGCTTAAAACTTATGAACTGAGAGTTGTAATATAAGCTATCTATCCATGTTTCTGTGTATCTATCAATCGATCAATTTATCGTCTGTATCATCTATTGGTCTATCATCTACTTATTTTTTCCTTATCATCTGTTCCAGAAGTGAAGCTTAGCTGTTACTAATGGACCATGTTTAAAAAGTTTTATGAAGATATCTACACTCTGCGATTCATTTTATATTTTTCAGTTTATTGAGGTATGATTGACAAATCAAAATTATATATATTAAAATGGTACATTGTGATGTTTTGATATATGTATACATTGTGAAGTGATTACCACAATCAAGCTAATTAACATGTCAATCACCTTAACACACCATTACCGTGTGTGTGTGTGTGTGTGTGTGTGTGTGTGTGTGTGTGTGTGTGTGGTGTGTGTGGAGAGAACATTTGAGATCTACTCTCTTAGCAGATTTCAAGTATGCAATACATTATTACTAACTGTACTCACCATGCCATACATTAGGTGTCCAGAATTATTCATCTTAACACTGAAACTTTGTAGCTTATGACCAACATCTCCCCATTTCCCCCATCCCCCAACGCCTGGTAACAACCATTCTACTCTGTTTTTATGTTTGACTTGTTTAGATTTGACATATAAGTGAGATCATGCAGTATTTGTCTTTTTCCATATAAAGATATTTTCTGTTATGTTCTAGATGTTAGACTTGCATCTTCACATCCTGTCACCTTAGGCATTATAGAGCTGATAGTTAATATTTATGGCATTGACACTGGAAAAAAATGGAATATAAAAACTACTGACCTCTCACCTTTCCCTAAATTACCAGTCTTGAAATCTCCATATGACCTTTTCTTAAGTGTTTCAAATTTTGTTTTTCAGGAACTTCCTTTATTTGTTATTTTCTGTTTCTCTTGTGTAAAGTTGATCCCTTTATCTTCTTTGCAACTACTGTATCCAATGCAACTCTGTTCCAGTATATTCATTCGTGTGAAGATTACCAATTTTCTTTTCTTTTAAGAATCCCAAACCAGATCATGAGCTGCTGGTAAAAACTGACAGTTTTAATGACCAGTTATCTCTAGTACCTGGGACAGTGTCCCAGATAGAATAGACATTACATGAATATTTGTTCCATATTGTTTCTGTGTGTATGATTAGTTTATTTGGTTTTAATTGCAGGAGAAGCATAATGAAAACCCTCCAGATACTTTCTCTTTGTTTTTTTAAACATAACATTTGCTGACTAGTCTTCAGATTTTTATAAAAAGGCAAAAAGAGAGATAATGCTATTTGTTCTAACTTCTTAATGCATCCATACATTGTGAATGTAGAAAAAAAATCATGTTTAAAGCAATGCCATCTAAATCTCATTCAATATTCCCCAGAAAATAATATTTTACAGAATGTCTTCTCAATAATTTATATCTATTCATAAAGGTATCGTTATTATATCTTTCCCTTCTTCTGTGATTACATCCAGTTCATTAACATCTATACCAACTCATGCATTCTAAGTTGGATGGCGATATCTTTATCACTCAGAAAACCAAACTCAGGTGTATTAAATTTTAAATTTCTCTTTAAATAACATCTATTTAGTTTTCTAATTATTATTATTTAGAACTTTCAATCTTTTTTTAAAATTTATATTTTACCAGTATAAATATAAAGAATGTAAAGCAACTAAGAATTTATTAAGGATAAAAATGTATGTCTGAATAACTTTTATTCATTATGAATTAGATAAAATTAAATCTTTTCAATTTTTATTAATTTTCTAATCATCTGTTCCCATTTCACATATTAAAACATCTTGTATATTTTATAATATCTTATAAAATGACACATAATAATTTTTTAATGACATATGTTATAATTTATTAAAATGGGTGTGCATGTGAACATGTTAAATTTATTTGCTCCTTTCTTTATTTGACAAACACTAATTTGCCATGGCTTCTATGTGAAAATAAATAAGCAAAAATGCACACAGTATTATTCCATTTGTACTATTAAACCATCCTAAATGTAGGCAATATTGGCTTTTTAAAAAACCCACATACTTTAAGGAGCTTAAAAAAGTCTTTTCATTATTCATTATTCAAATAATTATTTTCTTCCACACTGAGTATTAATATGTCCTGTTAATATAGATCAGATATGTAACTTTTTAAAGTTAAGAAAGTTACATATTTGAGGCATTGTGACTAACTGAAGTTATAAAAATATGAATACCTGTGAAAAGTCTGCAGGTTCACTCTAAACTGACCATATCGTTGTCTATGTATGGAAAATCTCATACTCTCAGTAGCAGAGTCTATTTTTGGAGTTGAAAACCAGTTTGGTCACAACACAAGTAGAATGACTGAAGGCTTGTGTAATGGGCTATAAAATCTCTCCCATCCAGGTCACTGATTGATTTGAGACTGTCACCAGGGTAGGTAGAAAAATAGTGATTGTTGCCGTATAAGAACTGTCAAATCATGTGAAATGAAAATATGGTCTCAATTCTAGTAGACATATTTCCCATCTATATAACACATGCAGGCACGCGCGCACACACACACACACACACACACACACATGCACACGCAAACAAACACACATACTTAATGACTTCTCAGGTTGCTTTAGCTTAGAGTAAAACTATTCTGGGGTCATTTTCTACTCCAAAATTATAGTGCAGAAAAGAAAATATTGTGTTTAATTTGTCGAAGCAGTGTCATCAGGCAATTTCTGTTTAGAATTAAAATGATTTACTTTACCAGGGGAATCTTCTAAGTTCTGATTTTTATCCCTTTGTAGAGTATAATGAAGTGAAATAAGATTATTTGCTTTTTAACTATATGACCCTCCAATTCTGTTTAATATTTGGATGAAGCAACATTTTGTCTGAATGATTCTACAAAATAAAAATGGGAAAAGAATTTAGTTTGATCAGCAAAGAATGTAGAAATTTACTTAAGTAGTGAAGAATGTGGCTGTCTGACTTTGGTATTACGTTACACCTCATGGTTCAGGCATCTTGTTTGCCTTAAATGGTTTCACGAGCAGGAGGGTTGACCCGGAGCAGATTCGCAGTGGCTGCGCAGAGCACAGCTAAACAGCAGACTTAATGAGGTCGGAATTTCACACAATGACTTATTCAAAGAATTCAGGCTGCAGGGAGAACAGTTGTGGTGAATTGCTGTTGCCCATGGCTTTGCATCAAGAAGCAAAACCTTTCTCCACAAAAAGTTTTAAAAGTTCACAACTAGATGCCAATTATATTTAGCTTTAAGATCCAAACATCTGTTAGTGAGGGGGGACTACAGGGGACTCATGTATTCACATTGTTAAAGTTAAGTCAGTTCATGAACCAAAAATACTTAGTTCTATTTACTAGTCTAATGTCAGGAAAGATCAAAAGTAGTTCCTAATACATTTCGACATGCTGGAAGGTTTTCCTACTTCATGTCTTTGTAACATCTACCACCTTATCTTGCATTTTTTTGCTTATCTGTCTTCCTTACTTAATTTTAAACTCCTTGAAGACAGGCATTGGGATATCTTAAATACTTAACAAATGCTTGCAGAATTAAGGTTGAATGAAAATGAATGTAATTCATTCGTATGCTCTATAGTTAACTGAGAAATTAAAAAGCTCAGGCATTTTCACTCCATCCTGTTCCCTTAAGAAGCATCAATGTAAGCATTGGATAGACAGCTCATTTTTCTATGTAGCTAATGACCAGCTTTAATTTTGAAAATTTAATATTCAGTTTCTATGAAATTTCCCCTCCTTTTCCCCATTGAAAAATGGTCCCAGATTGGTCATTTTTATAGCTAATTATTTTAGACTTGGAAATAAAGCTACAATTACAGAAGTATACCATCTCAGCTTCTAGGTTATTTGGTATTAGTAGAGAGTACATCCTTCCCTTATATTAAAACTCTGGCCCTGGGCATTTCCACGTAACGTATTGATCAGCCATATTTTCTTGAAAAGTCATATGAATTGGAGAGGATTGGAGTAGGAGTAGGTTGAT
The DNA here is from genome assembly GCF_000696425.1 of Galeopterus variegatus. Lineage (NCBI taxonomy): Eukaryota > Metazoa > Chordata > Mammalia > Dermoptera > Cynocephalidae > Galeopterus > Galeopterus variegatus. The sequence continues at coordinate 325,106 of NW_007726160.1, forward strand.
GATAAAATTCATCATCTAAACTTGGACAGTTTTGTCTGAAAAATAAAAAATAAATTAAAAATTTAAAAAACAAAACGAAACAAAAACTGCGAAGATGCTGGAGCAATAGGTATAGCAGACTCTCCTGGGTAACCCAAACCAGAGCATCAGGTTGCCCTGGGTGGAAGCAGCCTGATCCAGTAAACAACAGAGACCATTTCTCTGCTGATTTCTAGTTTGGTTTTCCAACTTCTGCCTTTTAAATGTTTACATACTGCCTTGATTCAGGCTTGACTGGAAATACTGAATGTCTATTTCACTTTCGATAAAAAGAAGTATCACTGACCTCAGTGGTCTTCAAGTTGGGGTTATTTCCAAGAACGTGAGCACAGACAGCTTTAATGGAGTTAACTTACAGCTCCTCACCTACTATAGCTACTCTTTCCTAGCATGGCATCAATTATTTGTGTGTTTGTTTACTTTCCTTAAATTCTTTTTTAAAAATTTAATTAATAATATTGACAAAAATATCTTTTTTTTACTTGTTCATCTTATCAGAGATTTCAAATTACTGTTTTTGTCATGGATACCCTCATTAAAGACCAGTTAATCTCACTACAGAAGTTTTTGTTTTTCCCTAACATATATATATATATATATCTGTTAAGAAGGAAGCAGGAAATAGAAAATGGTACATTTCTTTCTGTGTAGAATGTTCTTAAATCAGATATACAGTAGATTTTTGAGTGATGGGATTGGTGTCAATTTTCATTTAATGGACTCATTGCTGCCAAATCCCTACTATTTTCAAGGAATGCATTGCTGTTGAGAAAATATATAGTTAGAGAAATGCAGTGAGGTTCAGTAAGAAATAATAAACTTTTTAGAATGGACTTTATTCAGATATTTAATGTAAGCAATTTTTAAAAGTTATTTTCAATCCCTTTCACAAAATACATCGTTAGAAGGGGAAGAAAAAAAGAATACACGAATATCTAACATAATACAGATTACTTATGTTAACATTTTTAAATGTAACTAGAGTGCTATTCAGGACACAAAATTTTTCAAATTATGATAGACAAAAGTTGCAAATGAAGAATTATTTATTTTAGATGTGACATGTCTTATTCAATATTGTAGTTAAGTCTTATTTTGTCAAATACTATCTTGAAATATTTATTCACAATAGGAAATTATTGTCTTCATTTTAATTATTATGTCTTAAAATATATTCTACTAGTAACAAATAATATTTTTCTCTATGCAGGGCTGATGGCTGAAATAAACCAATAATATTGATTGTTTAGTGCTAGTGTTCTTTCTGACTGAGGGGTTGTGCAGTACCAATAACTAAAAATTTTGAGTATTATTTATATATATTATCAAGTACCTCTGAAATGGAATCTTGTGAAGGAATCAACTTTGTTCGTAAACTGCTATCTCCTAAAAATTTAGAAAAGTTTGTGGCATAATCTAGATAGCCAGTATGTGTGTTTTTATATTTTTAATGGTACATGTTTATTGGGTACAGTGTGTTGTTTCAATACATGCATTCATTGTATAATGATCCCTCTCAGGTAGTTAGCATATACATAACCTAATCATTCATCATTTCTTTGTAGTCCTAACATTCAAGATCCTCTTTTCCAGCTATTTTGAAATATACAATACATTATTATTAGCTATAGTCATCCTAGAATCCAAGAATTTACTCTTCCAATCTAACTGTAACATTGTATCCATTAACCAACCTGTTCTTCTCCCCCAACCTTCCCTCCTTCCCAGCCTCTTGTAACGAACATTCTACTCCCTACTTTTATGAAAAATGCATTTTTTTAGATTCTATATACGAGTGAAATCATTCAGTATTTGTCTTTCTGCCCCTAGCTTATTTCACTTAATGTCATGTTCTCCAGTTCCAACCATATTGCTGCAAGTAACAGGATTTGATTCTTTTTACTTATTTATTTATTTTTTTGGTAGCTGAATAGTATTTCGTTTTTATATATACTACACTTTTTAAATCCATTCATCTGCTGATGGACATTTAGGTTGATTTCATCTCTTGGCTATTGTGAATAGTGTTATAATAAACATAGGAGTGCAGGTGCCTCTTTGATATGCTGATTTCATTTCATTTGGATATATATCCAGTAGTAGAATTGCTGAATCATAAAGTAGTTCTATTTTTAATCTTTTGAGAAATCTCCATACTGCCTTCCATAATAGCTGTACTAATTTATATTTCTCCCAACAGTATATGAGTGTTTCCTTTTCTCCACATCCTCACCAAGATTTGTTGTTTTCTGTATCTTTGGTATTAGCCAGTCTGACTAGGATAAGATGATAATTTCATTGTGGTTTGAATTTGAATTTTCCTGATGATTAGAGTCATTGAGCATTATTTCATATACCTGTTGGTATGTCTTCTTTTGGGAAATGTCTACTCAGGTCTTTTGCTCATTTTTAATTGGATCATTTGTTTTGAGTTCCTTATTTATTCTGGATTTTAGCATCTTGTGAGATGCATAGTTTGCAAATACTTTTTCCCATTCTGTAGCTGTCTCTTCACTTTGTGGATTGTGTCCTTTTCTGTGCAGAGGCTTTTTATTTTGATGTCATCCCATTTGCCTGTTTGTTTTTGTTGCCCTTGACTTTGAAGTCTTGTTCAAAAAGCCTTGACAGTTTAATTTCATGAAGTGTTTCTTCTATGTATTTTTCTAGCAGTTTCTTAGTTTTGGGACTTAAATTTAAGACTTTAATCCATTTTTAGTTGATTTTACTGTGTAGTGAGAGATAGAGATCTAGTTTCAACCTTCCAGCACAACTTGATTTTTGTTTTGTTCTGTTTTTTGGGCTAACTGCCACGGGGATGTGAACCCTTGACCTTGGTGTTACAAGGCTGCACTCTAACCAACTGAGCTAACCAGACAGCCCAAGCACCACTTTTTAAAGAGGCTATCCTTTTCCCAATGTATATTCTTTGTTCCTTTCTCAAAAATCAGTTGATTGTAAATACATGGATTTATTTCTGGAATCTCTACTCCCTTCTACTGGTCTATATGGCTGTTTTTATGTCAGTACCATCCTGTTTTGGTTACTATGGCTTCATGGTACATTTTGAAGTCCAGTAGTGTGATACTTTAGCTTTGCTCTTTTTGTTCAAGATTGCTTTGGCTATTCAGGGTCTTTTGTGGCTCCAGACAAATTTTAGGATAGTTTTTTTTCTATTTCTGTGAAAAATGTCATTGGTACTTTAATAGGGATTGGATTAAATCTATAGATTGCTTTGAGTAATATGGGCATTTTCATGATATTAATCCCTCTAGCCCACAAACGAGCTATCTTTCCATTTTTTGTGTCTTCATTTTCTTTCATCAATGTTTTATAGTTTTCATTGTACAGAATTTTCACCTCCTTGGTTAAATTTACTCCTAGGTATTTAACTTTTTTGGTAGCTACTATAAATAAGACTACTTTATTGATTTCTTTTTCAGACAGTTTGTTCAGTGTGTAGAAATGCTAGTTACCTTTATATGTTGATTTTGTATCCTGAAACTTTATTGAATTCACTTATTATTTCTAGTAGCTTTTTGGTGGGTTCTTTAGGAATATATATATATATTTATATATATATATATATAAAATATATATATATATATATTTTATATATATATATATATAAATATATATATATATTCCTAAAGAACCCACCAAAAAGCTACTAGAAATAATAAGTGAATTCAATAAAGTTTCAGGATACAAAATCAACATATAAAGGTAACTAGCATTTCTACACACTGAACAAACTGTCTGAAAAAGAAATCAATAAAGTAGTCTTATTTATAGTAGCTAATATGATATATATCAGATTATATATCATATATATATGATAATGTCATCTGCAAATAAGAATAGTTTGATTTCTCCCATTCCAATTTGAATGACCTTTATTTCTTCATCTTACCTTATTGGCTGGAACTTCTAGTACTATGTTGAGTAAGAGTGGGGAAAATGGGCATCCTTGTCTTGTTCCAGATCCTAGAAGAAAAGCTGTCAACATTTGTTTATTCATTATGATATTAGCTGTGCATTTGTTGTATAAGACCTTTATTGTGTTGAGGTTCATTCTTTTATACCAAATTTGCTGAATGTTTTTATCATAAAAAGATGTTGAATTTTATTAAATGCTTTTTCTTTATCTCTTGAATTGATAACATGTTTTTTTTTCCTTCATTCTGTTGGTATGATGTATCAGATTTATTTATTTGCACATGTCGAACTATCCTTGCATCCCTGGGATGAATCCCACTTGATTATGGTGAATGACATTTTCAGTGTGTTGTTGAATTCTGTTTGCTAGCATTTTGTTGAGTATTTTTGCATCTATGTTCATTAGGGATTTTGGTTTATCATTTTCTTTTTTGTTGTTGTGTCCTTTTCCAGTTTGGGTATGTGGGTAATGCTGTCCTCATAGAATGAGTTTGAAAACACTCCCTCCACTTCAACTTTTTGGAGGAATTTGAGAAGAATTTATATTAGTTCTTTCTTAAATGTTTGGTAGAATTCAACAGTGAAGTTGTCGGGTCCTGGGCTTTTTCTTGGTGGGAGACTTTTTATTACTGTTTTAATTTCATTACATGTTGTTGGTCTTTTTAGGTTTTTTGTTTCTTCATAATTCAACCTTAAAGTTGTATGTGTCCAGAAATTTATTAATTTCTTCTAAATTTTCCATTTTTTTGTGATAGTTGTTCATAATAATCTCTCATGATCCTTTGTAATTCTTTGGTATCTGTTGCCATGTCTCCCTTTTCGTTTCTGATTTTATTTATTTTGAGTCTTCTCTTTTGTTCTTAGTCTAGGTAATGGCTTATCATTTTTAAAATATTTTTTAAAAAACAACTCTTACTAATCTTTTGGCTTGTTTTTATGTTCTCTAATTCATTTATTTCCACTCTGATTTTTGTTGTTTCTCTCTCTTTGCTAATTTTGGATTTTGTTCATTCTAGTTTTTCTAGTGTAGGAAGTGTGATGTTAAGTTGTTTATTTGAAGTCTCTCTACTTTTTTGATATCAGGTGTTTATTGCTATAAACTTTCTTCTTAGAACTGCTTTTGCTGTATCCCATAGGTTGTGGTATATTGCATTTCCATTTTCATTTGTCTCCAGGAATTTTTAAATTTCATGTTTAATTTCTTCTTTTATCCCATTCATTGTTTAGAGGCACATTTCTTAATTTCTATGTATTTTTACAGTTCCAATGTTCTTCTGTCTTTGATTTCTTGTTTTATTCTGTTGTGGTTGGAAAAGATAGTTGATATTATTAAAATGTTTTTGAAGTTGTTAAGACTTTTTTTGTGACCTAATATATGGTCTATTCAAGAATGTTTTATGTACTGCTGATAAAAAAATATAAATTCTGTAGCTGTTGGATGGAATGTTCTGTAAAATCAGTTTGGTGCATTTGATCTAGAGTAGAATTTAACTGTCTTTCACTGAGTGTGGTGCTATACAGGTCGGAAGGATGGGATGGAGAGGTCTGTAGTGATCTTTTCTCCCATCAGTGTCAGCTTTTCTCACTTCTATGAGCTCATGGGAACTTTTCTGTGAGTGGATATTATACTGGCTTGGGGGAGGGGATGGAGCAGTCTGAGGTATTTTTCCTCTCACCAGCCATGGCTTTTCTCACTTCTGTGGGCTCAGGGAAACTTCTTCTTTTTTTTTTTTCCCCTTTTTGTCTTTTTTCGTGACCGGCAATGGATTGCAACCCTCAGTGTCGCGCCCGTACCGGACCGGGACCGGCAACGGGATCGCAACCCTCGGTGTTGCTCCCGCACCTCGCTCAGCCAGTGAGCAGCTGGTCTGTATGTGGGATCCGAACCCTCGGCGGGAGCGCCGCCGCGCTTCCCAAGCGGCGCACTGTAGCAGTGCGCCACCGGGCCGGCCCGAGGGAAACTTCTTTTTAAGCAGTGCTATGCCAGCTTGGGAGAGAGGATATAGTGGCCTAAAGTTATCTTTTCTTTCACTAGTCACAGCTTTTCTCACTCCCATGGGCTCAGAGGGCCTCTTCACCTCTTTCCCTGTGTTCTGGTGAATTCAAAATGGCAATTTTGTGCTTGAATTATTGCTAGTTGTATTCTCATGTGGAGTGGGGAGTGATGCCAGATATTGTCTGTTCTGCCATATTGGTGATGTCACACTCCAACAAATAAAATTTCAAGGATAAATACTGAACTGATTATTTTTCAGTAATTTATCTCATTTCTTCCAGTAAATACATAGAACAATTTTAATCATTATGTCTAATCAAAGTAATGGGGTTATTCTTATTTAATTATCCTCAGAAGCTGAATGTCAGAGTTGAACTCACGCATGAACATATTTTCTGAAAGACTATATTTATTATTCACTTTGATTCTTAAATAACCTATTATTTTTGCTTTTCAATACATTCAGTTATTACAAATTAAGTAATAATATATAATATAAAATCCACCCAACTTAAATTAATTATGTTAAATTTATATCAATTTAATTTTATTTAACTATTTTTAATAATTTATTTTATAAGATGCATTCTGCAATTTCTTTCTTTCTCTTTTTATTGATATTCCTCAAATGCATATTCACAGGTGCATTTGAATTAATAAAATAAAATAAAACTTTTCCTCATGCAAAATGTCTGATTTGAATGATTGGTAAGCTAGTGAGAACAAGCACTAATTCTGAATTTATGATACCAGACAAGCTCCTAAATACAGTTAAATGAGGAAGCTCTCAAGTTTTGACAAAACAATCCAACAAAAGGTTTAAAACACATATAAAATAAAAATATTTTCTTGGAAAAATTGCACTGTCAAAAGTATTATAATATTTCAGTGTCCTTGGTCAAACAACTTTGAGACTATTAGGTTAAACAAAGTGCCTATAAATGAAAAGAATAATAGGTTCATTTAGAAGTGATTTGATAAGTTTTGGAGATGCGATTGTTTAACTTGGTGAAACCTCTTAAGAAAAAAGTTGTCCTTGTCTATCTTCTCTTAAAGTTGAACATTCATGTGCTCTGTGTACAACAATTTTACTTTGAGGTATGCACATATACTACCAGAGACTGGTGCGAAAATATTATAACTTCAAAAACCTGGAAATAATCTGAACACCCACCATGGAAAACTGGATGAATAAACCGGGTGTTATTTTCACATTGACATATACTGCACTCATCAAAATAAATGAAGTATAACAATGTTCCATAACATGGATAAATCAGCAACAAGTAAACTCTCAGTAAAACTTTTTTGGACAGCTTTACAGAAATTTAGAATGAATGACTCAAACGACTGGATCACCAAAGATACTAAAGCCTGGGCCGGCCCAGTGGCGCACTGCTACAGTGCACCACTTGGGAGTGCGGCGGCGCTCCCGCCGAGGGTTCGGATCCCACATACAGACCGGCTGCTCACTGGCTGAGCGAGGTGCGGGTGCAACACCGAGGGTTGCGATCCCGTTGCCAGTCCCGGTCTAGTACGCACGCGACACTGAGGGTTGCAATCCGTTGCCGGTCACGAAAAAAGACAAAAAGGAAAAAAAAAATATGCTCAAAAGAAAGGACTTGAAATTATTTTCGTATAACTTCGTATAATGTATGCTATACGAAGTTATTACGCGCGACACTGAGGGTTGCGATCCGTTGCCGGTCCCGAAAAAAAACAAAAAGAAAAAAAAAAAAAAAAAAAGATACTAAAGCCTGAGGGCCGACCCCGTGGCGCACTCGGGAGAGTGCAGCACTTGGAGCGCAATGGCTCTCCCGCCATGGGTTCGGATCCTATATAGGGATGGCCGGTGCGCTCATTGGCTGAGAGCAGTGCGGATGACACCAAGTCGAGGGTTGCGATCCCCTTACCGGCCACCAAAAAAAAAAAAAAAAGATACTAAAGCCTGAAAAACAAATCTGAATACAAATCGCTGGTTTTAGATTCTTGGCTTGCAATACAAGTGAAGGAATAATTAATTGATTATCTTTTGCAAGACATAAATAAAATAATAATTAACAATAGAACACAATAGGATTTTTAGCATAGATGGTATTAAAGAACTCCATGTCTTTGCTTAATAGCAAAACACTTTAAACTAGAATCTGCCCAGTTTTTCACGGTTTAGTCCATTAAGATCGTTGCAACTAATTCAGATCAATGTGGAAAATATGATGATATTAATAACCATGTTTGCCAGCCACATGTATAATATTTTAGAACTGGAGCCAGTTTCAAGATACTCATTTTTTTCCAGAGTAGAATGATTTATTTAGTGTATTTGCAAACATTCTAGCAACACCTCATATATGATGAAGTTCACAATGCAGAGCAGTGGTTTGAAAATATTTTTTAATGATAAAAATTTAAATATACTTATAAAACCAACACACAATTTCAAAAACACAGGTATTGAAAGACTTGTGTCAATCAAATAAATATATTTATTAAACCCTAGAGCTCTCTGTAACTAAGAGCAATAATGTCTCAGGGTGTTTAAGAATTATTGGAACTCTAGCTACTAGGTCTGAAACCAAACTTATTTTTTCACTTTTGAGAATTAATAGCAAAATTAAAAATGGGTTTCACTTAGTGAGCACTTATTTTGCACTTATTGAATGTAGAACAATATGCGTTTTAGAAAAACAAATGCATAATTTTATTTCTTTCCCATTTTATCTTAAGAAAGGAGCAAAAAAAATTTTATTTTTACCAAGGTGTAAAATAAAATGCTACAGTACTGCAAATATGCCATATAGATGTCATCATCTCTTTAGTCTTGGCAGAACCAGCCCCAGGCAAAATTGCAAAGGAGAAGATTGACATTGACATCACCAGACCTACTTTAGACAGTTTTTTTCCCTCCTCTTCAGAGTACTTTTCTTGCATCCTTAAGGAACTCTATATCATTGTGAAATTCCCTGACCCCTGCCAATTAAATCTGCTCTCAGCAAAAGGTTCAGTATCACTTGTTCATCCCTCACTGTCAATTTAAGGAAAGGTACTACTTTAGCAGGGTTCTTGACATTTTAAGGCATCTTTCTAACTGTGGAATCAGTGGCTTTGTCTGCTGGAAAGCCAGAACTACTTAAGTAGACTTGTCTTCTAATGTAAAAGTCAAAACTTCCCTAGCTTTGTGAGAAAAAAACATTAAACTTACCAAAGAGTCATTTCTATAAGTAAACATGACTGATTGAAAGATTAATGCCCAATTAGTAATTCCTAGGTCACCAATTATACCCCCTGACCATTCAGTCAATAATGATGGCAGTTACAGTATACAGGACTTGTCATTGTTTGCAGATTTTCTCTTAGCTTTATGACCATGCAACACATTGTTCAAACTGAGCCCTGTCAACCTTAATTGTTTCACACTAGAGTAGCTCATGCACGGCTGTCATTTCCAGGTATTAATATTGATTCAAGTCCACTACATTGTCTCCTTGAAGCCTGTCTTCTTCTTATATTTGATAGGATTATTTGCACTATTTCACTCTGTCATATAGCAGCTGTCTTAGCACTCAACAGTTTTCTATGCTCGTCATGTGATCAAACCTACATCTGAGAATAACTTCAGGCTTATGGATTGTTAAGATTGGCCACCTCAATGCTTTAACTTAAATCATTTCCTAATTTGGCCAGGCTATACACTCTCTAAAGGCAAGACACATAGAGACCTAGGGCAGGCACAGTGTGAGCATTCATTTTATAAGTAGTCAGGAGGAATTCAGCAGCAGGATTCCTGAAAATGAAAGGAAGGAGAATACATGCCTTTTAACTGACATCTCATTTTTAATAGAAAAAAGTGCCTGGTGAAGAAGAAAATGCTCTGGTTACCATCAGAACCTCACACTCTACAAAAGTAGGAGTGGCGTCTGGGGGTTGTGAAGAATTGTAGGGAAGCACTTTTGTTGTGTGCAAAAAAGATCCACCAGGAGGGATCTTAAATAAGCTTGGGAGGGAAATACAAAAAAAAAAAAAAGAAAAAATCAGTAAGAATATTTTTTTCTGCTTTTTTTTTTTTTTTTTTTCCTTTTTGTCTTTTTTCGGGACCGGCAACGGATCGCAACCCTCAGTGTCGCACCCGTACCGGACCGGGACCGGCAACGGGATCGCAACCCTTGGTGTTGCTCCTGCACCTCGCTCAGCCAGTGAGCGGCCGGTCTGTATGTGGGATCCGAACCCTCGGTGGGAGCGCCACCGCACTCCCAAGCGGCGCACTGTAGCAATGCGCCACTGGGCCGGCCCTTCTTCTGCTTTTATATCTATATTATTTACAAGGGAAAATGTATACAAGTTTACTAATATGGGTATTCCCATATGCAAGTGGATGTGAATTGCTATCATAGATAAATACCTGTTTTTTTCTCTCTCTCTTCCCCTTCCTCTCCCTCTTTTCTTCTCTCTTTGAGATTTCACATCATACTATACTTTTTGCACAGTTTTTCTAAAACTTGAAAAAGATTTGCATTTGTTCCTACTTTGTTTAATTATTTTAGTAGGCATATGCAAACAAAACTATTAAATCACACACGAAGTGTAATTTCCACAGATTTTCCTTGATTTATAATATAAGGCTGGTTTTGAAACTCTATATTGCATTACCGATCTGCTAAGCCATGCAGTTTCTGTATATAATTATTTATGAAATTGTATTAGAATATATGACAATCAGTTTCATTTAAATTATTTATTTTAATATACTTACAAAAATGAAATTAGACACTAAATGTTCTAGCACATGACCTCCAGATGTACTTGACATAAAATTGATAAAGTAGGAATATAGTTAAATATTTGTTCATTAAGGAGATTACAGAGGGCAACAGCAATGTAAAGGATTGTATTAAGTAAGGTTGCATTAGTAAAAATAAAAAATCCTCTAGGGCAATTATAATGATTATAAGCCCTGGACATGCAAAAAACTTCTTTAACATGTCTGCAGAAATTCATTTAAAGGTTGATATGTTGATGGGTAATTATGCTCAGCTATTCGCTGACCTCTTCCCTGGGGCCTGACTCCAAGATGGAGATTCATGACTGATGTGTTTGAACTTGTCAGTTTTAAGAGCTAGAATCTTTTTCTTTTCTGAGTGCATACTAAACAGGCTTTGGTAATTATATACCTATACCAAGACCAGGATATGATTTAGTCCTTTTTTAAATGACAGTGAGATTTGACTTCCTTATTTGTGCAATATATATTTCAGTTCATCGGGTAATCTGCATTCATTTTGAGAGTCACTACCATGTACAACACAATTGCCAAATGAAGAATGTGAGTGCCATCTTCTTATCTAAAGTATAGCCACACAGTAGGTTTGAAATGACCCTTCTTTTCCCTAGGAAACCGCATGTCTAGAGAGCCTAACTTGCACCTATGTACATGGAAAATAAATTATGACCCTTGCTGTCACAATCCTCTTTCTATGCATTTCCAGAATCTTTCTTTTAAGAGGGTTTAGCAATATTTGTTAAATACTGAGCATGTGTTAGAGCTGATCTCTTTATAAAAAGGATATAAAATGAGACACATATGGATACTTGCATAGTAGATTCAGAGTTGTTGGGAAAATGGAACAATTTAATCAGGCTCCCTCGACTGCCTGTCTGGTTGGGGTGGTGCGGCACATTCTTTGTAAGCAAATTGTGTGTGTGGGGGTGGAGTTAGTGTGCATGTGTGGCACCGCAACCTTGGCTGGTGTCTGCCTCAGGCTTCTGCCCTACATGGCCATGCTCTTGGACCTACGGCTTCCAAGGACCTGTTTGCTGGTTACCTAGCTCATAGACCTGCATGTGAGGGGTCTGGTAACCCAGCCTGGCATGTGAAGAGTTTGTGACCCAGTCTGTGAATGGGCTTGAGGGGTCTGTGAGCTCCAGACCCAACCCTAGCTTGACGATTGGCCTAGTCGGATTACAGGCAGGTAAAAGAGCTTTATAATTGGAGTTGTTGGTAGAATTCTTACATTAGCCTAGCTCTATAAGAGTGTTAATAGTTAAAGCAATATTTAAAAATTTAAGTATTACATAAATACAGAGATTTAGACAAAACAACAAAGGTACATGGGAGAACACTTTACTAAAGGAAACTTTTATGAAACTACAGAGTCAATCTACTCAAATATATTAAAACTAATAAAGTAGATATTAAAAGATAGTAAATCAAGTAGATTCTCTTCTATTATTTATGTATACATGAATATTTCAGTCTTTACTTTCTGAGCCTTCACTGAAATAACTATGTTCTGATGGTCATTACTCTAATTTTCAAATAGTGGAAATAAAAATTTAAGAATAGATAATTTTTAAGTCATGTGCATTAGTTTGCTAGGGCTGCTATAACAAAGTACCACAGACTTAGTGGCTTAAACAACAGAAATTTATTGTCTTACAGTCTGGAGGCTAAAAGTACAAATCAAGGTATTGGCAGGACTGGTCCTTCTGAGAGCTCTGAGGGAAGGATTTGTCCAAGCCTGTCTCCCTGGCTTGTAAATGGCTGTCTTCTCCCTGTGACTTCTCACATCATCTTTATTCTACGTATGTTTTTGTGTACAAATTTCCCCTTTTTATAAGATCAACAGTTGCACTGGATTGGAGCCTACCCTAGTAACCTCACTTTTAACTTCATTACCTCTATGAAAACCTTATCTCCAAGTAAGGTCACATTGTGAGGTACTGGGAGTTAGGATTTCAAGATGTCCCTTTTAAGAGGACACAATTCAACCCATAACAGATTTATTGATGTATAATTTAAACAGGGTAAAATTAACTCTTTTTAAATAGATTAAAATTAATATACAAATGTAATCACCACCACAATAAAGATGTAGAATAGTTCCAAAACTCCAGAATGTTCCCCTTATCCTTTTGGTAGTCTGCCCTCTCCATAATGTCAGTGCTTGGTAACCACCGATTTGTTTTGAGTCCTATAATTTTGTCTTTGCAAGAATATTATAACAATGAAATCATACCTATATCTATTAGAGTCTGGATTTTTTCACTAAGCATAATGTTTTAGAGATTCATCCATATAGTTGCATGAATTAGTGGATCATTCCTTTTCCATTGTATGGATGTATTTATCTATTCATTTTTCAGTGGACATTTAGATTGTTTGCATCTTTTTGGCTAAAAAAAATTCTGTAAAAATTTGTGTACAAGTCTTTATGTGGGCATGTTCATTTTTAAATTTTTTTTTTAATCCTCTTGGGTCTGGTCTCTCAGTCATATGGAAAGTGTACATTAAATTTTATAAGAAACCACCACACTATTTTCTAACCATTTTGCATACTCACCAGCAAGACATGAATGTACTATTTGGATTTTGACTCCATCAGAAATTTGCATTTTATGTGTTTTATTTGTTTGTCTGTTAATTTTAACCATTCTAGTAGGTTTGTTCCGGTGCTTATTATGTCTTTAAGTTAAATTTCCCCAAAGACTGACAATGTTGAACATTATTTTTGTGCTTATTTGTAAATTGTATTTCTTCTTTTGTGAAGTGTCTACAAATCTTTCACTCATTTAAATTTTTAAAATTTTTTTTAATTGACACACAGTAATTGTACATATTTATAGGGTATAATTTTATGGTTTAATACGTATGTGTTGTATAACATACCAGAGGCTGGAGAGGGCAGGTAAAGGGGAGGATGGTGTGAGGTTGGGCAATGGATACAAAGTTCCAATTAGATAGAAAGAATAAGTTCTGGTTGTCTTTCAGTCATTTGTTATTGTGCTGTTTGTCTTATTGAGTTGTAAGAGTATTTTTTTTAATTATCTTTAGTAAGTCATTTATCACATATATTTTTGTGAATATATTTCCTACTTGTTGATTGTTTTTATTTCCTTTACAATATTCCTAAAAAGATTATAGTTTTGAAGAAGTCAAAATTATCAAGATTTTTATTTACAGTTGGTGTTTTGTGTCCTATCTAAAAAATAAGGAAAAGACTTTCGTATACATTTTCTATGAGAATGTTTGTAATTTTAGGCTTTGCATCGTGATCATGAATCAATTTTGATTACTTTTCTTATGTGGTATGGTGTAAGAAGAGGTTAATTATTCATTTACTTATTTATTTTTGATTGTGGATATTCAAATGTTCCAGTAACATTTGTTCAAATTATTAAATTTTCCCATTAAATTACCTTGGCAACTTTGTTGAAAATCAATTAACCATATATTTGTGCGTCTCATTCTAGAAATAATATTCTATTCCATTGCTGTATATATCTATTGTTAAAAAACTATCACACTATTTTAATCAGTATATTTAATAGAGTAGCCTGAGTTCTCCAGCTTCTTTTTAAAAAATTGAGATATAATTCACATACCGAAAATAATCACAAATTTCAAATGTTATAATTCAATTCACAAGTTTATGCAACCATCACCATTATCTAATTTCAGAATATTTTCATCACTTGAAAAAGACACCCTGTACCTACTGGCAGTTACTCCTCATTGCCCTGCTCCCAGTCCTTCATCTGTGAGGTTAGCTGATAGGACCATTGCTCTTAGGGCCAAGAGGGTAGGACCCCTGACTCCACAGGATGAGACAATGGAGCCACCTCCCTGTTTGGCTCAGAGGACAGAACATTTCGACACAAGGACTCAGGCCTTGAAATCTAATGCAGTTTGCTTTACTAGATTTCAGACTTACTTGTGACTCTTTGTATCTTTCCAATTTCTCACTTTTGGAATAGGAATAGCTATCCTATGCTTGTCCCACCATTGCCTTTTTAAAACAGATAACTTGTTTCCCAGGTTTCACAGATCTACAGATGGAAGATTTTGTCCCAGGATGAGCTATATACAAAGTTTTTTCCCATACTTGATTTTAATGATTTAGAACATTAAATTTGTTGCTTTTTGAATTGATTATATTTAGATGCTATTTTGGATTTATAGTTGATACTAGAATGGATTAGCACTTTGGGGGATATTGGGATGGGATGAATGTATCTTGCATGTGAAAATCACATGAATGTTGGGTACTGGGGACAGAGAGCTGGCTGTTTGGGTTGAATTATGTTCTCCTCAAAACATATGTTGAAGTCCTCACATGCAGAACCTGTGAATGTACCTTATTTGGAAATAAGGTCTTTTCGGATATAATCAAGATAAACTTATATTTAATTAGAGTGGGCTCTGATCTAGTGATAATTTGGATCCAGACACAGGATGGATTCCATGTGAAGACTGAGGCAGAGATTGGAGTGATGCATACACAAGCCAAGGAACACAAACGATTGCTGGCAACCATCATAACCTAGAAGAGGCAAGGAAGAATCCACCCTGAGAGGCTTTGGAGAGAGCATGGGTCTGCCAGCACTTTGATTTTTCATGCTTGTAGTCTCCAGAAATGTGAGAGAACAAATTTCTATTTTTTTTAAGTCACCCAGTATGTGACAATTTGTTACTACAGCCTGAGGAAACTAATACAGATATTTAATTTTATTTCAAAGTTGTTAAAAATAAGGATGTCAAAAGGGTCCAAGAAGTGGGTAGTATGTCTTGCCTGTACCCCAGTGGTAGCCATCATTTTACACATACCTCTGCCTGCCTCAATTCTTTCTCATCAACATGCAGAAGACTGTTGAATGTGCATGCAAAATCCCTTTTTGTTTGGGGCTCCCAGTCATCCTAAACTGATATATTAGCCAAGAATAAACTTTTAAGATTTTAGTTAAAATTTTAGCTAATTCTGTTACTGGACCAGATATTCCAGGTACTTGGGACTCAGAGTCATAGAAATGAACACCAAACCAGTATACAGTTGAGCTAGCAAGGGTTATTGAAAGACAGCTTTTGCACAAGGGAGCCAATGCAAAAGAGAAGTGTTGCTCCCTGAACATTTAGTGTGAAGGGCTTTTAAAGGCAAAAAAGGTGGGTGAGGGCTTTGGGAAAGAGTATGTGATCTCCGGTCTCTTGATTGGGGATCAGTTGGCCACAGTGCATTTTGTTTTCAATCTCAAAGGTAGAGGCTTTGTTCCCTTGAGGCCTGTAAAGGAATGTTTATATAGTGGAGATAAGCAACCTTGGGTAATGACGTGTTTGTGAGAAAGGGACATACTGGTGTCTTTAGGGCTTATCTTTAGCAACTGCCCTCCTTGATGTTTCCTAGAAAAGGACATGGTCTGTTGCCCTAGGGTCACTGCTGTATTTCTGACATGTAGACTAGTGCTGGGTTCTTGGTGTGGAAAATAAAATGGAGTCTCTCCTGAAAGCCTGACTCCTGCCTTATTTCCTCCTGAGACTTTTTATCCTCCTTATTCTTAAGGGGTGTTGAGGAATGAAGATCTCTTTCTTCTGTAACTTCTTCAGTGCTGAGCCTGGTAGGTTGACACTACCTGTCCAGAAGCATAAAAGTTTCAAGCTCCCTGTTCTAAGGAGAGACTTGAAAGGGTCTCGTTCTTGGTCAAGGTGGGCTGTTATCCATGTGCCACCATTAGTTTAACTTGGAATTGCTGTTAGCAGGAAGATACAAATTTGATCAGCAGGTTAAAAATGCATGATCCAAAAACAAGCAAAAGGATTATGATTATCAGAGGTCCTAGGTATGGTAAAATCCAAGTCGAACTAGGAGGGCCTTCCTTAATTGTTGACCAAATGTCTGAGGCTGAATTAGTTTTTCCAAAGCCATGAAGCTGCTTGACCTTGTTTTAGACTTCTTTGATGTTAACTTCTACTTCCCCCAAGGTGTTAATTCAAATGCAGGATGATGAGTTAATAATTGTGCATACTCCCACTTGTTCAGAAAATAGGTAGTCTAGATGTCTTCAGTTATCCAGCACCACACTGGCTAGGGAATCTAGAGATGTTTGTAACCCTTGCAGAGCATTTCCATTGCTTTCGGCTAGGTTGGCAAGTGTGGAAGTTAGGTTCTTAAAGGTAGATTCATGGTAAGCAACCCCTCCCATGAGGCTGCCAACCCAATAACTGCACCAATGTCAGTCAAAATTAAGCCATTAGTCCTTTTTGACCTGCAGATTATTTTATAAACAGTGATCCTCATCAGGGGCCAGATTGCCTAGTGTTCATTGTCTCATAAATATTGCACTGTCTACACTTGAGTGTGCCCTTGCTAAGAGAGGTGAAGGAAATCTTCTTTTAGAGAAATGGAAGTTTGGGGGCCAATTTATGGGCAGCCAGTTTGAGGAGTCTGCACATAAAAAGACATACCCTGATGGGGCATAGGCTTTCTTAAGAAGGGTCATGTTGAATTATTTAACTAACTAATGGGGCTTGTCTGGGTTGCAATCACTTGAAAGGTCCAAAGTCCTGGGATAAATCGATGGTCTGTTTTCATTCTAGGCATATTGAACATTTTAGTGTTCTTGGACAGTACAGTGGTAACATGGTTTGTTTTCAGTGGGAAGTTTAGGAGCTGCCCTCCTTTTGCGGTTCCAACGTACGGGGTCCTTCTCCTCCCCTTTTAAAGCCTCATAAAGGGATTTAGCTATTAAACCATAGTCTGGGATTCACAATATACAAAACTCATTAAGTCCTAAAAATCCATGGAGCTTGTTGTGGGTTCAGGGCATGCTTAGATAAACAATAGCCTTTTTCCTGTCAGGGGTCAAGGACCAGGCCCCAGGAGTTAAAATGAAACCCACATATTTTTCCCATTGTAGGGAAATTTGTGCCTTTGGGGGAGAGATTTTGTATCCTCTTTCTGCTATAAAATTGAAGATTTCCAAGGCATTCTGATCTGAAGCTTCCTTGGTCCTGCTGGCTATTAACAAATCATCTGCATGGCACCCCTTCTTTTAGATATAAACCTCTTAATTCTCTCACTAAGGCATTCCTGAAGATATGGGGGCTTGTCCCTGGAACATTGGGTGCACTGGATTCTGTCATTCGTTAAATGATCTTGCCATTCAAAGGCAAACAAGTATTGGGAATGAAGGTGTAATGGTATACAAAAGAAAGCATCCTTCAGGTCTAACACAGTAAAGTATGAAGATTTTCAGGGTATCTGAGTTAGTAACGTGTAAGGATTAAGGATAATTGCGTGGATAGGGATAACAGATTCATTTACTGCCCTTAAATCTTGTACAGAATGATATTTTCCATTGGCTTTTTCATGATAAATATGGGGGTGTTTCAAGGGTATTGACAAGACTTAATTAACTCATGGTGTTAAAAACTTTTCTAATAAGAGCTGAATTCCCATTAAAATTTCTGGTCTTATGGGGTATTGTTTTTTCTGTGGATATGTTACTCTGGGCTTTGGACTTTGTTTTTATCTGTATGGGTGGTATGTTTAAAGCCTTCCCTGGGACCCCATTATCCCATACTCTTGCATCTGCCTTCTCCCTAATCTCTGGAGGGATAGCAGTTAAAACAAGCTCATAATCTTGTATCAAAGTTAAAAAAAGAAGTCTCTGGCTAGGGTCCACAGATACTTCTGTCTTATCTTGGGTAAAGCTAATAGTTGCCCTGAGTTTATGAAGCAGATTTCTCTCCATAGGGGAATGGGAAATTCTGGCACAAACAAAAAGGAACGAGTTAGTGAGTAGTGCCCATTTCACAGATAAGGGGAAGATAAATTGTCTTACCTTAGGCTTTCCATTTTCCCCGTTGCCACACAGCCCAATTGAGGGGGGGCCACCAGGGTGAACCAGGGCAGAGTAGGAGGCTCCAGTGTCCACAAGAAAGTAGGTTTTCCTACATGCCACTTCCAGGGTGACCCAAGGCTCCTCAGGGAGGATGGTGATGGTAGAGGCCAATGCTGGTGCCACTGGCGGTTTCAGACCCCGCCACTTGTAAGATTTTTCTGCCAGGCTGGCCAAAATGGTCATCTGGCTAGGTCTATCCAGTTGGGAGTCTCAAAGTCTTTTGGGGTACTCATTTTTCCAGCTACCCCTTTGTCAACAGATGGTGCACTGATCCTTATCCATTGGCGGTTTTCTAGTGGGTCTTCAACCATCTCACCTGTCTGGGCCACCTGGGGGCTGAATTAGAGCTGCAGCCAAGAGCTACATTTTTTGACCAGTTGTCTATCCTTTTCTGCCTCTTCTGCCTTATCTTAGTTATTGAAGACCCATTAGGTCTCCTACACTAATGTGGTCAGGGGTTCTGCTGCCCTGTCTGACTCTTCTGGAGCTTCCTTCTGATATCCAGAGCTGACTGAGTGAAAAAATGCATAGCTAACAAAGTTCTTCCTTTGGTCGATTCTGGATTGATGCTAGTGTACTTAAATAAAAGCTTCAGTCAGTTGGCTTAGGAACATTGCAGAATTTTCATGTTTCCCCTGTTATATGTCTCTCACTCATAATTTAGTGGCTTAATGACACACTTTTTCATTCCTTCTGATACACACACAATACAATGTTCCGTTTTAGCTTTGTCCATGTCATCCCCATAGTCCCATCAGGGGTCGACACTAAGGACTGCCTGTGCCCCAGGTCTGTGGGTCACATGGTCAGGGCTGGTAGCATAAACCATCAACATATTCCCTATCTTTCTTTAAGATTCTCTCTCTCTCATCTGGGATACAACACTGGGCAAGTATAATGGTAACATCTTGCTGTGTCAAAGAGGAAGTAAGACTCAAGTGAACAAATGCATCTCTCAACTTGTCATGATTTCATGAAACTGTCCAAAATATTCTTTGCATTTACCTAAATCACAGTCACAGAAAAGGCAACATGGACCCATATAGTTCCTCTGACCCTGCTCAGGACATTGCTTAAGGGAAACTAGCCAATGGCTGCCTAATATTTAGTACCACTATGGGTATTTGCTAGACTGGACTTATTTAAGGGTGGATACAAAGAAAGATATGGGGAAGGTGCAGGGTCTGAGGGAATAGGAAATTCTGGAGGTGAAGGAAGAGGTGGGAAAGAGGCTGAAAGTTCTGGGGCGAGGGGGTAGGAGGAAGAGTGGTAAAGGGGCTGTGGCCACTACATCTAGAGGGTCTACTTCTGCCACAGGAGCCCTAGGTGGTAGTTGGTAAGCAGGGTCATTTAACAAGTTAGCCTCAAAATTAGCTGTTGTAAAGGGCATTACCACTGCTGATACACAAATCTTGCATTCATCAGCTAATTTTGGCTCTTGATATAATTTCATAAAGGCCTGCATGTAGGGGATTTCTCTCCATTTCTGATTTCTTTTATAAAGTAAGTCCAGCTTTAAATCATGTTAAAGTTTAAAGAGCTATTTACTGGCCATTTGTCCTGGTCATCAAGATGATACATAGGCCAGGCAGTATTGCAATAAAATGTTAACTTTTCTTTTTCAACTCATCTAATTAAAATTGTTCTCAATTACTTAGGATGCACTCCTCGGGGGAATTTCTTGGTATTCCTGGTGTGTTTCTCATGACTGGATTCTCAATATAGCTTGTATCTTACTATCAATAGGCCTGGGGCAGGTTGTAAAGCCCGGGACCTGGTGTCCAGCTGGTAATAGAACCATTCTTGGTCCCTCTTGGCAACCATCTCTAGCTGGCAGGGAAACCTTAAACACACCAGAGAAGCCAACGAAAGCACCTGGGGCTTTCCTTGAGTCACTCTAAAATTCAGCCATTTTAATTCTTCCTATTTAACCCAATTCCAATCACAGCTAAGACTTAGACCATATTCTCTTCTTGCATTGAAACAATGAAACAAATGCCCAATTAAACAAAAGAAAAGAGAAAAGAAAGAAATCTGAGAATTTCTCCATGCAACTTCCCAGATGGACAACAGTAGGTTGTCACATACACAGCAGGAGAATCCCGATGGACACTGTGTGCATCGAAGTGTGAGGTGATGCAAAACCTCAAATGTAAAATTCTCCCCATGATACCTTTTTCTGACCCTAAAAGTATTTCCTGTGATCATAAAGAGCAGCAAAGTCTATAGGGCCTTCCAGTGTACCCATAAAATATCTGTACCAAGGGGTGTGAGGGAATCCATCTGCCTGCTGCCCTACTGAGGTGATGAAGCTTGATTTCTCCTAAATATACCTTAGAGTCACAAATCCTGCACTCAAACCATCTGGCCTGGAGAGAAAAGAAAAAAAGCAAGAAGACAAGAAAGGATAAAAGTAAAAGTAAACCAGGCTTGCTCCCCAAAATTTAGATTCCTTGCAGGACCAGAAATGGCACGCACCAGCCATGCAAGGAGATCATGCAAAATCTGGGTGGCCGCTTTTCCTTGGGATAGTCGTGAAATCACAGCTCCCTAAGCAGTCAGTAATACAAGTGAAACCAAGAAATAAAGATACTATCAGTTACTGTCACTGATTGTACTTACCTCATTTCTCTTGCCAGAGAGTTCAGCACAGCTGGGCCACCATGATAATTCCCATGGAAATATGTCCCTGTAAGCCTGAGTGCACTGCTGTGGCTAATTGCTTGAGACACTGAGATCTGAAGGAGAGACCCAGGCTGCCTGGCAGGGCCATGCCCCTCCTGGCTGGCTATTCATGAAAGCTTTTACTGGACCAGATATGCCAGATCCTTGGGACTCAGAATCGTAGAAATGAACACTGAACCCAGTATACAGTTGAGCAAGTGAGGTTTATTGAGCAATAGCTCATGCACAATGGAGCCACCAAGAAAGAGAAGTGTTGCTCCTTGAGCATTTAGAATAAGGGGGTTTTATAGGCAAAAATGTGGGGGTGAGGGGCTTGGGAAACAGGATGTGGTCTCCAGTCTCATGATTGGGGCCTTCATCAGTTGGTCACAAGACATTCTATTTTCAGCATCAGCAGGTGGGGGCTGATGATTATCCTCTTTTGTTGGGGCCTCATTGTTCCCTTGGGGCCTGTAAAAGAATGTTTACACAAGTGGTTTAAGCAACCTCAGGTAATGACATGTTTTTGGGAAGGGGACACATTGGTGTCTTTAGGGCTTATCTTTTTTTTTTTTTTTTTTCCTTTTTGTCTCTTTTTTTTTTGTGACCGGCAACGGATCGCAACCCTCAGTGTCGCGCCCGTACCGGACCGGGACTGGCAACGGGATCGCAACCCTTGGTGTTGCCCCCGCACCTGGCTCAGCCAGTGAGCGGCCGGTCTGTATGTGGGATCCAAACCCTCAGCGGGAGCGCCGCTGCGCTTCCCAAGCGGCGCACTGTAGCAGTGCGCCACCGGGGTGGCCCCTTGGGCCTATCTTTAACTGCTGCCCTACCTGGTGTTTCCTAGAACAGGATATGGTCTGTTGCCTGTGGGGCCTCTGCTGTGTTTCTGACTTGTAGACTAGTGCTGGGTTCTTGGTGCAGACAACAAAATGGAGTCTCCTGTCAGCCCTGTCCTTACTTCTGCCTCATTTTCATTTTCTCCATTTTTATGGTGGCCATCCCCTTTTTCATGTCTACCAAAAGTGAAACAGTTATTTCTCGTAATCATTTTTGGACAGTCTTGTCACTCTTTGGAATTCAGTTATCTTGGTGGCCTTGTGACCTCAGCTCTTTGAAGGCTCAAAAGAAATTGCAGTTTTGTAGATTATCTTTTTTCATTGTTAGATGAGAATGGCATTCTCTTGTGTCTTTCTACATCTTAAGTAGGAGGACAAGTCCAATAACTTTATAATTACTTGATGTTTACTATAACCTGAAGTACAAACAATTTCACATCAGATATTAACCAACCAGTTAAAAAGCTATTTACTTGACCTTGGAATGGTATTTTATTTATAAGATAAATATATTCAAACTAAAAAAAAAACAACAAAAAAAAACTTCAACTGAAAAGAAATAAAACAATAGTAGTAAATGACAATATTCAGAAAATTACATTAGCCTTTGTCTTGGAGAAAATTAAAAAGTCAGGAATATTATGACTTATGCATATGCTCTTGTATATTGCTATTACTCTCATACTATCCCATTTACTATGTGCCACCAGAGTGATATTTCTAAAAGAAAAATATGATTATGTCGTCTACTTGCTTCTAATCTTAAGTAGTTCCTCATTGCTCTTAGAGCACAGGCACATTTCCATATCTTATCATGGCTTTTAAGGCCCTGAATGGCCCTGGACCTACTGGTCTCTCCACTGTTATCTTTTCATTCCTTCCTCCCACTACATTTCACACTCCTATCATTTTGACCTTATATTAGTTCCTAAAATACACCCTGCTCTTTCTTTCCCCTGCAACCTTACACATGCTTTACCTTATTTCTAGATTAATCTTTCTTCTTCCAGCCATCATACCACCTTAACATGCTAACTCCTTTTCTACCATTTATGACTCAACATAGAAATTACTTTTTGTGGGTAGTCTCCAGTACGGCATTTCTCCAATATAGCACCTTGATATAGTTTGGATATGTTTTCCCTCCAAAGCCCAGGTTGAAAATGAGAAATGTTTTCAGGAGAAAAATTCAAGGGTGCAGTAGAAGGACTGGTTGCTGAAGACATTAGCATGGCTCTGAGGCAGCCAGATGTTAAGAGCCAAGACAGTGGGAGAAGGCCACCGAGAGCATTTCAGAAGTCTTCCAGGACACGCCTCCCATCTCAGGCCCAGAGGCCTAGTGAGAGTGAACGGTTTTGAAGGACAAGCTCAAGGTGCCATTCATGGGCTCACTGCTCAGGCCGACCTTGAGAAGCTGCTTCTAGCATCAGCACCCTTCTGCTCCAGCTGCCTCGGCTGTCCCTGCTGTAGCTAAATTAGCTCCAGATGTGGTTGACCCATAGCTTTGGAAGGTGCAAGTCAGAAATCTCAGTGGCATCTACGACATGTAAAGTCTTCAGGCTGGCACAACACAAGAGCAGTGGAGGTGTGGTGGCTTCCACCCAGATTTCAGAGGATGTATGGAAAAAATTGGGAGCCCAGGCAGAGACCTGCCACAGGGACAGAGCCACCATGGAGAGCTCTGTTATAGCAAAGCAGAGCAGAAAAGTGGGGTCAGAGCCCTTGCAGAGAGCCTACACCAGGGCAATGCCTAGTAGAGTCACGGGAGCAGGGTCGCCACCAGGACCCCAGTACTAAAGAGCTTTTGGCAACATGCAAGACCTGCCTGGAAATGTTGCAAGCACCAGTGAAGTCCAGTGTGCCGTTCCTGGCAGAGCCATGGGGGCAAGTCTCCTCTTCTCTTTGGGGGCCCAAATCCACCACTAATTCCCAAGATGCAGGACTTGGAGTTAAGGGAGATTATTTTGGAGCTTTAAGATTTAATGTCCGCCCTGCTGGGTTTCAGAATTGTCTGGGTCTTGTTAATCCTTTCTTCTGGCCTATTCCTCCCTTTTGGAATTGAAATGTGTATCCAATGTCTGTTCCACCATTGTATCTTAGAAGTTCATAATTTGTTTTTGATTTTTACAGGTTCACGGCTGAAAGGAGTTTTGCCCTTAGACTAGCTGAGACTTTGGACTTTTAAGTAGATGCTGGTACAAGTTAAGACTTTTGGGACTATTGGGATGAAATGATTGTATTTTGTATATGAGAGGAAAGTGAGTTTTGGGGGGCCAGGGGCAGAATGACATAGTTTGGATATATTGTCTCCCTAAAGCCCATGTTGAAATCTGATCCCCAATGTGGCAGTGTTGGTAGGTTTTTGGGTCATGAGGGCAGATCCCTCATGAGTAGATTAATGCCTTCCCTGGGGGTAGGGGGTAGTGAGTGAGTTCTCACTTTATTAGTTCCCATGAGAGCTGGTTTTTAAAAGGAGCCTGGAACCTCCTCTCTCTCTCTCTGCTCCAGCCATCCACCCTCTTGCAATGTGATACCCTGAAGTCGCCACCAAAGGAGGCCCTCACCACATGTGTTCCCTGGACTTTGAACTTCCCTGCCTCCAAAACTGTAAGCAACACATATTTTCTTTACAAATTACCTAGTTTTAAGTATTTCTGTTATAAGCAACATAAATGGACTGATACACACCTATTTTTTTGTCCTTGTTATTGCCTGCATGTTTTTCCATATTACTTACAGTATCATAAGCAGTGGGAAGTCAGAGGTCTTTTCTATGCAGTGTGTTCTTGACTTTTCTAGCACCTAGTCACAGTAGCAGGCACATAGTATATATTTGTTGAATGTAAATGAGTGAATAATTTCCTATTTGTTAGTGTAATAACTATCCTTTATTTAAAAAAAAATAAAGTTATGAAATATCAGGCCATTTGACATGTTACTTTTATTTTCTAGATGAAATCCTTTCCTTTCAAAATCCATTATTAGTTTTTCTCTGAAAATTTATTCATTTGCCCTTACTCTTAGGATTGGTGAGTAATGTTAGTGGGCAGGAAGCACATAAAGGAAAACTAGGGCTTAAAAAAGGGTGACATCAAGATTGTCAAATCTTTTTAAAATTTTCATTATAGCACAGTGAATAGAATGACTCATTTCCATCAAGTTGTGCTTCAGAAATAAAAATGAACAAGTTGGACTTTATATTTGAATGCAGTTGAACAAAGGGATAACTTTGTTTTGAAAGACTTACTCATCATTTCACATTTTCTGATATATATATATCGGTACATGTGCTTACTCCACAACAACTTTCAATAAAGTTGAGTAATTTTACCTCAGTTTGCTCTTCAAGCATGAATTATACCAGCTGAGAATGAAAGCCAATTCGTGGCTCTGTTCATCATGTTGAAATAAAACATTGGCCTGTATATTTTTCAAATGAGAAAATAAGATTTTGGTGAAAATTAGTATACGTCTTACAACCAAAAAATTAATCTGTAATACTAACTATAAAAAAATTTATAATTATGTCCTTGCACTGTTTACAAATCTGTGACTTGTCTAAGTAAGATTCCAGTTTCCTAGAACCACATATTAAGTAATATAAAAGATATATTTTCAGATGATATAGTTTAGAGAAACAGCATTGATGTTGCAAATTGACTCAAGCAACAATTAGGCATGTATTTGGTTGTTTGGTTTTAGGTAGGTTTTAATATCCACTAAGGTGGGGTAAGGGTTAGCTACACACCCAAGACCGATCTTACTATTGATAAAAGCATGTTTTAGACTTAATTCTACCACACAGGCAGTCATTTGCTAATCATGTATTAACAAAAACACTGCAAGAGCCTATAAACTTGCTCTTTAGTCTTGATGAAATCCAGTTTTTTTGTAATTGCTTGTGTTCTGACAACACCTTGCCTATAAGGTTCAGTTTAGTCATATGGCAATGTCCTAGAAGCAGTCTAAGGTTATCCTTACAGTCAGCATCAGTAACCAGAAATCCTCCAATCTAATATCAGGACATAGGACTATTTAGCAAAAATCCTTTGGCCACCGTAACTATTTATGTTACGTAACAAAATTCCATTAATTTGGTGACTTATGAATGACAGAAATTTATTTCTCATTGTTCTGGAGGCTGGAAAGTTCAAGATCAAGGCATAGGGGAATTTGGTGTCTGGTGAGGATCTGCTTCCTGGTTCATAGATGACCATCATTTTGCTGTGTCCTCACATCGCAAAAGTGGCAAAAGATCTCTCTGGGGCCTCTATTACAAGGGCACTAATCCCATTCATGAGGGCTCCACTCTGATTACCTAATCACCTCCCAAATGCTCCACCTCCACATACCTTGGGGATTAGATATCAACATATGAAGTTTGTGGGGGGAAACAAACATTCAGTCTTTAACAGTTTTTAAGGGTAAACACTCTAGGCCTGGGTAGATTCTTAATTTATATCTTATTTATTTTCACGTACGAGCTCATTTCTATTACTCAGCATGTTAGTTATGGACCAAACAGTTTTCTAATAAAACCTGCTTTTGCTGTGATGTTAGCTGACACTTCTAGAGTGAAGATTCTCTATTTGGGAAACCATATACATTTTCTAGACCAGTGAAAGAAATAAATAGCATAACAGCTTGATGAATAGTTTTTATTTATTGAATTAGTTAGCACAAACTTTTTATATAAGTTCATGAGGAGCTGGGAGAAATTATCCTCCTCCATTTTTATTTAATATGTGTGTTTTGTTAAGTACTATTTATTCTCTTTTATATTTTATATTTACCTTTATAATTGCATTAAGCTTCGATAAAGGAAATCCCTACTTAATTATAAGGCATTTTTATTGTTACTAGATTGTATGTAATCTCTCAGGACTACCTAGGTATGATTTGTAGTGTACTTCTTTGAGAGTGGTGTTAAGTTCATTTTTGTTTTATAATAAAATGAGCAAAGAAAGCTTCATTTTTGAGAAATTGATATGAAGTACATGAGTTAAGTATTTCACCATAAAGTGTTACTGTTGTGTTTATGATATCAAAAATACTGAAAATAAAAATGCATAATATATGCTCCCATTTGAATGTGTGCATATTTAGATTTTCTTTAAAATGATTAATTTATTAACTAATCAGGTATTTACCAAATTCCTGCTGTGAATTAGACTAATCCATGACCTCGACAAAAAATAATGAGTCTTCAAAGAGATCTGTACCCAGAGAGAGAGAAAGAGAGAGATTTACTCTTAAAGGGAGAGAGTGAAAGAGGGAGAAAGAGAGAGAGTGAGGTGTGAACAGGGAGAGAATAAAGAGGGGTATTTGTAAAAGTGCTAAATAAATTGAGATCAAACTAATATAAAATGGCGGCCAGGGAAGTTTGGATAAGGAAGTATGGATAGTTGAAGTAATATGTGAAAAAAGAATTGATTTAGTCCCATTCAACCAGATGGCTATAGTGGAGGCTCAAACATTCTCTTGGTTGCTCAATTGCAAGCACCATGTGAAGTAATTCAATTTCATTACAAACATTCATCTTCAGAAATAAATTTGTTCTGTGTGATAATACATCAATCACAAATTTCTGGATGGTTTTTCTCCAAATGTTATGGGTGGTTAGCTAGATGGAATTAAGTGACTAAATTTTGGCCAATGAGATATATTTGAAAAATCAAGCCTTCAGGAAAGCCTGCTTAACATTGGCAACCCAGGTGGAATGTGCATTTTTTTTTTTTTTTTGGATGTGTCCTCTTTTCTTCCTCCTTTAATCTTGGGCTTGTAATGTAATGACTGATGCTCTAGCCATTATGGTCCACTAGGAGATATAAAGTTATAACCACAAGTTAAAAGGAGAAAAGAAGGACGAACGTAGGCTGGCTCTCTGATGACTGTAGATGACACATATCAGCCCTAGCTGGCTTACCTTCAGTGTTCTTTTCCATTAAAAATAAATAAATAAATGTCTTATCTGTTTTTTTTTAGGCCACTGCAATTATTAACACATTCATTGGACTAGAAAAATAAAGAGGTTTTCTAAATCTTTATTGAACTCTGTATTATTTTATCTTTCCTGTATCAGTAGAAAATGTTTCCATGCAATTTTCGATTTTATTTATGGGTAGAAATTTCAGAATCCCATTTCATTTCAGCAGTTGAGCCAATGCCTCGATGCAGCAGTAGCAATAAAGAGAAGAGGAGAGTTAAGGTTTCTTCCATCCCCTAAGTCTCTTTTGTACCCTTTGATTTTAAGCAGAGCATCCATACAAAACCTTTCTCCTGGTTCCTATTTTTCCATTGCTGCCCAATTCTTCCCATCATCATTATTTTCTCCTACTACTTTTCAAGACATTGAATGTGCTGCCTTCTAAAATTGACCTTTCCTTTATTTCCTCGATATTAGACTTCACTCTCTAATAACTCAGGACTTGCTGCAGCAGGATTTACTTTTAATGGTCGCCAGGGATATTCGGTGGTTAACGATTATGGAGTAGTTACTATGTGACAGGTGATATACTAAGCTCTTGCCTTGTATTTGTAAAACCAATAAAGTTTCTGTAAAACATTGTAAATAAATCTGAAATAAATAAAATCAAAAGCATAGAATTAGATCGAAGAACCTGTTTTTTCCAACAATAAAAGAAAAAAATTGAAATAAAAATAGACATGAAGTGAGAACTTAATGATTAAATGAGACCAAGAGCTAGAGCGACCTGTTGTTACATATGAAATTTATGTGGGTCCTGATCAAACAAACAAACTGCAAAGAAAATTATGACACAGATGAGGAAATTTAAACATTAATTACATAGTTGGTGACATGAAAGTAAATATTGTTTGTTTGTTTTAGATGTAGTAATGGTTAAATGCTATTTTTATAAAAAGGGCCACTATTTCTTAAATCATATACTGAAATATCTACAAACACCGTGCTCTGATAGCTGGGGGTTTCTTCATAATACTCTTTCCTAGGGGTCTATATAATCATTGAATAATGATTACTTGAAGTTTCATTATACTCTGCTTTTCAACTTTTATATATTTTTGTAATTTTTACAATAATAGAGAAAAATGGCTAGAAAATGATTTTCAGTCTGTATATATGAAAAACACGTGTATTTATAGCAAACTATTTTCCTTACCTGAAGAGGACAATTAAAAAACATGTCACAATTACATAAACCTTTACAATTTAAAGAAATTTAGAATGCTTTTACTGATGATATTACATTAAATTCACCTAACACCACAAAAAGTTAGGTGATGGTGTCATCCCAAGTTTTTCAAAAGAAATGAAAGCTAAGTTGTTCCTTTTTACCAATTATAATATCAAGTTAAAATTCCATTTCTTCAGGATCTTGAAACGGACAAGCAAATCTTGGAACTAACTTTCTGGCATTCCAACTTACACTTTTTTCATTTCATTTAAAATCAGCTGATATTTTCAATACCTATTTGTATCTGTGTGTGACTTGACCTATCAGAAAGCAAACGTGGGCATCTGCTTATATGGAATACTCATTAACAACTCACTTGCTGATATCGGAATATTCTTTTCATGCAGAGAAGTGATGCTTTCTCAAGAAAAATTTTAAAACAAACAAAAAAATAGAAGAAAAAAGTTGACGAAATCATGTAAGAGTAATTTACGGGGAAGGAAAAGAGTGACAGATTATTCATTACTAGGAATTCGAGTGTGGAGAATATAAGAACCATAGAGAAGAGAATAGTTCAGAATAAGTGAGGGTTATGAGAATCAGGCTCAGGTTCATGGCAAAATAGGCTGTAGGTCAATTTAGCCAAGGACCTCAGCCACCTGGCTTCTGCCACTATTCGGTATAGGCAAGAGGCTATAAGGCATAAAGGTTAACACTATTTTCTTTCTTTTTTTTCTTTGTAGATTTCAAAAGCATTACTTTATTTTCTTAGGAAACAGCATGAAGAAGTACATATGAAAGAAGAATTTGCATGTGAAATGTATTGCCATCTGGAAAATTCCTACAGAGAATTCTGTAACCTTTGTTTCTCAAATCTTATCTCTGTTCCATTAAAAATAGTTGATATTTCAAGCCTGGGAAAGGTAATATAAATGAGGATTATTGTGTACCAAGCCTACTAAGAGTCAATTTCTAAGGCCAAAGGCTTTGGAAAAACAAAATGTACTTCTCTTTAGATAATCATAATAAAAAAAAGTTCAAACATAAAAATAGTAGAAAATTGGTAGAATAATTCTCCCTCTGCAGTGAATACAAATTCAAAAACATTTTTAAAATAAAAGATCTTAATGGAAATTTTTCAATGAATGTTTGTGACATTAGAGATGGAAATAAAAAAGTTTCTGAGGCCTGACATCAGTTACAGACATCAAAGAAGAGAAATGGTCATGAGTTGGAGTGGATGAAAGATTTACAAGAACTTTGTCAATTAAACCCTTCTCTTAGAAGAAATTCTGGAAAAGCCACACATTTTGTGACTGTAAACAGTCCTTTTGTATAGAAGGGCTAAGATGCTGTGCCATGCTAAGCCACTGAAGAGATCCCATTCTGTCTTAAAAAAAATAAATAAATAAAAATAAATAAAGAAGAAGAAGAAGAAAGAAAAAGTAAGAAAAAGAAATAAAAAGCTTAATGTATATAACTGGATTAATTATAGAATTTTAGTATGGATATAAGAAAACAACTGAGAAGCAATATAATGCTTAAGAGTTCAGGATTTAGAATAAGATCACCGAGCTTCCCATTCTACCCTGGTTATGACCCACATGTATCTCTAAGACCTGACCTAATCACCTCTGAAATGGAGTTAAAATGGTTGTAAAGAAATTGAGATGTGATAATGCATGTGAAGTGCTTCACATGGCAACTGCATTATGTTCACTGTTCTATAAATGTTAGTGTTTATCGTCATTGTTGTCTTACTATTATTCATATTGCTAGTATTAGCTGGTGCTAATGTGATAAAATAAAAATGTTAAAGATAAAAAAACTTTATGACCAACTTGGAATACCTTTTGGATTTCAGTGGAAATTCCTAATTTAAATTTTAGCTGAAGTGGCTATCAAATTGATCTTAGACATAAATCTATAATTATCTTTTTCTGTATAATCACTGCCATGTAACATGTTACTCTGTGAGATCAAGCATGCACTACCTAGCCTCTCTAGGTTAGAGTTAAGATGCATGTAAATACAAAGTTTTACAGGTTTACCACATGACTCCCAAATGCAGGAATGGGTCTGGAGCATGGATTCCTAATTCTCAATGATGGATGAAAAACAGCCATGTAAAGTCACATCTAATTCTTCTTTCTTAAGGATCTCAAAGCGCAGTGATCTGCAGATATCTGATTGAGCATGACTGGGGAAATTTTGGAGAAAAGGTTGATAAAAAGAACTTCTGCATTTCAAATACTGGTGGCTTCTGCATGTCCTAACCCTCCCACGTTAGCACTTTTCGCTTTTCTTCCCATCTTCACCATTCTACTGTTACATTTCCCCTTGCTACAGGTTAATTGTGTCTCCCAAAAGTTCATGTATTGGAAACTTAATCTCCACTGTAACAATGTTAAAAAGGTGGGAAATCTAATGGTAGTATTTCAAAGGTGAGGGCTTTGAAAGAGTAATTAGATTGTGAAGAGTGTGCCTTTGTGAATGGATTGATCCATGGAGTAGTGGGCGTGGTTCTGACAGCTTTAAAAGGAGAGCACATGGTGGTTGCTCTCTCTTGCTCAGCCCATTCTTGTCATGTGATACCCTCTGTCTCCACAGGACTCTGCACTATGAAGAAGGTCCTCACCAGATGTGTTCTCTGGACCTTGGACTTCTCAGCCTCCAGACTGTGAGGAATAAATTTAATTTCCTTATACATGACCCAGCTTCAGGTATCATGTTTCTTATAGCAACAGAAAACAGACTAATACACCCCTTACGGATATGAAACTGGTGAGAAACATAGTGACTTCTTCAACACTAAATAATTGGGTACCAATGGTATAGAAAAACCCCCATAAGAGGTAAAGTATAACTTTAGAGTGGTACAGACGAGTTATTCCAATGATTCTTCTGTTAATTCAACATTTGTGCTAATTGCAGAAAGTAGTGTAAAGCCTCTTAGGTGCCATAAAACCTATACTGTTTTTTTTCCATGTAACAGCCACATCAAGTCGTTAACTGGCTAAACCAAACAATCCCTACATGATTCAGGAAATAGAAGGAAAATCAAAAGACCCACAAGAAATTTGTCAGTTCTCCTATGGATACCCAGTGGGTTTAATAATTTACTCAGTATAGTTGCAAAAAAGTTGTCAGTGGCCTCTCAGGATGCATAAAACTCAGATTTGTATAGACAACTCTCTTTTTAAATTAAAGGGTTGGAGAAGGTCCTTGTGGTGTTTTGTGGTATCCAGAGCTCCAGCTAGATGGGCAGTGCAGAGGAGCAGGCCCTGAATTTATCCTGGGAACTGATGGATTAATCTTTGATTATGTATATTGCTGTCTTAGAAGAAGACACTCAAAGACTGCACATAAGACAAAAGGTGTAATTTGGAAAATTCTGTGGTTTTACTGAGAGAAAAACTAAGAGTCATCACTGGATTTAAAAGAAATAAAGTAAAAATATAAGGTAATTTTTGAAAGATGCAATATTATCAGTCTACATTCAAAAAGAATGTGTCAATTCATCTCAGAAATAATGTATTTATTTTTCTTAATATAAAATGCATATTGGTTTTTAAAACTATTTCTATTAAGTTAACTAAAAATTTTATTTTTCCTTTAAGGACGATACTGTTTATTATCATTTTGGAGTGCATTCATCAATTGAATCTTAAGTATCCAAAATTTCAAAAAACTTAAATTATAAAGCACATGTAAATGTATGCATAAATCATACACAGGTAGATATGCAATAAAAGTAGACAGGTTTCTACTCTAAATCTACAAGGTATTTTTAATCTGAAGCACAGCTTAATCAATAAAACCATTGATGGAAAAATATAAAAAACCCTAAGTATCTTACACCTTTAATATTTTCTGGTTATGGTGATATGAAATAGCAAACATTCCTTTTTAGGCTATAAACCTTCATGTGGAGGGATCATGTGTGGTGTATATACAATGTTATTTATGAGCATGAAATATAGGACTGCTTTTTATCCAGAGGATTTATGGACAATGCTTGATCTTGCATGAAAATCCCATTATGTTAAATCCTGTTAATGATATATAAAAATATTACAATATAATTTTCCATCACATTAGTGATACATCATATCACATTGTAGTTTTCTTGTCATTAATATTGTATTTATGCCTTTAGCTAGAGTTAAAAAGGAAATTATTAATTACCTGTAACAAGAACTTTTTAATTGTCACATTGTTCTTCATGGTGCCTTTGGACACTAATATGTTTGCCTTAAACATAGACAGAAAAAAGAGACACTAATGTAAATTTGTATGGCATAATATGCATGATGTACTCATCTGAACGTCCAAATGAGAGCTGCAAAATCAGAATAGAAAGCAAAATAAAAATTATTCTGACCTCATAGTTAAAGGCTGAGTGTACCCATGAGATTAAGTAATTATTTTTTCTTTTCTCTCTGAAATGAAATTTTATAGTCATAAATGTAATGTTTACAATTTCTTTCCTTTTTCTAACCCCTATTTCTAGGTTCTTTCCTCTGTTGACTCCCTGTCCGACCCCTTCCCCTTGTCTTTCAATGCCCTGTTCCATTGGTTCTTAGTCATTGTTCAATACCGACCTTTTCCATAAAAAAAACTGTACCTATGCATTGGTTTTGTATGTCCTTTAATTATCCTTCTTATTCCTATCATCCTAACTAATTCCACTCATCTTAGTGGTTGTGACTTGACTCACTGATAATGCAATAATGGCTCTCTGACTTCAGTTTATGACAACACTGAGGGGTACCTGGGGAGATGCTGGTACAGGCTAAATTTCTGTCCTCAGAAGTGAATGAGTCCACATGTTCTGTAGCTGACTCAATATTTAATGATGGCACTTCTAATTTTATTAAGTTTTAGTTAGTAATTGAACCATTGTTTTGTTCATTTTTGAATTAAAACAAAAACTAAGCATCCAACATGACCAAAAGTTATGCTAGTGCTCAAGACATTTATAAAAACAAAATATATGTGTCAATGTTCTTCCATGTTATAGTGCTTCATTTTCAGGTTATTTGTCTTTATGTTCCCTCATTTGAAGACAAAATAGAATTTGATACAGGACTGTTAAAATCATTTACCAAGTTAAAAACTGAGTGGTTCAAAAAAAAAAAGGAGATATTTCTCTTATTTAACTTATTTAGTCAGTTCATTGGATTGATTTTTTAAAATAGCTATGTGGATAAGTAAAAAAGGAAAAAGTTCTAATTTTGTTGTGTATACAAAAATGCAACTGCTTAAAAATGCTCTTTTCTCTGAGCAGTCAGCACAGCAGAGAGATTAGTAATGCCAGCTCTGGAGTCAGACTCTCTATATATCCTGATTTCAATACCTACTAGCTGGATAAATCTCTCTCTACCTCGTCTGTAAAACAGGATCAAGGACAGTATATGTTACAAAGGA
The DNA here is from genome assembly GCF_000696425.1 of Galeopterus variegatus. NCBI lineage: Eukaryota > Metazoa > Chordata > Mammalia > Dermoptera > Cynocephalidae > Galeopterus > Galeopterus variegatus. The sequence goes on from NW_007726160.1 coordinate 359,836, forward strand.
TTTTTGTAAGGATTAATTGAGTTAATGTATGTAGTCTTATAGAATAATGCCTGGTATATAATAAATGCTTAATTAATATTTGCTATTTTTATTATCACTAATACATTTAATACAGAACATGCATTTATTGATGATGATATTAATAGATACAGTCACTTATTTCTATCCTGATCAGTTTGAAAAATTTTTGAGTTGATGTAGAGATAAAATGTCACGAAAGAGAAAAAAATCATAGAGAAACAAAAAGAGAGACGAATGAGCCGAATGAACCTCTCAAAATGTGGTTGAGAGAGCATATGCTGATTGTAATGGAATCTTCTTTTTCATTACACTTCCTTGTAGTAAATACAAAAAGTGACACATTGCATTATATTGTTTTTCCTTCTGCAATTCTCCTGTGTCTTGGAAAAAACAACACTGAGTGATATTTTCAATTTTATTTTGTTTTTGACCCTCATGGAAACTTTTGCCTAGGATCTTAGTTTTTATTTATGCCATTCAATATTCTGTTATATTCTGCATCCTGTTAATGCTGGGAATGAGAAAAGAGCAGGCTGTCTATGCCATACAAGTCCAGCAATGATAGTAGTGAAATGCTTTTTTTTTTTTTTTTTTTGTCTTTTGTACTGACCAGTAACGGGATCGCAACCCTCGGTGTCACGCCCGTACCGGGGACCGGCAAGGGGATCGCAACCCTTGTTGCGCCCGCACAGCGCTCAGCCAGTGAGCGGGAACCGGTCTCCACATGGGATCCGAACCCTCAGCGGGAGTGCCACCACGCTCCCACACGGCGCACTCTCCAGTGCACCACTGGGCCAGCCGGTGAAATGCTTTGAGAAAGGCAATTGTCATGTCAGCCCTTTGAATAGCAGAAGACATGATAGTAAAGAATCACTCAATAACATGCATAATTTACTGGGTTTTTCATAATTGTTGATATAGCATTTGTAATCCTGCTCTTAAAAAATAATCTGATTCAAACTTGATGTCAGCTAGGTCTGATCTTTATTAATAATTCATATTACCTTAATATTTTAATTTTACTTTTCAGTGGCTTTAAGTAACTAGTGAGCTTATCATAGAAGGATCAACTTAGTTACCTTAGTGTTATAAAACAGCATTTTATAGAATAAAGGGCAGTCAAGATAATCACCTTAATATAGTTACTAAGTAGAGAGTCCATGTGGGTGGGCGTAAAAGAAGCATATAATTGAGAGTATAGAGAGGCAGTGTATCATACTACTTTATAAGCAAAACAGAACATGACCTTCAATCACTGTTTCTCTTCTTCTGGAAGCTAATATTGCTGAATTTTGTGACCTCCTTTGTATTTCTAGTATCAATTTAATGAGCCTCCTATGCAAATAGACATTTATGCACACTGGCCATTTATGACATCTGGATGTTCTGGTAAATATTAAGACAATAAATAGATTCAAATGGTATTCGTATTATTTTATCACTGGCTGACGTATGTGAGGGGGTGATGGGAGGTAACAGAGAGAGCACATTTGTTATGACGTGTTATTTGCTAATATACTTATGAAAGAAAACATTAGAATGAGTCATTATTTTCTGGAAACCAGATTCTCCCCGGTGCCTTCTTCACTGCTGGATAAGTTAGTTGCTTGCATGTTAACCATTTCAGGGCCCTGATGACTCATGCCTATAAATAGCACACTGAATCCAATTCAAGCTTTCAAACACATGGAGAACACTAGGGAATTAAAAAGAAAAGGTACTGAAATTTACATATTTTCTAATGCTTCTGTTTAAAAAAAACCCTCTTAAACTAGCCTCAGGACATAACCGTGATGTCCATAAGTCACAGAGTCTCTGAGAATGAGTTCATTTTGTCTCTTAAGTCACAGCAAACTTGAACAATCTGTGCTTTTTATACATGGCAACAAACTTCCTTTACTCCTCGGCCCTGTGTGGCCAGTGGTCTTAGTGAGTCTAATTATTAAGTCCCAGGACACAGAATTGGCTCATGTTGGCAGTGATATCACAGTTTAGTGAGGTTTGGCATCGATAAAGTGTAGGTGTTAGATTCTAAAATAAAACAAATGCCTAAGAGTAAGGAAAACCTCTTAATTTCTTCCCTCTTATTATTTTAAGCTTAAGTTTAGATATACAGAAAACATGTGCCTGGCTACAGAGCAGCGTCTTTCTATGTGAACTTAAAGTACCTGTAAACCCTCCTCTTCAATATTTTTCTGATTCCTTTCCTCCCATAACAAGATGAAGCTTGGAAAAATCTTCATAGGTAGAAGTTATGCTGAGGTTTTTCTCCTCTAAAATACCCAGCCCACGATATTTTCTCGTGGGTGATGGGCAGACAAAATTGTGTAACAGTCAGAAGCTACTGTTAGGCATCTCAGCTCAGAGATGTAGTGTCTAGTCTGCAGGAGTTCTCTCTTGTTTCAGAGCTAAGACTCTCACTCAGTGAAAACTCTTGCTGAGAATCTCCATATTGATTTTATCAGTCTACCTTTCCTCCTTTATTTGCTGAAAATAAGAGAGGAGCTGGCTGTCTTTATAGCATTTGCTTTATAACAAATAACATCAATATCATTATAATACTACTTGCTATACAATATGCATGTATATAATAGATAGATGGATTTTATATGATCCATGCCTGAGCCAGTAATGTTATTCAGGAAATTTAATAGCAACATCATACATAAGAAGTCTGGACTGAGAGACTAGATTGGGGATCTGAATTTTAACAAAAACCAGTTGCTCAGTTAGGAGGCAAAAGATAAAATGGAAATACAATCAATCAAATCAATGCCTTATAAATGTATTTGACAGTATTATTGGGTACATTTTGTGTTAGTTATAAAATTATGGACCTTGTGTGCACCAATATATATGGACATTCATATGCAAAGCCAAATATATATACTTATCATATTAGTATGTAACAATAACTTTATTTTTAAAATAATAATGGTAATGAAGATAAATTGAAATACCTTTATCTTTCATCACTATATTATATTGGTTAAGAGCACAGGCTTTGAAACTGGATTTAAATATTGTTTTAGGAATTATAGCCACAACTGTTTCTAGAGACCACAAAGCTTACAAAAATGTGATAAATTAACCAGGTGTAAAATCATAGTCAGGGTAGAGGAAAATGCTAAAGACTTGATACATCAGTATGGGGATGTTTCTTTTAAATCATCTAAGCCTCAGATGATTTGCCATACTAGAAAGTGGCTACAGCCAGATATTCCAATTTTTTAAGGAAAGTCAGATATTTAAGTTGTTCTTGAAGTATATTAAATTATAATTAAGCATTTTCTCAATAATATCAATTATAAATTTTATTTATACTCCTCAAATTGAATGTTTTGGTCCTCAATTTTTATATATGTGGAATGAAGACATTAATGTCCAATTCATGCCATTTTTTTGAAGATTTTGTAAATCAGTTGAAGTAGTGTCTGGCACTGAGTAAGTAAAAGTTAGCAATCATCATTCTAATTAAAATATTTTACAGTTGTATCATTTATTCAATAAATACTTTGTGACTCTTATTTATCAGGTACCATCTAAATTTCTGCAAATCCTAAAAAAGTTTACTCCAGAGGAAAATTCAGATGAACTAGTTGATATTTAAACGATAAAAAGAGAGTGACTCCAGGGTCTCTTCTGTTCCTCCTGAAATTTACATAGTACCTGGCAAATAAGAGTCACAAAGTACTTGCAGTTTAACAAGGATCTATTGGTAAATGTTTAACAAATGGCTCACCAAAAAAAGGAGAGAGAGAGAGTAAGAGAAAAAGGGCACGAGAGAGTGGGCTTATGGGAATGAGAGGTTGAGAGAGCCATGATTTGTATGATCTGCCACTTTCCATGGTGTAAATGCTACTACAGTGGCTAATTTCAAGCTACTAATATGAGGTCACTGAATGGCTAATTTCAAGCTACCAATATGAGGTCACTGAATACAGAGTTGGGAAGAAATGCTAAAAATCTCCTCTTACAAGCCAGTTTGAGATGACTGCAGTGCACACTTGAAAATAAATCTTATGAGTGATGTGATATGGTAATTTGAAAGACAACAGTTATTATGTTCATGGTAAAGCCTGAACACAAAGAGAAATGTCTTTGTGCCAAAAGTCAAACATAACTTTTAAATGAGAGACACAAATAACATCAAGTATATAAAACTCTTTTATAGAGAAAGAAAAAATAAATGAAAATAGAATTTGATTTGAACTGGAAGGAGAAAGGCAAAACATAAGTATAAAGTTAACCTAGTTTGCCTGTTTTTTGTTTTAGATAGAGTTTTATATAGCAGGTTCTATGTGGTAGGTATGGTTCTGAGAACTTTATAAATGTTATGCTAACTGGTTTGAATAATAACTCATTTGAAAAAATAACTCATTAAAACTAATAGTCTTGGAATGTAATTATACTTTGATAAAAATAGCTGTATGCTCCACAGAAGACTAGAAGTGATTTTACTATGTGTAGAAGCTAGAGTCCAGAAGATCTGCCAGATAGAAGTTGTAATCATCCCCAGGGCCTGCATAAGGAACACAGACGGAAAAGAAGTTCTTCAATTGTAAATAATGTCTATATAATAAAATAATGATGTAACTAAATAGCTGTGATTCATAAAGCACATATGTACAGGCCACTTTGCAAGTATTTTTTGAGTTGTTTACATATTTATTTATATTTTGAGTACCTTACTATGTGCTAGGCACTGTGCTCATTCACACGATGGTAAAAACAACAATGGGAGAGATCACTGCTTTCATGGACCTCAAAGTATGGTTGGGAGCTTACATAGTACACAAGTTAGGGTTGGTAACACTAGCAGTTGTTGGCAGCACCAACCAAATCTCCTAAGTTCATTGGCTTTCAAATAAAAGTTTATATTTCCTTTATACAAATTCTAATGTGGATGTTCCTTTTTAGCAAATGGTCTATCACAATGTCATTCAGGAACCCAGGCAAATTCCATCTCAAGGCTCTGCCATCCTATAGGTCCTAAAAATCTGTTCTATTCAGCAGATAGAGAAAGAGAGACATTATCAGCTCAATCAAGAGAATTTTAAGGGCTGCTACTGGAAGAGGCACAATTACCTGCACTTAATCCCCACTGGTCACATCACTGCTAAGGTGGCTGGAAAAGCAGCCCACCTGTGCACACAAGGAATGGCATTGTCAGTGTTTGGATTTTGACCCTTCCGATAGGTATATAGTGTATCTTACTGTTGTTTTAATGTGCGATTCCCTAAAGACATAGATATTGAAAATCTTTTCTTTCGCTTACTTGCCATGTGTGTATCTTCTTTGGTGAGATGTCTGTTCAGTTTTTTTTATTTGTTTTTGTTTTTAATCAGGTTGTTCATTTTCTTATTGTTGAGTTTTAAGAGTACTTTGTATATTTTGGATAACAGTCCTTTTTCAAATATATTTTCCCAGTCTGCTGTTTGTCTTTTCATTTACTTAACATTGTCTTTCATGGAGCAGGAATGTTTAACTTTAATGAAATCCAGCTTGTCAATTATTTCTTTCATGTATCATGCCTTTGATATTATATGTAAAAAGTCATAATCACACCCTAGGTCATCTAGATTTTCTCCTCTATTATGTTCTAGCACTTTTATAGTTTTGCATTTTACACTTAGGTCTATGATCCATTTTGAGTTAATTTTTGTGAAAGGTGTAAGGTCTGTGTCCACATTAATTTTTTGCATGTGGATGTTCTGTTGGTTGATCCAGTATTATATGTTGAAAAGACTACCTTTTCTCCATTGTATTGTCTTCGCTCCTTTGTCAAAGATAAGTTGCCTGTATTCATGTGGGCCTATTTCACTGAGAGAAAAGGGAAATAAGTTTGATGAAAGCAGAGTCTCTGCACATATTCAATTTCTCAGTTAATGTTCGCAATAATCTTATGCATAGATAAAATGATTGCATCCATTTTACAGATAAAAATATTGAAGCTCAAAAAATATTAAATTATTTTCCCCAAGTTAACATACTTAGTTTATGTCAGAGCTGGAATTTGAAACCAGGTCAAGATCTTGCTGTATGAGAATGAATATGTAGAGGGTTTCTATTTGTTTGTTTGTTTTTGTCTTGCTTTGTGTTAAAAATTTGGGGAAAATAATTTAGATGATTTCAATCATTTTTTCCCCAAGAAAACAAGCTCCTCAATGTTTAGAATTAATCTCACTACCAGGAACTCAACAAGATCAAATTACATAAGAAAGTTTATCGTAAGCAATTTCTGGTGGTGGGTATGCTGCCAGTATGAATCTGGCCCTCACCTCATGCCACGAAGGGTGACAATCAGCATTGTATCTCATGAATATTCATAATAAAATAAATTTAAAAAGAAATAAATTAGTTAAAAAAAAATTTTATCCTACTCTTTATTTTCCAATTTGGGGATTTCATATAGATAGTAGACAAATTTTGATAATATCTAATGAATAAGCTCTATATAAAACCTATTTTTCTAAATAAAATACTATTTTCCAATTAGTATCAATAAGACATAAAATGTTGCCATGACTGAAGCTGTTAGCCTTGGTAAAGTGTGCAGAATAATTGTTTTATTATGGTTCTGACAGGTATTTGAAATGCCATTCTGCCGTTTTTGGAAACTAATAAAATATAGGTTGAAAAGAAAGATAAATAATTACAGATTATAAGCTCATATTTCAAATACCACCCAGCCCATGCCAATCTGGAAGTCACTAATTTGATTTAAGTCTATGTCGTAAAACTCCATTTGTCTTTGAATTGTCATTCAGTCTTCTATGACAAATTCTTAAAATACTTTCCTGAAGCATGCAGAACTTGATGAAATATCCTTAAAACATTTTAAACAGTTAATTGAAATAGTCAAGAATATTGTGAAAAGATCTGTTTTATTTATCTATATAGTTTCATTAGCAATATGAATTTATAAGCAGATATATTCACAAAGACCAAGTGACAGTACATAGTGAAGTAATTTTATACTGTAATAAGATGCTTTTATCATCTCTTAGACTTACTGGAAATGTATTTTCTTGGTCCTTTGGTAGGATACCAATAGGCACTTTAGATCACAGATCAAAAGATAGAAACACTTATTTTACATGAGAGAAGCAAAGAGATTTTCTATTGTCTTAAAATTCATTTTGCAATGTTGTATGAACTCATTTTGAAGTCTCTTTCTTGTCAGCAATAATATTTTGTTTCAAATTGAGACACATGTGTTTCTCTTTTGAGAAAGCTACTCATCTTAAACAGAGCAAAATTTCAAAACAGTAAGTTAGATATCCCTTATTTTTCATAACTAAAATCTTTAACTTTTGTGGGAAAAAAAAGTAAAAAGAAAGGAGACAAATTTCCATGCTAAAAAGTTCTACAGATAAAGTTTCCTACAAAAACAACTAGCTGACCAAAGGTGATACCGTCATCTAGAGATTAGCACTGGGAAGAAAATAAGCAAGACTAAAGCATTTTTGGTTTATACATCTGTCTATTAAAAGGACTTCCAGTCCCATAGCCCTATGTTGTTGTCAAGAAAGAAGTGGAAAATCCAGCTACAACAGTCTAGTAGGTCTATCATTATTCAGGATGAAAACACTGCTTAGTCATTCAGTAACTCAGAATTCTCTCTTTTTAGCAACTTAACACAGTATCATGAAACATCTGCCCCAGACAGTTTATAACAAGACTCCCTGCCAAAAATACATCAATTGTAAGGAAAACAGGAAACAGAGCATAGAGAAAGGCAAACTTAACCAATTTTCTGAGTCACCCCTTTCTTTGGACTCATCTTGTAACAAAACTCCATTCATTTAGGAGAGCTCAAAGTGTGAATTAGAGGAAAGGGTTAGAGGCTGCAAGTTATGTTAATTGGTCGAAACCAGCAGCTCTTCTAAGGGCTAGTTCTAGGCCAATTATAAAGCAGCAAATTCTGCTTTGACACCCTCTCCTCTCTCCTTTCTGTGTTCAAATAGCTCCCTTCTAGTTAACTACGGCCCTCATATCTTATCTGGCTTCCTGAGGCCTAATCTCTTCTGCACTAAAAACAGTGCAGTTAGTTAACATGATGATCTAATCAGTTAATATGATGACTAGTGAACTAGTGTAGAAACAATTGGAGGTTTTGTGAAAGATGATTTGGGGCACACAAACTATGTTGAAACTTATTCCGTTAGTAATAGCAACCAAAAATAATAATCAGAATTTATTCAGCCTTTATTATTTCAGTCAGTGAACTGATTGCCTTATTTTCGGGTGTTTGGAAACATTTACTGATCCAAAGTTTTAGGGTTTTAGAACCCAAAGGCTCTAACCCTTTCATTTAATTCACACTTTGAGCTCTCCGAAATAAATGGAGTTTTGCAATGATGGGTCGACAGAAAGAGGTCACTTAGAAAACTAACTTTGGCTTTCTCTTTGTTAATTAGTTAGTTTGTCATTAACTAATATCCTCAGATCACCTTATAAAACATTACAACAATACTCTTAGGTAATTACATATATATGTAATGTATGTATTGATACATAATAAAAATATGTGTTAAACATACACATATCAGAAGATACATAGCTGATAACCAGTGATAACTAGTGGAGCAGAGAGTCAATTTCAGGCTTGTCTACATTCAGAGTCTGTCATTATGCTGATGTACATGGTTATTCTGATGGGATGTGCTTAGATTGAGAGTAGGGGCATCATATCAGAATTGCCAAAGTGTGTTCTCGAAATTCACATAAATGACTGAGAATCTCCTGACTCATGTCATTAGGGTGGCAGTCACATATGTTATAAACATTTCCTAAGTGATTGGAATACACAGTCTGATTGAGAACACATACTAATATTGGGTGATTGATATGCTACATGGGTGAGCACCAGTGTCATCTGATGCAGACTGGAACTCACAAGCTAAAGAGCAACTCTTCAAATTCAAATAGTGGTCATACCTCTCACCACCTCCCCAGATAGGTCTAGCTTCAGGGCAGTGCTGGGAATCATAGTATGTTTCTCTGGATATGTTTCAGCTGTAACAGGAGAGGCCTTTCAGGGGCCCATTTGGATATATTTTGAGTGTGAACCAAAGGTGCTTGTATTGGAGCAACTTCAGCCTGTCTTTGTCTACACAGATCCTACATTCCATTCCTAGTTCTTCCTTAACAACTTCTATGAGCCACAGAGGTTGCTCTTGGAGAGAGGTCCTAATTAGGCAATTTTGTACATGATCATATCTCTTCCCAGCTATTCTGCTACTTTTCTTTCTGTTTGTCTGCTCTTTTCATCTGAGGGAGACCTGAGGCTCTGGAGTTCAATTCTGGCAGGCTATTTCCAAGGGATTATCACTATAACCTTGAGAGATGCTCCAGTTTACAAACTGAGTCTTCCATAAGTCTTCCTCAATCAGAACTCCAGCCCACTTCCCTGGGTACACAGTTCAAAACTGTTTCTCATTTTTATTTCATTCTAAATGGCTTGTGATTTCAGTTTTGATTTCCTCTCTGATATCAAGTGAACTCTGCTGTGGGCTCCCTTAGATGTGTGATGCTTTATTTATTTGTCGCATATCTTGAGGAGGAACAGCTCTAAGTGTGGTGGAAAGTGTAGTGGATTCCTCTGTTCTGGGCTCGTTAGGGAGCAGCAGAAATGCCTTAGTTTCAACTAACTTAGGCTCCAGAGAAGGCCGCTCCACCCCTTTCTGTTCTTAGGGACTTCCAGCCTCAGGAAGTGCAAAGGACTTAGCACATGTCTTCATATTCATCTAACTGTCTTGTGAGCATGGACATGCTGTCAAATTGGTTAGACCTTCTGCTAGGACTCCAAATGAGGGTGAAAATGGATTATCATAAAAATTTTCAAAATATTCAATTATGAGGTCTTAACTCAGACTGTTCAATCACAACAATAATTGATTGAGTTTCTGGGAATGAATAATAGCAATTAAAAACATTCCCCCAATTTTTATTCCCATCTCTTCTCTTAATTGATTCCTTTTGCTTTGCTTTTTCAGATAGGAGGATCTGGAGGGTAAGTATGTAACAGATGCTGAAACATTTACTCTGCACTGTACTGACCAAATGAGAGTCCTGATTTCAGTACGTAAACTTTATTTCTCATTGCTCAGCACTTTGGGGCAGCAAATGTTTTCCAACACTTGAGGACAGTAGAGATTGAGCCACTCAGGAAAGGCTTTTTGGTAAAAAAAAAAAAAAAAAAAAAAAAGAATACTTCATAAACTGACTCTCCAGCTACCACATACATTCAATGTGGTGATAACAATGTGGACAGAAGAGGACCTTGTACCATGTATCTCCCTGCCTATTCCTTGCACTATGTGTTTTTATAGGAAATTCTCAGTAAAGACAGGAAAACACTTAATTGACTGATGAAAAGCCTCCAACACTCTGTGGAATGAAATTTACAAAAGAAATTGAGTTATATTATAGAATATTAAAGAAATTCATGTTTGCTGCACACTTGTTTTTTGAACAGAGATTGTTAGGAGACCTCTGGCTGATGATAAGGACATCACTCAAAAAATATACTCAAAGCCACATTCTATAAAACTGCATAGATGGCAATGATGAACTTGAAGATTATGTAAGTTAACATCCAATAATCTCTTTTGGGTCTGGGAATAAGATGAATTTTATCCAGGAAACTTTACTGGCATATCTGTTTTGCTGTTGAATACTTTTCCACTAAAGCAATATGATTCAGGGTTTTCACATATGCATTTAAAATATTTCAGTATATTGCATTTGCATCATTTAGAATTCATTACTTTAAAATAATTATTTAATATATATTATATTTATGTAAACAAATAACAATTTCTAACATTCACTCATAAGGTATGAACAAGCATGCAGAGACATTGGTAACTATTTCTAATTAATAAAAGTCAATACATTATATATGCTTAAAATGCAGAAGCAGACTACTGAGAAGAAATATTAATGAGAATTTGAGTTACTTACAATATGGTCATTTAATTTACAAAATGACTTCTTTGTTACAGGAAATTTTATTCAATTATTTAAGACATAGGCCACTGTTCTATTTCTTATTGTGATATTATTCCTCGTAATGGGCTGAATGATTTTCTTTCAGCTTTTTTTCCATATTATTATGTGTGACTGGCTTTTATTGTCTATTCATAAAGTGCACTTAATAACTTCAGATATATTACAGATTCCCTGTTAATTAAATATGTATAATGTAAATTGACTAGAAATGTAAATATATTCCCCCCAATTTTTTCATATTATCATCTTCTTGTTACTATAATTTCTTTTCCTAATAAAATAATGAAGCTGGGTAATACAGTGATATGAACAACACATTAGGAATTTTTTTCTTACCTTAACTTTTGTTGAAATATGTGAGTAACTAATAGAAATTATCTACAAGTTCTAACTGGCTTTCAAGGTACTCTGTTATACTGTCTTCATTTTCTAATGTGTCCATTACATTTCATCAATTAGTGAGCTCCTCTACAATATGGGCCATGCCTTGTTCACATCGGAATCTCCAGCATCTATTACAGTGCCTGGAACATAGCAGATATGCAATAGTTAGACCTCTATTTTCTCTCTGAGCCTCAGTGTGTTTTTCTCTTTATAATAAAAATAACAATTACAATACATTATATAGTTATGAGAAGAAGAATAAAGTATTATGTATATTAGAAAACATTTTAACTTATAAAACAATACAAATTTTATTAAACTTTTTTATGTAGATTCTACTCACCCTTGAAGATTTAGCTTAAATCATTTATGTTCCTGAAGATGTTCCAGTTACTTCAGTTTACAATTATTTCTTCCTCTTCCACATTCCAGTTTTTCTGTTTAGACAATAAATGAATTAAAAATAAGATAATGAAATTTTAGAAGAAAGAGAGATTTTAGTCCAATATGTGCATTATGTGGAGGAAGAGGCAGAGGCCCAGAGAAACATAACAGAAGAAATGAGTCTTTTGGCTCTTGGGCGACTGCTCCTCCTATGATTGTGTATGATGAGAATCTGATAGACAGGCCATGTTAAAAACATCTCAATCTTTTTACTTATAAAATCAATGGACATTCAAATAGGCTGTCTAGAGAATTTTTGTTTGGGGACGGATCTCAATATGCATGCCATGCTGATTCTACAACATAATGGTTTATTTTTGAAGATATTACAAGTAAGTTATACACCACGGGAAACTGTTTTAGAAAAATGCCTCTCTATGAGCAGATGACATTTTTACCAGTTCATAAGGAAGATAAAACCATCAGGCATAGGCAGTCTCGACCCTACTTCCACGAGAAAATAAACATCACCAGTTTTTCTTTGTTCCCTCCAGACTGATAATACGAAGGTAAGGAGAAAAACAAACAAACCAACAAACCAGTCCTTATGTACGTGTAAGACCAATTTCTCAATCTGAGATTTTAACAAAATCCTTTCCTGTCTTTTCTGATATTTCACTCTGTTACCTATTTTCACCCTCCACTGAATTTTCACCTTCTCCCTCCCCTTTCCCACATTTCCCATAAACACATTTACTGCAGTCCTCTTCTAGATAAGACTTCTTACTTCTATGGCTCCTTATTAGCACCATCACCTCTCCCTCTTTTTCCCTCTTCTAGGAAAAGGTGTCTCAATTGATTATTATTATTTCTTTTCCTAATTTGATCTCTACTGCTTAATCTGCTATAATCAGGCAAGGATCCAGGTGTGCGAGGCCTGCAACTTACATGCAAGTGAGGGGCATTGATTAAGCTTCAGTGGCTTTATGATAAATCTGTCCTTACCTGGAAACTCTTTACACCAGCTACCGAGAGTGCTCTTATTAGGGTTACCAAATACTTGATAGGTGTTAAGAAAGATGGCACACTTGAAAACTCGTTTGGATGAATAGGTAGCTTTATGTTCAAGATACTTATCCCTTACGCTTCAAAGTTACTGCTTCTTTGTCTTAGAGCATTCAGTATTTCTAATCAGCTTGACAGTTATCTGATTTTTATTCCTTGGTAAGTAACCTTCTTCCTGCTCACACAAACCCCTCCCACGGATTTTGGCTCTTGTGGGTGTGTTTGTTGTTCTGAAATTCGAGGAGGATTATCTCAGTGTGGATAGGTTTATACACATTGTGCTGACTTGGTAAGTCTTATAATACAAAGATTCGTAAGTACCTCCAGCTCCTAGAAATTTACTTCTGTTTTCCATTGACTATTTAGTTTTAAAGTTGTGAAATAATATGAGGCATTATATAATTTATGTCAAATATTATATATGTGTATATATATAACTATGTATAGAAATTCATTAAAATAAATGAAAGAATATGACTCAAACAATTGAGCATGGTTATCTGTAGGAAGATTTTGTTTGAGGAAAAGGGTAAAGAAGAATATTTGCTTTTAATCTTTTTTTAAACAACTCATTATATAATTGATGTAGAGTGTCCTGAACATATTTAAAATGGACACTTAGAAAAGTTTTGACATATGTATACACCCATAAAGCTGTTACCACAAACAGGACAGTGAATATGTTTATTACTATAAAAATTTTCTCCCTCCTCTTTTAATATCTCACACTAGTTCTTCCCCATCCACTCCCATTCCAAGGTTATTACTGATTTTCTTTTTGTCACTATCAACTAGTTTGCATTTTCTAGAATTTTATATAAATGTGATCACACAGTAAGTATTCTTTTTTGTCTGGCTCCTTATATTCCATTTAGTTAGTTTGAGATTCATCTTGATGTATCAATAGTTAACAGTTTATTATTTACTCTGCTGGGATTTTGATTAGTTTTGCCTTTTATATATCATATATATATATATATATATATATATATGTATAT